>NW_027207275.1:10000-310000 GCF_963455315.2 Globicephala melas | reverse complement strand
ACGACAACGCTTTAGGGGGAGCGTACGTGTGAGGGCGCGGGTTAGTGTCAGCGTACGGGTTAGGATTAGTGGACGGGTGAGGGTCAGGCTTCGGGGAAGGGTTAGGGTTAGGGTTCGGGCTAGGGTTAGGGTTAGGGGACGGGGACGGTTTAGGGTCCAGGTGAGGGTACGACAACGCTTTAGAGGGAGCGTACCTGTGAGGGCGCGGGTTAGTGTCAGCGTACAGGTTAGGATTAGGGGACGGGTGAGGGTCAGGCTACGGGGAAGGGTTAGGGTTAGGGTTCGGGCTAGGGTTAGGATTAGGGTTAGGGGACGGGGACGGTTTAGGGTCCAGGTGAGGGTACGACAACGCTTTAGGGGGAGCGTACGTGTGAGGGCGCGGGTTAGTGTCAGCGTACGGGTTAGGATTAGGGGACGGGTGAGGGTCAGGCTTCGGGGAAGGGTTAGGTATAGGGTTCGGGCTAGGGTTAGGGTTAGGGGACGGGGACGGTTTAGGGTCCAGGTGAGGGTACGACAACGCTTTAGGGGGAGCGTACGTGTGAGGGCGTGGGTTAGTGTCAGCGTACACGTTAGGATTAGGGGACGGGTGAGGGTCAGGCTTCGGGGAAGTGTTAGGTTTAGTTTTCGGGCTAGGGTTAGGGTTAGGGGACGGGGACGGTTTAGGGTCCAGGTGAGGGTACGACAAAGCTTTAGGGGGAGCGTACGTGTGAGGGTGCGGGTTAGTGTCAGCGTACGGGTTAGGATTAGGGGACGGGTGAGGGTCAGGCTTCGGGGAAGGGTTAGGGTTCGGGCTAGGGTTAGGGTTAGGGGACGGGGACGGTGTAGGGTCCAGGTGAGGGTACGAAAAGGCTTTAGGGGGAGCGTACATGTGAGGGTGCGGTTTAGTGTCAGCGTACGGGTTAGGATTAGGGGACGGGTGAGGGTCAGGCTTCGGGGAAGGGTTAGGGTTAGGGTTCGGGCTAGGGTTAGGGTTAGGGGACGGGGAAGGTTTAGGGTCCAGGTGAGGGTACGACCACGCTTTAGGGGGAGCGTACGTGTGAGGGCGCGGGTTACTGTCAGCGTACGGGTTAGGATTAGGGGACGGGTGAGGGTCAGGCTTCGGGGAAGGGTTAGGGTTAGGGTTCGGGCTAGGGTTAGGGTTAGGGGACGGGGACGGTTTAGGGTCCAGGTGAGGGTACGACAACGCTTTAGGGGGAGCGTACCTGTGAGGGTGCGGGTTAGTGTCAGCGTACAGGTTAGGATTAGGGGACGGGTGAGGGTCAGGCTTCGGGGAAGGGTTAGGGTTAGGGTTCGGGCTAGGGTTAGGATTAGGGTTAGGGGACGGGGACGGTTTAGGGTCCAGGTTAGCGTTAGGGTTCGGGCTAGGGTTAGGGTTAGGGGACGGGGACGGTTTAGGGTCCAGGTGAGGGTACGACAACGCTTTAGGGGGAGCGTACGTGTGAGGGCGCGGGTTAGTGTCAGCGTACGGGTTAGGATTAGGGGACGGGTGAGGGTCAGGCTTCGGGGAAGGGTTAGGGTTAGGGTTCGGGCTAGGGTTAGGGTTAGGGGACGGGGACGGTTTAGGGTCCAGTTGAGGGTACGACAACGCTTTAGGGGGAGCGTACGTGTGAGGGCGCGGGTTAGTGTCAGCGTACGGGTTAGGATTAGGGGACGGGTGAGGGTCAGGCTTCGGGGAAGGGTTAGGGTTAGGGTTCGGACTAGGGTTAGGGTTAGGGGACGGGGACGGTTTAGGGTCCAGGTGAGTGTACGACAACGCTTTAGGGGGAGGATACGTGTGAGGGCACGGGTTAGTGTCAGCATACGGGTAAGGATTAGGGGACGGGTGAGGGTCAGGCTTCGGGGAAGCTTTAGGGATAGGGTTCGGGCTAGGGTTAGGGTTAGGGGACGGGGACGGTTTAGGGTCCAGGTGAGGGTACGACAACGCTTTAGGGGGAGCGTACGTGTGAGGGCGTGGGTTAGTTTCAGCGTACGGGTTAGGATTAGGGGACGGGTGAGGGTCAGGCTTCGGGGAAGTGTTAGGTTTAGTTTTCGGGCTAGGGTTAGGGTTAGGGGACGGGGACGGTTTAGGGTCCAGGTGAGGGTACGACAACGCTTTAGGGGGAGCGTACGTGTGAGGGTGCGGGTTAGTGTCAGCGTACGGGTTAGGATTAGGGGACGGGTGAGGGTCAGGCTTCGGGGAAGGGTTAGGGTTCGGGCTAGGGTTAGGGTTAGGGGACGGGGACGGTGTAGGGTCCAGGTGAGGGTACGAAAAGGCTTTAGGGGGAGCGTACATGTGAGGGTGCGGGTTAGTGTCAGCGTACGGGTTAGGATTAGGGGACGGGTGAGGGTCAGGCTTCGGGGAAGGGTTAGGGTTAGGGTTCGGGCTAGGGTTAGGGTTAGGGGACGGGGAAGGTTTAGGGTCCAGGTGAGGGTACGACAACGCTTTAGGGGGAGCGTACGTGTGAGGGCGCGGGTTAGTGTCAGCGTACGGGTTAGGATTAGGGGACGGGTGAGGGTCAGGCTTCGGGGAAGGGTTAGGGTTAGGGTTCGGGCTAGGGTTAGGGTTAGGGGACGGGGACGGTTTAGGGTCCAGGTGAGTGTACGAGAACGCTTTAGGGGGAGCGTACGTGTGAGGGCACGGGTTAGTGTCAGCGTACGGGTTAGGATTAGGGGACGGGTGAGGGTCAGGCTTGGGGGAAGTGTTAGGTTTAGTTTTCGGGCTAGGGTTAGGGTTAGGGGACGGGTACGGTTTAGGGTCCAGGTGAGGGTACGACAACGCTTTAGGGGGAGCGTACGTGTGAGGGTGCGGGTTAGTGTCAGCGTACGGGTTAGGATTAGGGGACGGGTGAGGGTCAGGCTTCAGGGAAGGGTTAGGGTTAGGGTTCGGGCTAGGGTTAGGGTTAGGGGACGGGGCCGGTTTAGGGTCCAGGTGAGGGTACCAGAACGCTTTAGGGGGAGCGTACGTGTGAGGGCGCGGGTTAGTGTCAGCGTACGGGTTAGGATTAGGGGACGGGTGAGGGTCAGGCTTCGGGGAAGGGTTAGGGTTAGGGTTCGGGCTAGGGTTAGGGTTAGGGGACGGGAAAGGTTTAGGGTCCAGGTGAGGGTACGACAACGCTTTAGAGGGAGCGTACGTGTGAGGGCGCGGGTTAGTGTCAGCGTACGGGTTAGGATTAGGGGACGGGTGAGGGTCAGGCTTCGGGGAAGGGTTAGGGTTAGGGTTCGGGCTAGGGTTAGGGTTAGGGGACGGGGACGGTTTAGGGTCCAGGTGAGGGTACGACAACGCTTTAGGGGGAGCGTACCTGTGAGGGCGCGGGTTAGTGTCAGCGTACGGGTTAGGATTAGGGGACGGGTGAGGGTCAGGCTTCGGGGAAGGGTTAGGGTTAGGGTTCGGGCTAGGGTTAGGATTAGGGTTAGGGGACGGGGACGGTTTAGGGTCCAGGTGAGGGTACGACAACGCTTTAGGGGGAGCGTACGTGTGAGGGCGCGGGTTAGTGTCAGCGTACGTGTTAGGATTAGGGGACGGGTGAGGGTCAGACTTCGGGGAAGGGTTAGGGTTAGGGTTCGACCTAGGGTTAGGGTTAGGGGACGGGGACGGTTTAGGGTCCAGGTGAGGGTACGACAACGCTTTAGGGGGAGCGTACGTGTGAGGGCGCGGGTTAGTGTCAGCGTACGGGTTAGGATTAGCGGACGGGTGAGTGTCAGGCTTCGGGGAAGGGTTAGGGTTAGGGTTCGGGCTAGGGTTAGGGTTAGGGGACGGGGACGGTTTAGGGTCCAGGTGAGGGTACGACAACGCTTTAGGGGGAGCGTACGTGTGAGGGTGCGGGTTAGTGTCAGCGTACGGGTTAGGATTAGGGGACGGGTGAGGGTCAGGCTTCGGGGAAGGGTTAGGGTTCGGGCTAGGGTTAGGGTTAGGGGACGGGGACGGTGTAGGGTCCAGGTGAGGGTACGAAAAGGCTTTAGGGGGAGCGTACATGTGAGGGTGCGGATTAGTGTCAGCGTACGGGTTAGGATTAGGGGACGGGTGAGGGTCAGGCTTCGGGGAAGGGTTAGGGTTAGGGTTCGGGCTAGGGTTAGGGTTAGGGGACGGGGAAGGTTTAGGGTCCAGGTGAGGGTACGACAACGCTTTAGGGGGAGCGTACGTGTGAGGGCGCGGGTTAGTGTCAGCGTACGGGTTAGGATTAGGGGACGGGTGAGGGTCAGGCTTCGGGGAAGGGTTAGGGTTAGGGTTCGGGCTAGGGTTAGGGTTAGGGGACGGGGACGGTTTAGGGTCCAGGTGAGTGTACGAGAACGCTTTAGGGGGAGCGTACGTGTGAGGGCACGGGTTAGTGTCAGCGTACGGGTTAGGATTAGGGGACGGGTGAGGGTCAGGCTTCGGGGAAGTGTTAGGTTTAGTTTTCGGGCTAGGGTTAGGGTTAGGGGACGGGTACGGTTTAGGGTCCAGGTGAGGGTACGACAACGCTTTAGGGGGAGCGTACGTGTGAGGGTGCGGGTTAGTGTCAGCGTACGGGTTAGGATTAGGGGACGGGTGAGGGTCAGGCTTCGGGGAAGGGTTAGGTATAGGGTTCGGGCTAGGGTTAGGATTAGGGGACGGGGACGGTTTAGGGTCCAGGTGAGGGTACGACAACGCATTAGGGGGAGCGTACGTGTGAGGGAGCGGGTTAGTGTCAGCGTACGGGTTAGGATTAGGGGACGGGTGAGGGTCAGGCTTCGGGGAAGGGTTAGGGTTAGGGTTCGGACTAGGGTTAGGGTTAGGGGACGGGGACGGTTTAGGGTCCAGGTGAGGGTACGACAACGCTTTAGGGGGAGGATACGTGTGAGGGCACGGGTTAGTGTCAGCATACGGGTAAGGATTAGGGGACGTGTGAGGGTCAGGCTTCGGGGAAGGTTTAGGGATAGGGTTCAGGCTAGGGTTCGGGTTAGGGGACGGGGACGGTTTAGGGTCCAGGTGAGGGTACGACAACGCTTTAGGGGGAGCGTACGTGTGAGGGCGCGGGTTAGTGTCAGCGTACGGGTTAGGATTAGGGGACGGGTGAGGGTCAGGCTTCGGGGAAGGGTTAGGGTTAGGGTTCGGGCTAGGGTTAGGGTTAGGGGACGGGGACGGTTTAGGGTCCAGGTGAGGGTACGACAACGCTTTAGGGGGAGCGTACGTGTGAGGGCGCGGGTTAGTGTCAGCGTACGGGTTAGGATTAGGGGACGGGTGAGGGTCAGGCTTCGGGGAAGGGTTAGGGTTAGGGTTCGGGCTAGGGTTAGGGTTAGGGGACGGGGACGGTTTAGGGTCCAGGTGAGGGTACGACAACGCTTTAGGGGGAGCGTAGGTGTGAGGGCGCGGGTTAGTGTCAGCGTACGGGTTAGGATTAGGGGACGGGTGAGGGTCAGGCTTCGGGGAAGGGTTAGGGTTAGGGTTCGGGCTAGGGTTAGGGTTAGGGGACGGGGACGGTTTAGGGTCCAGGTGAGGGTACGACAACGCTTTAGGGGGAGCGTACGTGTGAGGGCGCGGGTTAGTGTCAGCGTACGGGTTAGGATTAGGGGACGGGTGAGGGTCAGGCTTCGGGGAAGGGTTAGGTATAGGGTTCGAGCTAGGGTTAGGATTAGGGGACGGGGACGGTTTAGGGTCCAGGTGAGGGTACGACAACGCATTAGGGGGAGCGTACGTGTGAGGGAGCGGGTTAGTGTCAGCGTACGGGTTAGGATTAGGGGACGGGTGAGGGTCAGGCTCCGGAGAAGTGTTAGGGATAGGGTTCGGGCTAGGGTTAGGGTTAGGGGACGGGGACGGTTTAGGGTCCAGGTGAGGGTACGACAACGCTTTAGGGGGAGCGTACGTGTGAGGGCACGGGTTAGTGTTAGCGTACGGGTTAGGATTAGGGGACGGGTGAGGGTCAGGCTTCGGGGAAGGGTTAGGGTTAGGGTTCGGGCTAGGGTTAGGGTTAGGGGACGGGGACGGTTTAGGGTCCAGGTGAGGGTACGACAACGCATTAGGGGGAGCGTACGTGTCAGGGCGCGGGTTAGTGTCAGCGTACGGGATAGGATTAGGGGACGGGTGAGGGTCAGGCTTCGGGGAAGTGTTAGGGTTAGGGTTCGGGCTAGGGTTAGGGTTAGGGGACGGGGACGGTTTAGGGTCCCGGTGAGGGTACGACAACGCTTTGGGGGGAGCGTACGTTTGAGGGCGCGGGGTAGTGTCAGCGTACGGGTTAGGATTAGGGGACGGGTGAGGGTCAGGCTTCGGGGAAGGGTTAGGGTTAGGGTTCGGGCTAGGGTTAGGGTTAGGGGACGGGGACGGTGTAGGGTCCAGGTGAGGGTACGACAACGCTTTAGGGGGAGCATACGTGTGAGGGCGCGGGTTAGTGTCAGCGTACGGGTAAGGATTAGGGGACGGGTGAAGGTCAGGCTTCGGGGAAGTGTTAGGGTTAGGGTTCGGGCTAGGGTTAGGGTTAGGGGACGGGGACGGTTTAGGGTCCAGGTGATGGTACGACAACGCTTTAGGGGGAGCGTACGTGTGAGGGCGCGGGTTAGTGTCAGCGTACGCGTTAGGATTAGGGGACGGGTGAGGGTCAGGCTTCGGGGAAGGGTTAGGGTTAGGGTTCGGGCTAGGGTTAGGGTTAGAAGACGGGGACGGTTTAGGGTCCAGGTGAGGGTACGACAACGCTTTAGGGGGAGCGTACGTGTGAGGGCGCGGGTTAGTGTCAGCGTAAGGGTTAGGATTAGGGGACGGGTGAGGGTCAGGCTTCGGGGAAGGGTTAGGGTTAGGGTTCGGACTAGGGTTAGGGTTAGGGGACGGGGACGGTTTAGGGTCCAGGTGAGTGTACGACAACGCTTTAGGGGGAGGATACGTGTGAGGGCACGGGTTAGTGTCAGCATACGGGTAAGGATTAGGGGACGGGTGAGGGTCAGGCTTCGGGGAAGCTTTAGGGATAGGGTTCGGGCTAGGGTTAGGGTTAGGGGACGGGGACCGTTTAGGGTCCAGGTGAGGGTACGACAACGCTTTAGGGGGAGCGTACGTGTGAGGGCGTGGGTTAGTTTCAGCGTACGGGTTAGGATTAGGGGACGGGTGAGGGTCAGGCTTCGGGGAAGTGTTAGGTTTAGTTTTCGGGCTAGGGTTAGGGTTAGGGGATGGGGACGGTTTAGGGTCCAGGTGAGGGTACGACAACGCTTTAGGGGGAGCGTACGTGTGAGGGTGCGGGTTAGTGTCAGCGTACGGGTTAGGATTAGGGGACGGGTGAGGGTCAGGCTTCGGGGAAGGGTTAGGGTTCGGGCTAGGGTTAGGGTTAGGGGACGGGGACGGTGTAGGGTCCAGGTGAGGGTACGAAAAGGCTTTAGGGGGAGCGTACATGTGAGGGTGCGGGTTAGTGTCAGCGTACGGGTTAGGATTAGGGGACGGGTGAGGGTCAGGCTTCGGGGAAGGGTTAGGGTTAGGGTTCGGGCTAGGGTTAGGGTTAGGGGACGGGGAAGGTTTAGGGTCCAGGTGAGGGTACGACAACGCTTTAGGGGGAGCGTACGTGTGAGGGCGCGGGTTAGTGTCAGCGTACGGGTTAGGATTAGGGGACGGGTGAGGGTCAGGCTTCGGGGAAGGGTTAGGGTTAGGGTTCGGGCTAGGGTTAGGGTTAGGGGACGGGGACGGTTTAGGGTCCAGGTGAGTGTACGAGAACGCTTTAGGGGGAGCGTACGTGTGAGGGCACGGGTTAGTGTCAGCGTACGGGTTAGGATTAGGGGACGGGTGAGGGTCAGGCTTCGGGGAAGTGTTAGGTTTAGTTTTCGGGCTAGGGTTAGGGTTAGGGGACGGGTACGGTTTAGGGTCCAGGTGAGGGTACGACAACGCTTTAGGGGGAGCGTACCTGTGAGGGCGCGGGTTAGTGTTAGCGTACGGGTTAGGATTAGGGGACGGGTGAGGTTCAGGCTTCGGGGAAGGGTTACGGTTAGGGTTCGGGCTAGGGTTAGGGTTAGGGGACGGGGACGGTTTAGGGTCCAGGTGAGGGTACGACAACGCTTTAGGGGGAGCGTACCTGTGAGGGCGCGGGTTAGTGTCAGCGTACGGGTTAGGATTAGGGGACGGGTGAGGGTCAGGCTTCGGGGAAGGGTTAGGGTTAGGGTTCGGGCTAGGGTTAGGATTAGGGTTAGGGGACGGGGACGGTTTAGGGTCCAGGTGAGGGTACGACAACGCTTTAGGGGGAGCGTACGTGTGAGGGCGCGGGTTAGTGTCAGCGTACGGGTTAGGATTAGGGGACGGGTGAGGGTCAGGCTTCGGGGAAGGGTTAGGGTTAGGGTTCGACCTAGGGTTAGGGTTAGGGGACGGGGACGGTTTAGGGTCCAGGTGAGGGTACGACAACGCTTTAGGGGGAGCGTACGTGTGAGGGCGCGGGTTAGTGTCAGCGTACGGGTTAGGATTAGGGGACGGGTGAGGGTCAGGCTTCGGGGAAGGGTTAGGGTTAGGGTTCGGGCTAGGGTTAGGGTTAGGGGACGGGGACGGTTTAGGGTCCAGGTGAGGGTACGACAACGCTTTAGGGGGAGCGTACGTGTGAGGGTGCGGGTTAGTGTCAGCGTACGGGTTAGGATTAGGGGACGGGTGAGGGTCAGGCTTCGGGGAAGGGTTAGGTTTCGGGCTAGGGTTAGGGTTAGGGGACGGGGACGGTGTAGGGTCCAGGTGAGGGTACGAAAAGGCTTTAGGGGGAGCGTACATGTGAGGGTGCGGGTTAGTGTCAGCGTACGGGTTAGGATTAGGGGACGGGTGAGGGTCAGGCTTCGGGGAAGGGTTAGGGTTAGGGTTCGGGCTAGGGTTAGGGTTAGGGGACGGGGAAGGTTTAGGGTCCAGGTGAGGGTACGACAACGCTTTAGGGGGAGCGTACGTGTGAGGGCGCGGGTTAGTGTCAGCGTACGGGTTAGGATTAGGGGACGGGTGAGGGTCAGGCTTCGGGGAAGGGTTAGGGTTAGGGTTCGGACTAGGGTTAGGGTTAGGGGACGGGGACGGTTTAGGGTCCAGGTGAGGGTACGACAACGCTTTAGGGGGAGGATACGTGTGAGGGCACGGGTTAGTGTCAGCATACGGGTAAGGATTAGGGGACGTGTGAGGGTCAGGCTTCGGGGAAGGTTTAGGGATAGGGTTCGGGCTAGGGTTAGGGTTAGGGGACGGGGACGGTTTAGGGTCCAGGTGAGGGTACGACAACGCTTTAGGGGGAGCGTACGTGTGAGGGCGCGGGTTAGTGTCAGCGTACGGGTTAGGATTAGGGGACGGGTGAGGGTCAGGCTTCGGGGAAGGGTTAGGGTTAGGGTTCGGGCTAGGGTTAGGGTTAGGGGACGGGGACGGTTTAGGGTCCAGGTGAGGGTACGACAACGCTTTAGGGGGAGCGTACGTGTGAGGGCGCGGGTTAGTGTCAGCGTACGGGTTAGGATTAGGGGACGGGTGAGGGTCAGGCTTCGGGGAAGGGTTAGGGTTAGGGTTCGGGCTAGGGTTAGGGTTAGGGGACGGGGACGGTTTAGGGTCCAGGTGAGGGTACGACAACGCTTTAGGGGGAGCGTAGGTGTGAGGGCGCGGGTTAGTGTCAGCGTACGGGTTAGGATTAGGGGACGGGTGAGGGTCAGGCTTCGGGGAAGGGTTAGGGTTAGGGTTCGGGCTAGGGTTAGGGTTAGGGGACGGGGACGGGGACGGTTTAGGGTCCAGGTGAGGGTACGACAACGCTTTAGGGGGAGCGTACGTGTGAGGGCGCGGGTTAGTGTCAGCGTACGGGTTAGGATTAGGGGACGGGTGAGGGTCAGGCTTCGGGGAAGTGTTAGGTTTAGTTTTCGGGCTAGGGTTAGGGTTAGGGGACGGGGACGGTTTAGGGTCCAGGTGAGGGTACGACAACGCTTTAGGGGGAGCGTACGTGTGAGGGCGCGGGTTAGTGTCAGCGTACGGGTTAGGATTAGGGGACGGGTGAGGGTCAGGCTTCGGGGAAGGGTTAGGGTTCGGGCTAGGGTTAGGGTTAGGGGACGGGGACGGTGTAGGGTCCAGGTGAGGGTACGAAAAGGCTTTAGGGGGAGCGTACATGTGAGGGTGCGGGTTAGTGTCAGCGTACGGGTTAGGATTAGGGGACGGGTGAGGGTCAGGCTTCGGGGAAGGGTTAGGGTTAGGGTTCGGGCTAGGGTTAGGGTTAGGGGACGGGGAAGGTTTAGGGTCCAGGTGAGGGTACGACAACGCTTTAGGGGGAGCGTACGTGTGAGGGCGCGGGTTAGTGTCAGCGTACGGGTTAGGATTAGGGGACGGGTGAGGGTCAGGCTTCGGGGAAGGGTTAGGGTTAGGGTTCGGGCTAGGGTTAGGGTTAGGGGACGGGGACGGTTTAGGGTCCAGGTGAGGGTACGACAACGCTTTAGAGGGAGCGTACCTGTGAGGGCGCGGGTTAGTGTCAGCGTACAGGTTAGGATTAGGGGACGGGTGAGGGTCAGGCTTCGGGGAAGGGTTAGGGTTAGGGTTCGGGCTAGGGTTAGGATTAGGGTTAGGGGACGGGGACGGTTTAGGGTCCAGGTGAGGGTACGACAACGCTTTAGGGGGAGCGTACGTGTGAGGGCGCGGGTTAGTGTCAGCGTACGGGTTAGGATTAGGGGACGGGTGAGGGTCAGGCTTCGGGGAAGGGTTAGGTATAGGGTTCGGGCTAGGGTTAGGGTTAGGGGACGGGGACGGTTTAGGGTCCAGGTGAGGGTACGACAACGCTTTAGGGGGAGCGTACGTGTGAGGGCGTGGGTTAGTGTCAGCGTACACGTTAGGATTAGGGGACGGGTGAGGGTCAGGCTTCGGGGAAGTGTTAGGTTTAGTTTTCGGGCTAGGGTTAGGGTTAGGGGACGGGGACGGTTTAGGGTCCAGGTGAGGGTACGACAACGCTTTAGGGGCAGCGTACGTGTGAGGGTGCGGGTTAGTGTCAGCGTACGGGTTAGGATTAGGGGACGGGTGAGGGTCAGGCTTCGGGGAAGGGTTAGGGTTCGGGCTAGGGTTAGGGTTAGGGGACGGGGACGGTGTAGGGTCCAGGTGAGGGTACGAAAAGGCTTTAGGGGGAGCGTACATGTGAGGGTGCGGGTTAGTGTCAGCGTACGGGTTAGGATTAGGGGACGGGTGAGGGTCAGGCTTCGGGGAAGGGTTAGGGTTAGGGTTCGGGCTAGGGTTAGGGTTAGGGGACGGGGAAGGTTTAGGGTCCAGGTGAGGGTACGACAACGCTTTAGGGGGAGCGTACGTGTGAGGGCGCGGGTTACTGTCAGCGTACGGGTTAGGATTAGGGGACGGGTGAGGGTCAGGCTTCGGGGAAGGGTTAGGGTTAGGGTTCGGGCTAGGGTTAGGGTTAGGGGACGGGGACGGTTTAGGGTCCAGGTGAGGGTACGACAACGCTTTAGGGGGAGCGTACCTGTGAGGGCGCGGGTTAGTGTCAGCGTACAGGTTAGGATTAGGGGACGGGTGAGGGTCAGGCTTCGGGGAAGGGTTAGGGTTAGGGTTCGGGCTAGGGTTAGGATTAGGGTTAGGGGACGGGGACGGTTTAGGGTCCAGGTTAGCGTTAGGGTTCGGGCTAGGGTTAGGGTTAGGGGACGGGGACGGTTTAGGGTCCAGGTGAGGGTACGACAACTCTTTAGGGGGAGCGTACGTGTGAGGGCGCGGGTTAGTGTCAGCGTACGGGTTAGGATTAGGGCACGGGTGAGGGTCAGGCTTCGGGGAAGGGTTAGGGTTAGGGTTCGGGCTAGGGTTAGGGTTAGGGGACGGGGACGGTTTAGGGTCCAGTTGAGGGTACGACAACGCTTTAGTGGGAGCGTACGTGTGAGGGTGCGGGTTAGTGTCAGCGTACGGGTTAGGATTAGGGGACGGGTGAGGGTCAGGCTTCGGGGAAGGGTTAGGTATAAGGTTCGGGCTAGGGTTAGGATTAGGGGACGGGGACGGTTTAGGGTCCAGGTGAGGGTACGACAACGCATTAGGGGGAGCGTACGTGTGAGGGAGCGGGTTAGTGTCAGCGTACGGGTTAGGATTAGGGCACGGGTGAGGGTCAGGCTTCGGGGAAGGGTTAGGGTTAGGGTTCGGGCTAGGGTTAGGGTTAGGGGACGGGGCCGGTTTAGGGTCCAGGTGAGGGTACCAGAACGCTTTAGGGGGAGCGTACGTGTGAGGGCGCGGGTTAGTGTCAGCGTACGGGTTAGGATTAGGGGACGGGTGAGGGTCAGGCTTCGGGGAAGGGTTAGGGTTAGGGTTCGGGCTAGGGTTAGGGTTAGGGGACGGGAAAGGTTTAGGGTCCAGGTGAGGGTACGACAACGCTTTAGAGGGAGCGTACGTGTGAGGGCGCGGGTTAGTGTCAGCGTACGGGTTAGGATTAGGGGACGGGTGAGGGTCAGGCTTCGGGGAAGGGTTAGGGTTAGGGTTCGGGCTAGGGTTAGGGTTAGGGGACGGGGACGGTTTAGGGTCCAGGTGAGGGTACGACAACGCTTTAGGGGGAGCGTACCTGTGAGGGCGCGGGTTAGTGTCAGCGTAAGGGTTAGGATTAGGGGACGGGTGAGGGTCAGGCTTCGGGGAAGGGTTAGGGTTAGGGTTCGGGCTAGGGTTAGGATTAGGGTTAGGGGACGGGGACGGTTTAGGGTCCAGGTGAGGGTACGACAACGCTTTAGGGGGAGCGTACGTGTGAGGGCGCGGGTTAGTGTCAGCGTACGGGTAAGGATTAGGGGACGGGTGAGGGTCAGGCTTCGGGGAAGGGTTAGGGTTAGGGTTCGACCTAGGGTTAGGGTTAGGGGACGGGGACGGTTTAGGGTCCAGGTGAGGGTACGACAACGCTTTAGGGGGAGCGTACGTGTGAGGGCGCGGGTTAGTGTCAGCGTACGGGTTAGGATTAGGGGACGGGTGAGGGTCAGGCTTCGGGGAAGGGTTAGGGTTAGGGTTCGGGCTAGGGTTAGGGTTAGGGGACGGGGACGGTTTAGGGTCCAGGTGAGGGTACGACAACGCTTTAGGGGGAGCGTACGTGTGAGGGCGCGGGTTAGTGTCAGCGTACGGGTTAGGATTAGGTGACGGGTGAGGGTCAGGCTTCGGGGAAGGGTTAGGGTTAGTGTTCGGGCTAGGGTTAGGGTTAGAAGACGGGGACGGTTTAGGGTCCAGGTGAGGGTACGACAACGCTTTAGGGGGAGCGTACGTGTGAGGGCGCGGGTTAGTGTCAGCGTAAGGGTTAGGATTAGGGGACGGGTGAGGGTCAGGCTTCGGGGAAGGGTTAGGGTTAGGGTTCGGGCTAGGGTTAGGGTTAGGGGACGGGGACGGTTTAGGGTCCAGGTGAGGGTACGACAACGCTTTAGGGGGAGGATACGTGTGAGGGCACGGGTTAGTGTCAGCATACGGGTAAGGATTAGGGGACGTGTGAGGGTCAGGCTTCGGGGAAGGTTTAGGGATAGGGTTCGGGCTAGGGTTAGGGTTAGGGGACGGGGACGGTTTAGGGTCCAGGTGAGGGTACGACAACGCTTTAGGGGGAGCGTACGTGTGAGGGCGCGGGTTAGTGTCAGCGTACGGGTTAGGATTAGGGGACGGGTGAGGGTCAGGCTTCGGGGAAGGGTTAGGGTTAGGGTTCGGGCTAGGGTTAGGGTTAGGGGACGGGGACGGTTTAGGGTCCAGGTGAGGGTACGACAACGCTTTAGGGGGAGCGTACGTGTGAGGGCGCGGGTTAGTGTCAGCGTACGGGTTAGGATTAGGGGACGGGTGAGGGTCAGGCTTCGGGGAAGTGTTAGGGTTAGGGTTCGGGCTAGGGTTAGGGTTAGGGGACGGGGACGGTTTAGGGTCCAGGTGAGGGTACGACAACGCTTTAGGGGGAGCGTAGGTGTGAGGGCGCGGGTTAGTGTCAGCGTACGGGTTAGGATTAGGGGACGGGTGAGGGTCAGGCTTCGGGGAAGGGTTAGGGTTAGGGTTCGGGCTAGGGTTAGGGTTAGGGGACGGGGACGGTTTAGGGTCCAGGTGAGGGTACGACAACGCTTTAGGGGGAGCGTACGTGTGAGGGCGCGGGTTAGTGTCAGCGTACGGGTTAGGATTAGGGGACGGGTGAGGGTCAGGCTTCGGGGAAGTGTTAGGTTTAGTTTTCGGGCTAGGGTTAGGGTTAGGGGACGGGGACGGTTTAGGGTCCAGGTGAGGGTACGACAACGCTTTAGGGGGAGCGTACGTGTGAGGGTGCGGGTTAGTGTCAGCGTACGGGTTAGGATTAGGGGACGGGTGAGGGTCAGGCTTCGGGGAAGGGTTAGGGTTCGGGCTAGGGTTAGGGTTAGGGGACGGGGACGGTGTAGGGTCCAGGTGAGGGTACGAAAAGGCTTTAGGGGGAGCGTACATGTGAGGGTGCGGGTTAGTGTCAGCGTACGGGTTAGGATTAGGGGACGGGTGAGGGTCAGGCTTCGGGGAAGGGTTAGGGTTAGGGTTCGGGCTAGGGTTAGGGTTAGGGGACGGGGAAGGTTTAGGGTCCAGGTGAGGGTACGACAACGCTTTAGGGGGAGCGTACGTGTGAGGGCGCGGGTTAGTGTCAGCGTACGGGTTAGGATTAGTGGACGGGTGAGGGTCAGGCTTCGGGGAAGGGTTAGGGTTAGGGTTCGGGCTAGGGTTAGGGTTAGGGGACGGGGACGGTTTAGGGTCCAGGTGAGGGTACGACAACGCTTTAGAGGGAGCGTACCTGTGAGGGCGCGGGTTAGTGTCAGCGTACAGGTTAGGATTAGGGGACGGGTGAGGGTCAGGCTTCGGGGAAGGGTTAGGGTTAGGGTTCGGGCTAGGGTTAGGATTAGGGTTAGGGGACGGGGACGGTTTAGGGTCCAGGTGAGGGTACGACAACGCTTTAGGGGGAGCGTACGTGTGAGGGCGCGGGTTAGTGTCAGCGTACGGGTTAGGATTAGGGGACGGGTGAGGGTCAGGCTTCGGGGAAGGGTTAGGTATAGGGTTCGGGCTAGGGTTAGGGTTAGGGGACGGGGACGGTTTAGGGTCCAGGTGAGGGTACGACAACGCTTTAGGGGGAGCGTACGTGTGAGGGCGTGGGTTAGTGTCAGCGTACACGTTAGGATTAGGGGACGGGTGAGGGTCAGGCTTCGGGGAAGTGTTAGGTTTAGTTTTCGGGCTAGGGTTAGGGTTAGGGGACGGGGACGGTGTAGGGTCCAGGTGAGGGTACGAAAAGGCTTTAGGGGGAGCGTACATGTGAGGGTGCGGTTTAGTGTCAGCGTACGGGTTAGGATTAGGGGACGGGTGAGGGTCAGGCTTCGGGGAAGGGTTAGGGTTAGGGTTCGGGCTAGGGTTAGGGTTAGGGGACGGGGAAGGTTTAGGGTCCAGGTGAGGGTACGACAACGCTTTAGGGGGAGCGTACGTGTGAGGGCGCGGGTTACTGTCAGCGTACGGGTTAGGATTAGGGGACGGGTGAGGGTCAGGCTTCGGGGAAGGGTTAGGGTTAGGGTTCGGGCTAGGGTTAGGGTTAGGGGACGGGGACGGTTTAGGGTCCAGGTGAGGGTACGACAACGCTTTAGGGGGAGCGTACCTGTGAGGGCGCAGGTTACTGTCACCGTACGGGTTAGGATTAGGGGACGGGTGAGGGTCAGGCTTTGGGGAAGGGTTAGGGTTAGGGTTCGGGCTAGGGTTGGGGTTAGGGGACGGGGACGGTTTAGGGTCCAGGTGAGGGTACGACAACGCTTTAGGGGGAGCGTACGTGTGAGGGCGCGGGTTAGTGTCAGCGTACGGGTTAGGATTAGGGGACGGGTGAGGGTCAGGCTTCGGGGAAGGGTTAGGTATAGGGTTCGAGCTAGGGTTAGGATTAGGGGACGGGGACGGTTTAGGGTCCAGGTGAGGGTACGACAACGCATTAGGGGGAGCGTACGTGTGAGGGAGCGGGTTAGTGTCAGCGTACGGGTTAGGATTAGGGGACGGGTGAGGGTCAGGCTCCGGAGAAGTGTTAGGGATAGGGTTCGAGCTAGGGTTAGGGTTAGGGGACGGGGACGGTTTAGGGTCCAGGTGAGGGTACGACAACGCTTTAGGGGGAGCGTACGTGTGAGGGCACGGGTTAGTGTTAGCGTACGGGTTAGGATTAGGGGACGGGTGAGGGTCAGGCTTCGGGGAAGGGTTAGGGTTAGGGTTCGGGCTAGGGTTAGGGTTAGGGGACGGGGACGGTTTAGGGTCCAGGTGAGGGTACGACAACGCTTTAGGGGGAGCGTACGTGTCAGGGAGCGGGTTAGTGTCAGCGTACGGGATAGGATTAGGGGACGGGTGAGGGTCAGGCTTCGGGGAAGGGTTAGGGTTAGGGTTCGGGCTAGGGTTAGGGTTAGGGGACGGGGACGGTTTAGGGTCCCGGTGAGGGTACGACAACGCTTTGGGGGGAGCGTACGTTTGAGGGCGCGGGGTAGTGTCAGCGTACGGGTTAGGATTAGGGGACGGGTGAGGGTCAGGCTTCGGGGAAGGGTTAGGGTTAGGGTTCGGGCTAGGGTTAGGGTTAGGGGACGGGGACGGTGTAGGGTCCAGGTGAGGGTACGACAACGCTTTAGGGGGAGCATACGTGTGAGGGCGCGGGTTAGTGTCAGCGTACGGGTAAGGATTAGGGGACGGGTGAAGGTCAGGCTTCGGGGAAGTGTTAGGGTTAGGGTTCGGGCTAGGGTTAGGGTTAGGGGACGGGGACGGTTTAGGGTCCAGGTGATGGTACGACAACGCTTTAGGGGGGGCGTACGTGTGAGGGCGCGGGTTAGTGTCAGCGTACGCGTTAGGATTAGGGGACGGGTGAGGGTCAGGCTTCGGGGAAGGGTTAGGGTTAGGGTTCGGGCTAGGGTTAGGGTTAGAAGACGGGGACGGTTTAGGGTCCAGGTGAGGGTACGACAACGCTTTAGGGGGAGCGTACGTGTGAGGGCGCGGGTTAGTGTCAGCGTAAGGGTTAGGATTAGGGGACGGGTGAGGGTCAGGCTTCGGGGAAGGGTTAGGGTTAGGGTTCGGACTAGGGTTAGGGTTAGGGGACGGGGACGGTTTAGGGTCCAGGTGAGTGTACGACAACGCTTTAGGGGGAGGATACGTGTGAGGGCACGGGTTAGTGTCAGCATACGGGTAAGGATTAGGGGACGGGTGAGGGTCAGGCTTCGGGGAAGCTTTAGGGATAGGGTTCGGGCTAGGGTTAGGGTTAGGGGACGGGGACGGTTTAGGGTCCAGGTGAGGGTACGTCAACGCTTTAGGGGGAGCGTACGTGTGAGGGCGTGGGTTAGTTTCAGCGTACGGGTTAGGATTAGGGGACGGGTGAGGGTCAGGGTTCGGGAAAGGGTTAGGGTTAGGCTTCGGGCTAGGGTTAGGGTTAGGGGACGGGGACGGTTTAGGGTCCAGGTGAGGGTACGACAACGCTTTAGGGGGAGCGTACGTGTGAGGGCGCGGGTTAGTGTCAGCGTACGGGTTAGGATTAGGGGACGGGTGAGGGTCAGGCTTCGGGGAAGGGTTAGGGTTAGGGTTCGGGCTAGGGTTAGGGTTAGGGGACGGGGACGGTTTAGGGTCCAGGTGAGGGTACGACAACGCTTTAGGGGGAGCGTACGTGTGAGGGCGCGGGTTAGTGTCAGCGTACGGGTTAGGATTAGGGGACGGGTGAGGGTCAGGCTTCGGGGAAGGGTTAGGGTTAGGGTTCGGGCTAGGGTTAGGGTTAGGGGACGGGGACGGTTTAGGGTCCAGGTGAGGGTACGACAACGCTTTAGGGGGAGCGTACGTGTGAGGGTGCGGGTTAGTGTCAGCGTACGGGTTAGGATTAGGGGACGGGTGAGGGTCAGGCTTCGGGGAAGGGTTAGGTTTCGGGCTACGGTTAGGGTTAGGGTTAGGGTTCGGACTAGGGTTAGGGTTAGGGGACGGGGACGGTTTAGGGTCCAGGTGAGGGTACGACAACGCTTTAGGGGGAGGATACGTGTGAGGGCACGGGTTAGTGTCAGCATACGGGTAAGGATTAGGGGACGTGTGAGGGTCAGGCTTCGGGGAAGGTTTAGGGATAGGGTTCGGGCTAGGGTTAGGGTTAGGGGACGGGGACGGTTTAGGGTCCAGGTGAGGGTACGACAACGCTTTAGGGGGAGCGTACGTGTGAGGGCGCGGGTTAGTGTCAGCGTACGGGTTAGGATTAGGGGACAGGTGAGGGTCAGGCTTCGGGGAAGGGTTAGGGTTAGGGTTCGGGCTAGGGTTAGGGTTAGGGGACGGGGACGGTTTAGGGTCCAGGTGAGGGTACGACAACGCTTTAGGGGGAGCGTACGTGTGAGGGCGCGGGTTAGTGTCAGCGTACGGGTTAGGATTAGGGGACGGGTGAGGGTCAGGCTTCGGGGAAGGGTTAGGGTTAGGGTTCGGGCTAGGGTTAGGGTTAGGGGACGGGGACGGTTTAGGGTCCAGGTGAGGGTACGACAACGCTTTAGGGGGAGCGTAGGTGTGAGGGCGCGGGTTAGTGTCAGCGTACGGGTTAGGATTAGGGGACGGGTGAGGGTCAGGCTTCGGGGAAGGGTTAGGGTTAGGGTTCGGGCTAGGGTTAGGGTTAGGGGACGGGGACGGTTTAGGGTCCAGGTGAGGGTACGACAACGCTTTAGGGGGAGCGTACGTGTGAGGGCGCGGGTTAGTGTCAGCGTACGGGTTAGGATTAGGGGACGGGTGAGGGTCAGGCTTCGGGGAAGGGTTAGGTATAGGGTTCGAGCTAGGGTTAGGATTAGGGGACGGGGACGGTTTAGGGTCCAGGTGAGGGTACGACAACGCATTAGGGGGAGCGTACGTGTGAGGGAGCGGGTTAGTGTCAGCGTACGGGTTAGGATTAGGGGACGGGTGAGGGTCAGGCTCCGGAGAAGTGTTAGGGATAGGGTTCGGGCTAGGGTTAGGGTTAGGGGACGGGGACGGTTTAGGGTCCAGGTGAGGGTACGACAACGCTTTAGGGGGAGCGTACGTGTGAGGGCACGGGTTAGTGTTAGCGTACGGGTTAGGATTAGGGGACGGGTGAGGGTCAGGCTTCGGGGAAGGGTTAGGGTTAGGGTTCGGGCTAGGGTTAGGGTTAGGGGACGGGGACGGTTTAGGGTCCAGGTGAGGGTACGACAACGCATTAGGGGGAGCGTACGTGTCAGGGCGCGGGTTAGTGTCAGCGTACGGGATAGGATTAGGGGACGGGTGAGGGTCAGGCTTCGGGGAAGGGTTAGGGTTAGGGTTCGGGCTAGGGTTAGGGTTAGGGGACGGGGACGGTTTAGGGTCCCGGTGAGGGTACGACAACGCTTTGGGGGGAGCGTACGTTTGAGGGCGCGGGGTAGTGTCAGCGTACGGGTTAGGATTAGGGGACGGGTGAGGGTCAGGCTTCGGGGAAGGGTTAGGGTTAGGGTTCGGACTAGGGTTAGGGTTAGGGGACGGGGACGGTTTAGGGTCCAGGTTAGTGTACGACAACGCTTTAGGGGGAGGATACGTGTGAGGGCACGGGTTAGTGTCAGCATACGGGTAAGGATTAGGGGACGGGTGAGGGTCAGGCTTCGGGGAAGCTTTAGGGATAGGGTTCGGGCTAGGGTTAGGGTTAGGGGACGGGGACGGTTTAGGGTCCAGGTGAGGGTACGACAACGCTTTAGGGGGAGCGTACGTGTGAGGGCGTGGGTTAGTTTCAGCGTACGGGTTAGGATTAGGGGACGGGTGAGGGTCAGGCTTCGGGGAAGTGTTAGGTTTAGTTTTCGGGCTAGGGTTAGGGTTAGGGGACGGGGATGGTTTAGGGTCCAGGTGAGGGTACGACAACGCTTTAGGGGGAGCGTACGTGTGAGGGTGCGGGTTAGTGTCAGCGTACGGGTTAGGATTAGGGGACGGGTGAGGGTCAGGCTTCGGGGAAGGGTTAGGGTTCGGGCTAGGGTTAGGGTTAGGGGACGGGGACGGTGTAGGGTCCAGGTGAGGGTACGAAAAGGCTTTAGGGGGAGCGTACATGTGAGGGTGCGGGTTAGTGTCAGCGTACGGGTTAGGATTAGGGGACGGGTGAGGGTCAGGCTTCGGGGAAGGGTTAGGGTTAGGGTTCGGGCTAGGGTTAGGGTTAGGGGACGGGGAAGGTTTAGGGTCCAGGTGAGGGTACGACAACGCTTTAGGGGGAGCGTACGTGTGAGGGCGCGGGTTAGTGTCAGCGTACGGGTTAGGATTAGGGGACGGGTGAGGGTCAGGCTTCGGGGAAGGGTTAGGGTTAGGGTTCGGGCTAGGGTTAGGGTTAGGGGACGGGGACGGTTTAGGGTCCAGGTGAGTGTACGAGAACGCTTTAGGGGGAGCGTACGTGTGAGGGCACGGGTTAGTGTCAGCGTACGGGTTAGGATTAGGGGACGGGTGAGGGTCAGGCTTCGGGGAAGTGTTAGGTTTAGTTTTCGGGCTAGGGTTAGGGTTAGGGGACGGGTACGGTTTAGGGTCCAGGTGAGGGTACGACAACGCTTTAGGGGGAGCGTACGTGTGAGGGTGCGGGTTAGTGTCAGCGTACGGGTTAGGATTAGGGGACGGGTGAGGGTCAGGCTTCAGGGAAGGGTTAGGGTTAGGGTTCGGGCTAGGGTTAGGGTTAGGGGACGGGGCCGGTTTAGGGTCCAGGTGAGGGTACCAGACCGCTTTAGGGGGAGCGTACGTGTGAGGGCGCGGGTTAGTGTCAGCGTACGGGTTAGGATTAGGGGACGGGTGAGGGTCAGGCTTCGGGGAAGGGTTAGGGTTAGGGTTCGGGCTAGGGTTAGGGTTAGGGGACGGGAAAGGTTTAGGGTCCAGGTGAGGGTACGACAACGCTTTAGAGGGAGCGTACGTGTGAGGGCGCGGGTTAGTGTCAGCGTACGGGTTAGGATTAGGGGACGGGTGAGGGTCAGGCTTCGGGGAAGGGTTAGGGTTAGGGTTCGGGCTAGGGTTAGGGTTAGGGGACGGGGACGGTTTAGGGTCCAGGTGAGGGTACGACAACGCTTTAGGGGGAGCGTACCTGTGAGGGCGCGGGTTAGTGTCAGCGTACGGGTTAGGATTAGGGGACGGGTGAGGGTCAGGCTTCGGGGAAGGGTTAGGGTTAGGGTTCGGGCTAGGGTTAGGATTAGGGTTAGGGGACGGGGACGGATTAGGGTCCAGGTGAGGGTACGACAACGCTTTAGGGGGAGCGTACGTGTGAGGGCGCGTGTTAGTGTCAGCGTACGGGTTAGGATTAGGGGACGGGTGAGGGTCAGGCTTCGGGGAAGGGTTAGGGTTAGGGTTCGACCTAGGGTTAGGGTTAGGGGACGGGGACGGTTTAGGGTCCAGGTGAGGGTACGACAACGCTTTAGGGGGAGCGTACGTGTGAGGGCGCGGGTTAGTGTCAGCGTACGGCTTAGGATTAGGGGACGGGTGAGGGTCAGGCTTCGGGGAAGGGTTAGGGTTAGGGTTCGGGCTAGGGTTAGGGTTAGGGGACGGGGACGGTTTAGGGTCCAGGTGAGGGTACGACAACGCTTTAGGGGGAGCGTACGTGTGAGGGTGCGGGTTAGTGTCAGCGTACGGGTTAGGATTAGGGGACGGGTGAGGGTCAGGCTTCGGGGAAGGGTTAGGGTTCGGGCTAGGGTTAGGGTTAGGGGACGGGGACGGTGTAGGGTCCAGGTGAGGGTACGAAAAGGCTTTAGGGGGAGCGTACATGTGAGGGTGCGGGTTAGTGTCAGCGTACGGGTTAGGATTAGGGGACGGGTGAGGGTCAGGCTTCGGGGAAGGGTTAGGGTTAGGGTTCGGGCTAGGGTTAGGGTTAGGGGACGGGTACGGTTTAGGGTCCAGGTGAGGGTACGACAACGCTTTAGGGGGAGCGTACGTGTGAGGGTGCGGGTTAGTGTCAGCGTACGGGTTAGGATTAGGGGACGGGTGAGGGTCAGGCTTCGGGGAAGGGTTAGGTATAGGGTTCGGGCTAGGGTTAGGATTAGGGGACGGGGACGGTTTAGGGTCCAGGTGAGGGTACGACAACGCATTAGGGGGAGCGTACGTGTGAGGGAGCGGGTTAGTGTCAGCGTACGGGTTAGGATTAGGGGACGGGTGAGGGTCAGGCTTCGGGGAAGGGTTAGGGTTAGGGTTCGGACTAGGGTTAGGGTTAGGGGACGGGGACGGTTTAGGGTCCAGGTGAGGGTACGACAACGCTTTAGGGGGAGGATACGTGTGAGGGCACGGGTTAGTGTCAGCATACGGGTAAGGATTAGGGGACGTGTGAGGGTCAGGCTTCGGGGAAGGTTTAGGGATAGGGTTCGGGCTAGGGTTAGGGTTAGGGGACGGGGACGGTTTAGGGTCCAGGTGAGGGTACGACAACGCTTTAGGGGGAGCGTAGGTGTGAGGGCGCGGGTTAGTGTCAGCGTACGGGTTAGGATTAGGGGACGGGTGAGGGTCAGGCTTCGGGGAAGGGTTAGGGTTAGGGTTCGGGCTAGGGTTAGGGTTAGGGGACGGGGACGGTTTAGGGTCCAGGTGAGGGTACGACAACGCTTTAGGGGGAGCGTACGTGTGAGGGCGCGGGTTAGTGTCAGCGTACGGGTTAGGATTAGGGGACGGGTGAGGGTCAGGCTTCGGGGAAGGGTTAGGGTTAGGGTTCGGGCTAGGGTTAGGGTTAGGGGACGGGGACGGTTTAGGGTCCAGGTGAGGGTACGACAACGCTTTAGGGGGAGCGTAGGTGTGAGGGCGCGGGTTAGTGTCAGCGTACGGGTTAGGATTAGGGGACGGGTGAGGGTCAGGCTTCGGGGAAGGGTTAGGGTTAGGGTTCGGGCTAGGGTTAGGGTTAGGGGACGGGGACGGTTTAGGGTCCAGGTGAGGGTACGACAACGCTTTAGGGGGAGCGTACGTGTGAGGGCGCGGGTTAGTGTCAGCGTACGGGTTAGGATTAGGGGACGGGTGAGGGTCAGGCTTCGGGGAAGTGTTAGGTTTAGTTTTCGGGCTAGGGTTAGTGTTAGGGGACGGGGACGGTTTAGGGTCCAGGTGAGGGTACGACAACGCTTTAGGGGGAGCGTACGTGTGAGGGTGCGGGTTAGTGTCAGCGTACGGGTTAGGATTAGGGGACGGGTGAGGGTCAGGCTTCGGGGAAGGGTTAGGGTTCGGGCTAGGGTTAGGGTTAGGGGACGGGGACGGTGTAGGGTCCAGGTGAGGGTACGAAAAGGCTTTAGGGGGAGCGTACATGTGAGGGTGCGGGTTAGTGTCAGCGTACGGGTTAGGATTAGGGGACGGGTGAGGGTCAGGCTTCGGGGAAGGGTTAGGGTTAGGGTTCGGGCTAGGGTTAGGGTTAGGGGACGGGGACGGTTTAGGGTCCAGGTGAGGGTACGACAACGCTTTAGGGGGAGCGTACGTGTGAGGGTGCGGGTTAGTGTCAGCGTACGGGTTAGGATTAGGGGACGGGTGAGGGTCAGGCTTCGGGGAAGGGTTAGGGTTCGGGCTAGGGTTAGGGTTAGGGGACGGGGACGGTGTAGGTTCCATGTGAGGGTACGGAAAGGCTTTAGGGGGAGCGTACATGTGAGGGTGCGGGTTAGTGTCAGCGTACGGGTTAGGATTAGGGGACGGGTGAGGGTCAGGCTTCGGGGAAGGGTTAGGGTTAGGGTTCGGGCTAGGGTTAGGGTTAGGGGACGGGGAAGGTTTAGGGTCCAGGTGAGGGTACGACAACGATTTAGGGGGAGCGTACGTGTGAGGGCGCGGGTTAGTGTCAGCGTACGGGTTAGGATTAGGGGACGGGTGAGGGTCAGGCTTCGGGGAAGGGTTAGGGTTAGGGTTCGGGCTAGGGTTAGGGTTAGGGGACGGGGACGGTTTAGGGTCCAGGTGAGGGTACGACAACGCTTTAGAGGGAGCGTACCTGTGAGGGCGCGGGTTAGTGTCAGCGTACAGGTTAGGATTAGGGGACGGGTGAGGGTCAGGCTTCGGGGAAGGGTTAGGGTTAGGGTTCGGGCTAGGGTTAGGATTAGGGTTAGGGGACGGGGACGGTTTAGGGTCCAGGTGAGGGTACGACAACGCTTTAGGGGGAGCGTACGTGTGAGGGCGCGGGTTAGTGTCAGCGTACGGGTTAGGATTAGGGGACGGGTGAGGGTCAGGCTTCGGGGAAGGGTTAGGTATAGGGTTCGGGCTAGGGTTAGGGTTAGGGGACGGGGACGGTTTAGGGTCCAGGTGAGGGTACGACAACGCTTTAGGGGGAGCGTACGTGTGAGGGCGTGGGTTAGTGTCAGCGTACACGTTAGGATTAGGGGACGGGTGAGGGTCAGGCTTCGGGGAAGTGTTAGGTTTAGTTTTCGGGCTAGGGTTAGGGTTAGGGGACGGGGACGGTTTAGGGTCCAGGTGAGGGTACGACAACGCTTTAGGGGGAGCGTACGTGTGAGGGTGCGGGTTAGTGTCAGCGTACGGGTTAGGATTAGGGGACGGGTGAGGGTCAGGCTTCGGGGAAGGGTTAGGGTTCGGGCTAGGGTTAGGGTTAGGGGACGGGGACGGTGTAGGGTCCAGGTGAGGGTACGAAAAGGCTTTAGGGGGAGCGTACATGTGAGGGTGCGGGTTAGTGTCAGCGTACGGGTTAGGATTAGGGGACGGGTGAGGGTCAGGCTTCGGGGAAGGGTTAGGGTTAGGGTTCGGGCTAGGGTTAGGGTTAGGGGACGGGGAAGGTTTAGGGTCCAGGTGAGGGTACGACAACGCTTTAGGGGGAGCGTACGTGTGAGGGCGCGGGTTACTGTCAGCGTACGGGTTAGGATTAGGGGACGGGTGAGGGTCAGGCTTCGGGGAAGGGTTAGGGTTAGGGTTCGGGCTAGGGTTAGGGTTAGGGGACGGGGACGGTTTAGGGTCCAGGTGAGGGTACGACAACGCTTTAGGGGGAGCGTACCTGTGAGGGCGCGGGTTAGTGTCAGCGTACAGGTTAGGATTAGGGGACGGGTGAGGGTCAGGCTTCGGGGAAGGGTTAGGGTTAGGGTTCGGGCTAGGGTTAGGATTAGGGTTAGGGGACGGGGACGGTTTAGGGTCCAGGTTAGCGTTAGGGTTCGGGCTAGGGTTAGGGTTAGGGGACGGGGACGGTTTAGGGTCCAGGTGAGGGTACGACAACGCTTTAGGGGGAGCGTACGTGTGAGGGCGCGGGTTAGTGTCAGCGTACGGGTTAGGATTAGGGCACGGGTGAGGGTCCGGCTTCGGGGAAGGGTTAGGGTTAGGGTTCGGGCTAGGGTTAGGGTTAGGGGACGGGGACGGTTTAGGGTCCAGTTGAGGGTACGACAACGCTTTAGGGGGAGCGTACGTGTGAGGGTGCGGGTTAGTGTCAGCGTACGGGTTAGGATTAGGGGACGGGTGAGGGTCAGGCTTCGGGGAAGGGTTAGGTATAGGGTTCGGGCTAGGGTTAGGATTAGGGGACGGGGACGGTTTAGGGTCCAGGTGAGGGTACGACAACGCATTAGGGGGAGCGTACGTGTGAGGGCGCGGGTTAGTGTCAGCGTACGGGTTAGGATTAGGGGACGGGTGAGGGTCAGGCTTCGGGGAAGGGTTAGGGTTAGGGTTCGGGCTAGGGTTAGGGTTAGGTGACGGGAAAGGTTTAGGGTCCAGGTGAGGGTACGACAACGCTTTAGAGGGAGCGTACGTGTGAGGGCGCGGGTTAGTGTCAGCGTACGGGTTAGGATTAGGGGACGGGTGAGGGTCAGGCTTCGGGGAAGGGTTAGGGTTAGGGTTCGGGCTAGGGTTAGGGTTAGGGGACGGGGACGGTTTAGGGTCCAGGTGAGGGTACGACAACGCTTTAGGGGGAGCGTACCTGTGAGGGCGCGGGTTAGTGTCAGCGTAAGGGTTAGGATTAGGGGACGGGTGAGGGTCAGGCTTCGGGGAAGGGTTAGGGTTAGGGTTCGGGCTAGGGTTAGGATTAGGGTTAGGGGACGGGGCCGGTTTAGGGTCCAGGTGAGGGTACGACAACGCTTTAGGGGGAGCGTACGTGTGAGGGCGCGGGTTAGTGTCAGCGTACGGGTTAGGATTAGGGGACGGGTGAGGGTCAGGCTTCGGGGAAGGGTTAGGGTTAGGGTTCGACCTAGGGTTAGGGTTAGGGGACGGGGACGGTTTAGGGTCCAGGTGAGGGTACGACAACGCTTTAGGGGGAGCGTACGTGTGAGGGCGCGGGTTAGTGTCAGCGTACGGGTTAGGATTAGGGGACGGGTGAGGGTCAGGCTTCGGGGAAGGGTTAGGGTTAGGGTTCGGGCTAGGGTTAGGGTTAGGGGACGGGGACGGTTTAGGGTCCAGGTGAGGGTACGACAACGCTTTAGGGGGAGCGTACGTGTGAGGGCGCGGGTTAGTGTCAGCGTACGGGTTAGGATTAGGGGACGGGTGAGGGTCAGGCTTCGGGGAAGGGTTAGGGTTAGTGTTCGGGCTAGGGTTAGGGTTAGAAGACGGGGACGGTTTAGGGTCCAGGTGAGGGTACGACAACGCTTTAGGGGGAGCGTACGTGTGAGGGCGCGGGTTAGTGTCAGCGTAAGGGTTAGGATTAGGGGACGGGTGAGGGTCAGGCTTCGGGGAAGGGTTAGGGTTAGGGTTCGGACTAGGGTTAGGGTTAGGGGACGGGGACGGTTTAGGGTCCAGGTGAGGGTACGACAACGCTTTAGGGGGAGGATACGTGTGAGGGCACGGGTTAGTGTCAGCATACGGGTAAGGATTAGGGGACGTGTGAGGGTCAGGCTTCGGGGAAGGTTTAGGGATAGGGTTCGGGCTAGGGTTAGGGTTAGGGGACGGGGACGGTTTAGGGTCCAGGTGAGGGTACGACAACGCTTTAGGGGGAGCGTACGTGTGAGGGCGCGGGTTAGTGTCAGCGTACGGGTTAGGATTAGGGGACGGGTGAGGGTCAGGCTTCGGGGAAGGGTTAGGGTTAGGGTTCGGGCTAGGGTTAGGGTTAGGGGACGGGGACGGTTTAGGGTCCAGGTGAGGGTACGACAACGCTTTAGGGGGAGCGTACGTGTGAGGGCGCGGGTTAGTGTCAGCGTACGGGTTAGGATTAGGGGACGGGTGAGGGTCAGGCTTCGGGGAAGGGTTAGGGTTAGGGTTCGGGCTAGGGTTAGGGTTAGGGGACGGGGACGGTTTAGGGTCCAGGTGAGGGTACGACAACGCTTTAGGGGGAGCGTAGGTGTGAGGGCGCGGGTTAGTGTCAGCGTACGGGTTAGGATTAGGGGACGGGTGAGGGTCAGGCTTCGGGGAAGGGTTAGGGTTAGGGTTCGGGCTAGGGTTAGGGTTAGGGGACGGGGACGGTTTAGGGTCCAGGTGAGGGTACGACAACGCTTTAGGGGGAGCGTACGTGTGAGGGCGCGGGTTAGTGTCAGCGTACGGGTTAGGATTAGGGGACGGGTGAGGGTCAGGCTTCGGGGAAGTGTTAGGTTTAGTTTTCGGGCTAGGGTTAGGGTTAGGGGACGGGGACGGTTTAGGGTCCAGGTGAGGGTACGACAACGCTTTAGGGGGAGCGTACGTGTGAGGGTGCGGGTTAGTGTCAGCGTACGGGTTAGGATTAGGGGACGGGTGAGGGTCAGGCTTCGGGGAAGGGTTAGGGTTCGGGCTAGGGTTAGGGTTAGGAGACGGAGACGGTGTAGGGTCCAGGTGAGGGTACGAAAAGGCTTTAGGGGGAGCGTACATGTGAAGGTGCGGGTTAGTGTCAGCGTACGGGTTAGGATTAGGGGACGGGTGAGGGTCAGGCTTCGGGGAAGGGTTAGGGTTAGGGTTCGGGCTAGGGTTAGGGTTAGGGGACGGGGAAGGTTTAGGGTCCAGGTGAGGGTACGACAACGCTTTAGGGGGAGCGTACGTGTGAGGGCGCGGGTTAGTGTCAGCGTACGGGTTAGGATTAGTGGACGGGTGAGGGTCAGGCTTCGGGGAAGGGTTAGGGTTAGGGTTCGGGCTAGGGTTAGGGTTAGGGGACGGGGACGGTTTAGGGTCCAGGTGAGGGTACGACAACGCTTTAGAGGGAGCGTACCTGTGAGGGCGCGGGTTAGTGTCAGCGTACAGGTTAGGATTAGGGGACGGGTGAGGGTCAGGCTTCGGGGAAGGGTTAGGGTTAGGGTTCGGGCTAGGGTTAGGATTAGGGTTAGGGGACGGGGACGGTTTAGGGTCCAGGTGAGGGTACGACAACGCTTTAGGGGGAGCGTACGTGTGAGGGCGCGGGTTAGTGTCAGCGTACGGGTTAGGATTAGGGGACGGGTGAGGGTCAGGCTTCGGGGAAGGGTTAGGTATAGGGTTCGGGCTAGGGTTAGGGTTAGGGGACGGGGACGGTTTAGGGTCCAGTTGAGGGTACGACAACGCTTTAGGGGGAGCGTACGTGTGAGGGCGTGGGTTAGTGTCAGCGTACACGTTAGGATTAGGGGACGGGTGAGGGTCAGGCTTCGGGGAAGTGTTAGGTTTACTTTTCGGGCTAGGGTTAGGGTTAGGGGACGGGGACGGTTTAGGGTCCAGGTGAGGGTACGACAACGCTTTAGGGGGAGCGTACGTGTGAGGGTGCGGGTTAGTGTCAGCGTACGGGTTAGGATTAGGGGACGGGTGAGGGTCAGGCTTCGGGGAAGGGTTAGGGTTCGGGCTAGGGTTAGGGTTAGGGGACGGGGACGGTGTAGGGTCCAGGTGAGGGTACGAAAAGGCTTTAGGGGGAGCGTACATGTGAGGGTGCGGTTTAGTGTCAGCGTACGGGTTAGGATTAGGGGACGGGTGAGGGTCAGGCTTCGGGGAAGGGTTAGGGTTAGGGTTCGGGCTAGGGTTAGGGTTAGGGGACGGGGAAGGTTTAGGGTCCAGGTGAGGGTACGACAACGCTTTAGGGGGAGCGTACGTGTGAGGGCGCGGGTTACTGTCAGCGTACGGGTTAGGATTAGGGGACGGGTGAGGGTCAGGCTTCGGGGAAGGGTTAGGGTTAGGGTTCGGGCTAGGGTTAGGGTTAGGGGACGGGGACGGTTTAGGGTCCAGGTGAGGGTACGACAACGCTTTAGGGGGAGCGTACCTGTGAGGGTGCGGGTTAGTGTCAGCGTACAGGTTAGGATTAGGGGACGGGTGAGGGTCAGGCTTCGGGGAAGGGTTAGGGTTAGGGTTCGGGCTAGGGTTAGGATTAGGGTTAGGGGACGGGGACGGTTTAGGGTCCAGGTTAGCGTTAGGGTTCGGGCTAGGGTTAGGGTTAGGGGACGGGGACGGTTTAGGGTCCAGGTGAGGGTACGACAACGCTTTAGGGGGAGCGTACGTGTGAGGGCGCGGGTTAGTGTCAGCGTACGGGTTAGGATTAGGGGACGGGTGAGGGTCAGGCTTCGGGGAAGGGTTAGGGTTAGGGTTCGGGCTAGGGTTAGGGTTAGGGGACGGGGACGGTTTAGGGTCCAGTTGAGGGTACGACAACGCTTTAGGGGGAGCGTACGTGTGAGGGCGCGGGTTAGTGTCAGCGTACGGGTTAGGATTAGGGGACGGGTGAGGGTCAGGCTTCGGGGAAGGGTTAGGGTTAGGGTTCGGGCTAGGGTTAGGGTTAGGGGACGGGGACGGTTTAGGGTCCAGGTGAGGGTACGACAACGCTTTAGGGGGAGCGTACCTGTGAGGGCGCAGGTTACTGTCACCGTACGGGTTAGGATTAGGGGACGGGTGAGGGTCAGGCTTTGGGGAAGGGTTAGGGTTAGGGTTCGGGCTAGGGTTGGGGTTAGGGGACGGGGACGGTTTAGGGTCCAGGTGAGGGTACGACAACGCTTTAGGGGGAGCGTACGTGTGAGGGCGCGGGTTAGTGTCAGCGTACGGGTTAGGATTAGGGGACGGGTGAGGGTCAGGCTTCGGGGAAGGGTTAGGTATAGGGTTCGAGCTAGGGTTAGGATTAGGGGACGGGGACGGTTTAGGGTCCAGGTGAGGGTACGACAACGCATTAGGGGGAGCGTACGTGTGAGGGCGCGGGTTAGTGTCAGCGTACGGGTTAGGATTAGGGGACGGGTGAGGGTCAGGCTTCGGGGAAGGGTTAGGGTTAGGGTTCGGGCTAGGGTTAGGGTTAGGGGACGGGGACGGTTTAGGGTCCAGGTGAGGGTACGACAACGCTTTAGGGGGAGCGTACGTGTGAGGGCGCGGGTTAGTGTCAGCGTACGGGTTAGGATTAGGGGACGGGTGAGGGTCAGGCTTCGGGGAAGGGTTAGGGTTAGGGTTCGGGCTAGGGTTAGGGTTAGGGGACGGGGACGGTTTAGGGTCCAGGTGAGGGTACGACAACGCTTTAGGGGGAGCGTACGTGTCAGGGCGCGGGTTAGTGTCAGCGTACGGGATAGGATTAGGGGACGGGTGAGGGTCAGGCTTCGGGGAAGGGTTAGGGTTAGGGTTCGGGCTAGGGTTAGGGTTAGGGGACGGGGACGGTTTAGGGTCCCGGTGAGGGTACGACAACGCTTTGGGGGGAGCGTACGTTTGAGGGCGCGGGGTAGTGTCAGCGTACGGGTTAGGATTAGGGGACGGGTGAGGGTCAGGCTTCGGGGAAGGGTTAGGGTTAGGGTTCGGGCTAGGGTTAGGGTTAGGGGACGGGGACGGTGTAGGGTCCAGGTGAGGGTACGACAACGCTTTAGGGGGAGCATACGTGTGAGGGCGCGGGTTAGTGTCAGCGTACGGGTAAGGATTAGGGGACGGGTGAAGGTCAGGCTTCGGGGAAGTGTTAGGGTTAGGGTTCGGGCTAGGGTTAGGGTTAGGGGACGGGGACGGTTTAGGGTCCAGGTGATGGTACGACAACGCTTTAGGGGGAGCGTACGTGTGAGGGCGCGGGTTAGTGTCAGCGTACGCGTTAGGATTAGGGGACGGGTGAGGGTCAGGCTTCGGGGAAGGGTTAGGGTTAGGGTTCGGGCTAGGGTTAGGGTTAGAAGACGGGGACGGTTTAGGGTCCAGGTGAGGGTACGACAACGCTTTAGGGGGAGCGTACGTGTGAGGGCGCGGGTTAGTGTCAGCGTAAGGGTTAGGATTAGGGGACGGGTGAGGGTCAGGCTTCGGGGAAGGGTTAGGGTTAGGGTTCGGACTAGGGTTAGGGTTAGGGGACGGGGACGGTTTAGGGTCCAGGTGAGTGTACGACAACGCTTTAGGGGGAGGATACGTGTGAGGGCACGGGTTAGTGTCAGCATACGGGTAAGGATTAGGGGACGGGTGAGGGTCAGGCTTCGGGGAAGCTTTAGGGATAGGGTTCGGGCTAGGGTTAGGGTTAGGGGACGGGGACGGTTTAGGGTCCAGGTGAGGGTACGACAACGCTTTAGGGGGAGCGTACGTGTGAGGGCGTGGGTTAGTTTCAGCGTACGGGTTAGGATTAGGGGACGGGTGAGGGTCAGGCTTCGGGGAAGGGTTAGGGTTAGGATTCGGGCTAGGGTTAGGGTTAGGGGACGGGGACGGTTTAGGGTCCAGGTGAGGGTACGACAACGCTTTAGGGGGAGCGTACGTGTGAGGGCGCGGGTTAGTGTCAGCGTACGGGTTAGGATTAGGGGACGGGTGAGGGTCAGGCTTCGGGGAAGGGTTAGGGTTAGGGTTCGGGCTAGGGTTAGGGTTAGGGGACGGGGACGGTTTAGGGTCCAGGTGAGGGTACGACAACGCTTTAGGGGGAGCGTACGTGTGAGGGCGCGGGTTAGTGTCAGCGTACGGGTTAGGATTAGGGGACGGGTGAGGGTCAGGCTTCGGGGAAGGGTTAGGGTTAGGGTTCGGGCTAGGGTTAGGGTTAGGGGACGGGGACGGTTTAGGGTCCAGGTGAGGGTACGACAACGCTTTAGGGGGAGCGTACGTGTGAGGGTGCGGGTTAGTGTCAGCGTACGGGTTAGGATTAGGGGACGGGTGAGGGTCAGGCTTCGGGGAAGGGTTAGGTTTCGGGCTACGGTTAGGGTTAGGGTTAGGGTTCGGACTAGGGTTAGGGTTAGGGGACGGGGACGGTTTAGGGTCCAGGTGAGGGTACGACAACGCTTTAGGGGGAGCATACGTGTGAGGGCACGGGTTAGTGTCAGCATACGGGTAAGGATTAGGGGACGTGTGAGGGTCAGGCTTCGGGGAAGGTTTAGGGATAGGGTTCGGGCTAGGGTTAGGGTTAGGGGACGGGGACGGTTTAGGGTCCAGGTGAGGGTACGACAACGCTTTAGGGGGAGCGTACGTGTGAGGGCGCGGGTTAGTGTCAGCGTACGGGTTAGGATTAGGGGACGGGTGAGGGTCAGGCTTCGGGGAAGGGTTAGGGTTAGGGTTCGGGCTAGGGTTAGGGTTAGGGGACGGGGACGGTTTAGGGTCCAGGTGAGGGTACGACAACGCTTTAGGGGGAGCGTACGTGTGAGGGCGCGGGTTAGTGTCAGCGTACGGGTTAGGATTAGGGGACGGGTGAGGGTCAGGCTTCGGGGAAGGGTTAGGGTTAGGTTTCGGGCTAGGGTTAGGGTTAGGGGACGGGGACGGTTTAGGGTCCAGGTGAGGGTACGACAACGCTTTAGGGGGAGCGTAGGTGTGAGGGCGCGGGTTAGTGTCAGCGTACGGGTTAGGATTAGGGGACGGGTGAGGGTCAGGCTTCGGGGAAGGGTTAGGGTTAGGGTTCGGGCTAGGGTTAGGGTTAGGGGACGGGGACGGTTTAGGGTCCAGGTGAGGGTACGACAACGCTTTAGGGGGAGCGTACGTGTGAGGGCGCGGGTTAGTGTCAGCGTACGGGTTAGGATTAGGGGACGGGTGAGGGTCAGGCTTCGGGGAAGGGTTAGGTATAGGGTTCGAGCTAGGGTTAGGATTAGGGGACGGGGACGGTTTAGGGTCCAGGTGAGGGTACGACAACGCATTAGGGGGAGCGTACGTGTGAGGGAGCGGGTTAGTGTCAGCGTACGGGTTAGGATTAGGGGACGGGTGAGGGTCAGGCTCCGGAGAAGTGTTAGGGATAGGGTTCGGGCTAGGGTTAGGGTTAGGGGACGGGGACGGTTTAGGGTCCAGGTGAGGGTACGACAACGCTTTAGGGGGAGCGTACGTGTGAGGGCACGGGTTAGTGTTAGCGTACGGGTTAGGATTAGGGGACGGGTGAGGGTCAGGCTTCGGGGAAGGGTTAGGGTTAGGGTTCGGGCTAGGGTTAGGGTTAGGGGACGGGGACGGTTTAGGGTCCAGGTGAGGGTACGACAACGCATTAGGGGGAGCGTACGTGTCAGGGCGCGGGTTAGTGTCAGCGTACGGGATAGGATTAGGGGACGGGTGAGGGTCAGGCTTCGGGGAAGGGTTAGGGTTAGGGTTCGGGCTAGGGTTAGGGTTAGGGGACGGGGACGGTTTAGGGTCCCGGTGAGGGTACGACAACGCTTTGGGGGGAGCGTACGTATGAGGGCGCGGGGTAGTGTCACGGTACGGGTTAGGATTAGGGGACGGGTGAGGGTCAGGCTTCGGGGAAGGGTTAGGGTTAGGGTTCGGGCTAGGGTTAGGGTTAGGGGACGGGGACGGTGTAGGGTCCAGGTGAGGGTACGACCACGCTTTAGGGGGAGCATACGTGTGAGGGCGCGGGTTAGTGTCAGCGTACGGGTAAGGATTAGGGGACGGGTGAAGGTCAGGCTTCGGGGAAGTGTTAGGGTTAGGGTTCGGGCTAGGGTTAGGGTTAGGGGACGGGGACGGTTTAGGGTCCAGGTGATGGTACGACAACGCTTTAGGGGGAGCGTACGTGTGAGGGCGCGGGTTAGTGTCAGCGTACGCGTTAGGATTAGGGGACGGGTGAGGGTCAGGCTTCGGGGAAGGGTTAGGGTTAGGGTTCGGGCTAGGGTTAGGGTTAGAAGACGGGGACGGTTTAGGGTCCAGGTGAGGGTACGACAACGCTTTAGGGGGAGCGTACGTGTGAGGGCGCGGGTTAGTGTCAGCGTAAGGGTTAGGATTAGGGGACGGGTGAGGGTCAGGCTTCGGGGAAGGGTTAGGGTTAGGGTTCGGACTAGGGTTAGGGTTAGGGGACGGGGACGGTTTAGGGTCCAGGTGAGTGTACGACAACGCTTTAGGGGGAGGATACGTGTGAGAGCACGGGTTAGTGTCAGCATACGGGTAAGGATTAGGGGACGGGTGAGGGTCAGGCTTCGGGGAAGCTTTAGGGATAGGGTTCGGGCTAGGGTTAGGGTTAGGGGACGGGGACGGTTTAGGGTCCAGGTGAGGGTACGACAACGCTTTAGGGGGAGTGTACGTGTGAGGGTGCGGGTTAGTGTCAGCGTACGGGTTAGGATTAGGGGACGGGTGAGGGTCAGGCTTCGGGGAAGGGTTAGGGTTCGGGCTAGGGTTAGGGTTAGGGGACGGGGACGGTGTAGGGTCCAGGTGAGGGTACGAAAAGGCTTTAGGGGGAGCGTACATGTGAGGGTGCGGGTTAGTGTCAGCGTACGGGTTAGGATTAGGGGACGGGTGAGGGTCAGGCTTCGGGGAAGGGTTAGGGTTAGGGTTTGGGCTAGGGTTAGGGTTAGGGGACGGGGAAGGTTTAGGGTCCAGGTGAGGGTACGACAACGCTTTAGGGGGAGCGTACGTGTGAGGGCGCGGGTTAGTGTCAGCGTACGGGTTAGGATTAGGGGACGGGTGAGGGTCAGGCTTCGGGGAAGGGTTAGGGTTAGGGTTCGGGCTAGGGTTAGGGTTAGGGGACGGGGACGGTTTAGGGTCCAGGTGAGTGTACGAGAACGCTTTAGGGGGAGCGTACGTGTGAGGGCACGGGTTAGTGTCAGCGTACGGGTTAGGATTAGGGGACGGGTGAGGGTCAGGCTTCGGGGAAGTGTTAGGTTTAGTTTTCGGGCTAGGGTTAGGGTTAGGGGACGGGTACGGTTTAGGGTCCAGGTGAGGGTACGACAACGCTTTAGGGGGAGCGTACGTGTGAGGGTGCGGGTTAGTGTCAGCGTACGGGTTAGGATTAGGGGACGGGTGAGGGTCAGGCTTCAGGGAAGGGTTAGGGTTAGGGTTCGGGCTAGGGTTAGGGTTAGGGGATGGGGCCGGTTTAGGGTCCAGGTGAGGGTACCAGAACGCTTTAGGGGGAGCGTACGTGTGAGGGCGCGGGTTAGTGTCAGCGTACGGGTTAGGATTAGGGGACGGGTGAGGGTCAGGCTTCGGGGAAGGGTTAGGGTTAGGGTTCGGGCTAGGGTTAGGGTTAGGGGACGGGAAAGGTTTAGGGTCCAGGTGAGGGTACGACAACGCTTTAGAGGGAGCGTACGTGTGAGGGCGCGGGTTAGTGTCAGCGTACGGGTTAGGATTAGGGGACGGGTGAGGGTCAGGCTTCGGGGAAGGGTTAGGGTTAGGGTTCGGGCTAGGGTTAGGGTTAGGGGACGGGGACGGTTTAGGGTCCAGGTGAGGGTACGACAACGCTTTAGGGGGAGCGTACCTGTGAGGGCGCGGGTTAGTGTCAGCGTACGGGTTAGGATTAGGGGACGGGTGAGGGTCAGGCTTCGGGGAAGGGTTAGGGTTAGGGTTCGGGCTAGGGTTAGGATTAGGGTTAGGGGACGGGGACGGTTTAGGGTCCAGGTGAGGGTACGACAACGCTTTAGGGGGAGCGTACGTGTGAGGGCGCGGGTTAGTGTCAGCGTACGGGTTAGGATTAGGGGACGGGTGAGGGTCAGGCTTCGGGGAAGGGTTAGGGTTAGGGTTCGACCTAGGGTTAGGGTTAGGGGACGGGGACGGTTTAGGGTCCAGGTGAGGGTACGACAACGCTTTAGGGGGAGCGTACGTGTGAGGGCGCGGGTTAGTGTCAGCGTACGGGTTAGGATTAGGGGACGGGTGAGGGTCAGGCTTCGGGGAAGGGTTAGGGTTAGGGTTCGGGCTAGGGTTAGGGTTAGGGGACGGGGACGGTTTAGGGTCCAGGTGAGGGTACGACAACGCTTTAGGGGGAGCGTACGTGTGAGGGTGCGGGTTAGTGTCAGCGTACGGGTTAGGATTAGGGGACGGGTGAGGGTCAGGCTTCGGGGAAGGGTTAGGGTTCGGGCTAGGGTTAGGGTTAGGGGACGGGGACGGTGTAGGGTCCAGGTGAGGGTACGAAAAGGCTTTAGGGGGAGCGAACATGTGAGGGTGCGGGTTAGTGTCAGCGTACGGGTTAGGATTAGGGGACGGGTGAGGGTCAGGCTTCGGGGAAGGGTTAGGGTTAGGGTTCGGGCTAGGGTTAGGGTTAGGGGACGGGGAAGGTTTAGGGTCCAGGTGAGGGTACGACAACGCTTTAGGGGGAGCGTACGTGTGAGGGCGCGGGTTAGTGTCAGCGTACGGGTTAGGATTAGGGGACGGGTGAGGGTCAGGCTTCGGGGAAGGGTTAGGGTTAGGGTTCGGGCTAGGGTTAGGGTTAGGGGACGGGGACGGTTTAGGGTCCAGGTGAGTGTACGAGAACGCTTTAGGGGGAGCGTACGTGTGAGGGCACGGGTTAGTGTCAGCGTACGGGTTAGGATTAGGGGACGGGTGAGGGTCAGGCTTCGGGGAAGTGTTAGGTTTAGTTTTCGGGCTAGGGTTACGGTTAGGGGACGGGTACGGTTTAGGGTCCAGGTGAGGGTACGACAACGCTTTAGGGGGAGCGTACGTGTGAGGGTGCGGGTTAGTGTCAGCGTACGGGTTAGGATTAGGGGACGGGTGAGGGTCAGGCTTCGGGGAAGGGTTAGGTATAGGGTTCGGGCTAGGGTTAGGATTAGGGGACGGGGACGGTTTAGGGTCCAGGTGAGGGTACGACAACGCATTAGGGGGAGCGTACGTGTGAGGGAGCGGGTTAGTGTCAGCGTACGGGTTAGGATTAGGGGACGGGTGAGGGTCAGGCTTCGGGGAAGGGTTAGGGTTAGGGTTCGGACTAGGGTTAGGGTTAGGGGACGGGGACGGTTTAGGGTCCAGGTGAGGGTACGACAACGCTTTAGGGGGAGGATACGTGTGAGGGCACGGGTTAGTGTCAGCATACGGGTAAGGATTAGGGGACGTGTGAGGGTCAGGCTTCGGGGAAGGTTTAGGGATAGGGTTCGGGCTAGGGTTAGGGTTAGGGGACGGGGACGGTTTAGGGTCCAGGTGAGGGTACGACAACGCTTTAGGGGGAGCGTACGTGTGAGGGCGCGGGTTAGTGTCAGCGTACGGGTTAGGATTAGGGGACGGGTGAGGGTCAGGCTTCGGGGAAGGGTTAGGGTTAGGGTTCGGGCTAGGGTTAGGGTTAGGGGACGGGGACAGTTTAGGGTCCAGGTGAGGGTACGACAACGCTTTAGGGGGAGCGTACGTGTGAGGGCGCGGGTTAGTGTCAGCGTACGGGTTAGGATTAGGGGACGGGTGAGGGTCAGGCTTCGGGGAAGGGTTAGGGTTAGGGTTCGGGCTAGGGTTAGGGTTAGGGGACGGGGACGGTTTAGGGTCCAGGTGAGGGTACGACAACGCTTTAGGGGGAGCGTAGGTGTGAGGGCGCGGGTTAGTGTCAGCGTACGGGTTAGGATTAGGGGACGGGTGAGGGTCAGGCTTCGGGGAAGGGTTAGGGTTAGGGTTCGGGCTAGGGTTAGGGTTAGGGGACGGGGACGGTTTAGGGTCCAGGTGAGGGTACGACAACGCTTTAGGGGGAGCGTACGTGTGAGGGCGCGGGTTAGTGTCAGCGTACGGGTTAGGATTAGGGGACGGGTGAGGGTCAGGCTTCGGGGAAGTGTTAGGTTTACTTTTCGGGCTAGGGTTAGGGTTAGGGGACGGGGACGGTTTAGGGTCCAGGTGAGGGTACGACAACGCTTTAGGGGGAGCGTACGTGTGAGGGTGCGGGTTAGTGTCAGCGTACGGGTTAGGATTAGGGGACGGGTGAGGGTCAGGCTTCGGGGAAGGGTTAGGGTTCGGGCTAGGGTTAGGGTTAGGGGACGGGGACGGTGTAGGGTCCAGGTGAGGGTACGAAAAGGCTTTAGGGGGAGCGTACATGTGAGGGTGCGGGTTAGTGTCAGCGTACGGGTTAGGATTAGGGGACGGGTGAGGGTCAGGCTTCGGGGAAGGGTTAGGGTTAGGGTTCGGGCTAGGGTTAGGGTTAGGGGACGGGGAAGGTTTAGGGTCCAGGTGAGGGTACGACAACGCTTTAGGGGGAGCGTACGTGTGAGGGCGCGGGTTAGTGTCAGCGTACGGGTTAGGATTAGGGGACGGGTGAGGGTCAGGCTTCGGGGAAGGGTTAGGGTTAGGGTTCGGGCTAGGGTTAGGGTTAGGGGACGGGGACGGTTTAGGGTCCAGGTGAGGGTACGACAACGCTTTAGAGGGAGCGTACCTGTGAGGGCGCGGGTTAGTGTCAGCGTACAGGTTAGGATTAGGGGACGGGTGAGGGTCAGGCTTCGGGGAAGGGTTAGGGTTAGGGTTCGGGCTAGGGTTAGGATTAGGGTTAGGGGACGGGGACGGTTTAGGGTCCAGGTGAGGGTACGACAACGCTTTAGGGGGAGCGTACGTGTGAGGGCGCGGGTTAGTGTCAGCGTACGGGTTAGGATTAGGGGACGGGTGAGGGTCAGGCTTCGGGGAAGGGTTAGGTATAGGGTTCGGGCTAGGGTTAGGGTTAGGGGACGGGGACGGTTTAGGGTCCAGGTGAGGGTACGACAACGCTTTAGGGGGAGCGTACGTGTGAGGGCGTGGGTTAGTGTCAGCGTACACGTTAGGATTAGGGGACGGGTGAGGGTCAGGCTTCGGGGAAGTGTTAGGTTTAGTTTTCGGGCTAGGGTTAGGGTTAGGGGACGGGGACGGTTTAGGGTCCAGGTGAGGGTACGACAACGCTTTAGGGGGAGCGTACGTGTGAGGGTGCGGGTTAGTGTCAGCGTACGGGTTAGGATTAGGGGACGGGTGAGGGTCAGGCTTCGGGGAAGGGTTAGGGTTCGGGCTAGGGTTAGGGTTAGGGGACGGGGACGGTGTAGGGTCCAGGTGAGGGTACGAAAAGGCTTTAGGGGGAGCGTACATGTGAGGGTGCGGGTTAGTGTCAGCGTACGGGTTAGGATTAGGGGACGGGTGAGGGTCAGGCTTCGGGGAAGGGTTAGGGTTAGGGTTCGGGCTAGGGTTAGGGTTAGGGGACGGGGAAGGTTTAGGGTCCAGGTGAGGGTACGACAACGCTTTAGGGGGAGCGTACGTGTGAGGGCGCGGGTTACTGTCAGCGTACGGGTTAGGATTAGGGGACGGGTGAGGGTCAGGCTTCGGGGAAGGGTTAGGGTTAGGGTTCGTGCTAGGGTTAGGGTTAGGGGACGGGGACGGTTTAGGGTCCAGGTGAGGGTACGACAACGCTTTAGGGGGAGCGTACCTGTGAGGGCGCGGGTTAGTGTCAGCGTACAGGTTAGGATTAGGGGACGGGTGAGGGTCAGGCTTCGGGGAAGGGTTAGGGTTAGGGTTCGGGCTAGGGTTAGGATTAGGGTTAGGGGACGGGGACGGTTTAGGGTCCAGGTTAGCGTTAGGGTTCGGGCTAGGGTTAGGGTTAGGGGACGGGGCCGGTTTAGGGTCCAGGTGAGGGTACCAGAACGCTTTAGGGGGAGCGTACCTGTGAGGGCGCGGGTTAGTGTCAGCGTACGGGTTAGGATTAGGGGACGGGTGAGGGTCAGGCTTCGGGGAAGGGTTAGGGTTAGGGTTCGGGCTAGGGTTAGGGTTAGGGGACGGGAAAGGTTTAGGGTCCAGGTGAGGGTACGACAACGCTTTAGAGGGAGCGTACGTGTGAGGGCGCGGGTTAGTGTCAGCGTACGGGTTAGGATTAGGGGACGGGTGAGGGTCAGGCTTCGGGGAAGGGTTAGGGTTAGGGTTCGGGCTAGGGTTAGGGTTAGGGGACGGGGACGGTTTAGGGTCCAGGTGAGGGTACGACAACGCTTTAGGGGGAGCGTACCTGTGAGGGCGCGGGTTAGTGTCAGCGTAAGGGTTAGGATTAGGGGACGGGTGAGGGTCAGGCTTCGGGGAAGGGTTAGGGTTAGGGTTCGGGCTAGGGTTAGGATTAGGGTTAGGGGACGGGGACGGTTTAGGGTCCAGGTGAGGGTACGACAACGCTTTAGGGGGAGCGTACGTGTGAGGGCGCGGGTTAGTGTCAGCGTACGGGTTAGGATTAGGGGACGGGTGAGGGTCAGGCTTCGGGGAAGGGTTAGGGTTAGGGTTCGACCTAGGGTTAGGGTTAGGGGACGGGGACGGTTTAGGGTCCAGGTGAGGGTACGACAACGCTTTAGGGGGAGCGTACGTGTGAGGGCGCGGGTTAGTGTCAGCGTACGGGTTAGGATTAGGGGACGGGTGAGGGTCAGGCTTCGGGGAAGGGTTAGGGTTAGGGTTCGGGCTAGGGTTAGGGTTAGGGGACGGGGACGGTTTAGGGTCCAGGTGAGGGTACGACAACGCTTTAGGGGGAGCGTACGTGTGAGGGCGCGGGTTAGTGTCAGCGTACGGGTTAGGATTAGGGGACGGGTGAGGGTCAGGCTTCGGGGAAGGGTTAGGGTTAGTGTTCGGGCTAGGGTTAGGGTTAGAAGACGGGGACGGTTTAGGGTCCAGGTGAGGGTACGACAACGCTTTAGGGGGAGCGTACGTGTGAGGGCGCGGGTTAGTGTCAGCGTAAGGGTTAGGATTAGGGGACGGGTGAGGGTCAGGCTTCGGGGAAGGGTTAGGGTTAGGGTTCGGACTAGGGTTAGGGTTAGGGGACAGGGACGGTTTAGGGTCCAGGTGAGGGTACGACAACGCTTTAGGGGGAGGATACGTGTGAGGGCACGGGTTAGTGTCAGCATACGGGTAAGGATTAGGGGACGTGTGAGGGTCAGGCTTCGGGGAAGGTTTAGGGATAGGGTTCGGGCTAGGGTTAGGGTTAGGGGACGGGGACGGTTTAGGGTCCAGGTGAGGGTACGACAACGCTTTAGGGGGAGCGTACGTGTGAGGGCGCGGGTTAGTGTCAGCGTACGGGTTAGGATTAGGGGACGGGTGAGGGTCAGGCTTCGGGGAAGGGTTAGGGTTAGGGTTCGGGCTAGGGTTAGGGTTAGGGGACGGGGACGGTTTAGGGTCCAGGTGAGGGCACGACAACGCTTTAGGGGGAGCGTACGTGTGAGGGCGCGGGTTAGTGTCAGCGTACGGGTTAGGATTAGGGGACGGGTGAGGGTCAGGCTTCGGGGAAGGGTTAGGGTTAGGGTTCGGGCTAGGGTTAGGGTTAGGGGACGGGGACGGTTTAGGGTCCAGGTGAGGGTACGACAACGCTTTAGGGGGAGCGTAGGTGTGAGGGCGCGGGTTAGTGTCAGCGTACGGGTTAGGATTAGGGGACGGGTGAGGGTCAGGCTTCGGGGAAGGGTTAGGGTTAGGGTTCGGGCTAGGGTTAGGGTTAGGGGACGGGGACGGTTTAGGGTCCAGGTGAGGGTACGACAACGCTTTAGGGGGAGCGTACGTGTGAGGGCGCGGGTTAGTGTCAGCGTACGGGTTAGGATTAGGGGACGGGTGAGGGTCAGGCTTCGGGGAAGTGTTAGGTTTAGTTTTCGGGCTAGGGTTAGGGTTAGGGGACGGGGACGGTTTAGGGTCCAGGTGAGGGTACGACAACGCTTTAGGGGGAGCGTACGTGTGAGGGTGCGGGTTAGTGTCAGCGTACGGGTTAGGATTAGGGGACGGGTGAGGGTCAGGCTTCGGGGAAGGGTTAGGGTTCGGGCTAGGGTTAGGGTTAGGGGACGGGGACGGTGTAGGGTCCAGGTGAGGGTACGAAAAGGCTTTAGGGGGAGCGTACATGTGAGGGTGCGGGTTAGTGTCAGCGTACGGGTTAGGATTAGGGGACGGGTGAGGGTCAGGCTTCGGGGAAGTGTTAGGGTTAGGGTTCGGGCTAGGGTTAGGGTTAGGGGACGGGGAAGGTTTAGGGTCCAGGTGAGGGTACGACAACGCTTTAGGGGGAGCGTACGTGTGAGGGCGCGGGTTAGTGTCAGCGTACGGGTTAGGATTAGTGGACGGGTGAGGGTCAGGCTTCGGGGAAGGGTTAGGGTTAGGGTTCGGGCTAGGGTTAGGGTTAGGGGACGGGGACGGTTTAGGGTCCAGGTGAGGGTACGACAACGCTTTAGAGGGAGCGTACCTGTGAGGGCGCGGGTTAGTGTCAGCGTACAGGTTAGGATTAGGGGACGGGTGAGGGTCAGGCTTCGGGGAAGGGTTAGGGTTAGGGTTCGGGCTAGGGTTAGGATTAGGGTTAGGGGACGGGGACGGTTTAGGGTCCAGGTGAGGGTACGACAACGCTTTAGGGGGAGCGTACGTGTGAGGGCGCGGGTTAGTGTCAGCGTACGGGTTAGGGTTAGGGGACGGGTGAGGGTCAGGCTTCGGGGAAGGGTTAGGTATAGGGTTCGGGCTAGGGTTAGGGTTAGGGGACGGGGACGGTTTAGGGTCCAGGTGAGGGTACGACAACGCTTTAGGGGGAGCGTACGTGTGAGGGCGTGGGTTAGTGTCAGCGTACACGTTAGGATTAGGGGACGGGTGAGGGTCAGGCTTCGGGGAAGTGTTAGGTTTAGTTTTCGGGCTAGGGTTAGGGTTAGGGGACGGGGACGGTTTAGGGTCCAGGTGAGGGTACGACAACGCTTTAGGGGGAGCGTACGTGTGAGGGTGCGGGTTAGTGTCAGCGTACGGGTTAGGATTAGGGGACGGGTGAGGGTCAGGCTTCGGGGAAGGGTTAGGGTTCGGGCTAGGGTTAGGGTTAGGGGACGGGGACGGTGTAGGGTCCAGGTGAGGGTACGAAAAGGCTTTAGGGGGAGCGTACATGTGAGGGTGCGGTTTAGTGTCAGCGTACGGGTTAGGATTAGGGGACGGGTGAGGGTCAGGCTTCGGGGAAGGGTTAGGGTTAGGGTTCGGGCTAGGGTTAGGGTTAGGGGACGGGGAAGGTTTAGGGTCCAGGTGAGGGTACGACAACGCTTTAGGGGGAGCGTACGTGTGAGGGCCCGGGTTACTGTCAGCGTACGGGTTAGGATTAGGGGACGGGTGAGGGTCAGGCTTCGGGGAAGGGTTAGGGTTAGGGTTCGGGCTAGGGTTAGGGTTAGGGGACGGGGACGGTTTAGGGTCCAGGTGAGGGTACGACAACGCTTTAGGGGGAGCGTACCTGTGAGGGTGCGGGTTAGTGTCAGCGTACAGGTTAGGATTAGGGGACGGGTGAGGGTCAGGCTTCGGGGAAGGGTTAGGGTTAGGGTTCGGGCTAGGGTTAGGATTAGGGTTAGGGGACGGGGACGGTTTAGGGTCCAGGTTAGCGTTAGGGTTCGGGCTAGGGTTAGGGTTAGGGGACGGGGACGGTTTAGGGTCCAGGTGAGGGTACGACAACGCTTTCGGGGGAGCGTACGTGTGAGGGCGCGGGTTAGTGTCAGCGTACGGGTTAGGATTAGGGGACGGGTGAGGGTCAGGCTTCGGGGAAGGGTTAGGGTTAGGGTTCGGGCTAGGGTTAGGGTTAGGGGACGGGGAAGGTTTAGGGTCCAGGTGAGGGTACGACAACGCTTTAGGGGGAGCGTACGTGTGAGGGCCCGGGTTACTGTCAGCGTACGGGTTAGGATTAGGGGACGGGTGAGGGTCAGGCTTCGGGGAAGGGTTAGGGTTAGGGTTCGGGCTAGGGTTAGGGTTAGGGGACGGGGACGGTTTAGGGTCCAGGTGAGGGTACGACAACGCTTTAGGGGGAGCGTACCTGTGAGGGTGCGGGTTAGTGTCAGCGTACAGGTTAGGATTAGGGGACGGGTGAGGGTCAGGCTTCGGGGAAGGGTTAGGGTTAGGGTTCGGGCTAGGGTTAGGATTAGGGTTAGGGGACGGGGACGGTTTAGGGTCCAGGTTAGCGTTAGGGTTCGGGCTAGGGTTAGGGTTAGGGGACGGGGACGGTTTAGGGTCCAGGTGAGGGTACGACAACGCTTTCGGGGGAGCGTACGTGTGAGGGCGCGGGTTAGTGTCAGCGTACGGGTTAGGATTAGGGGACGGGTGAGGGTCAGGCTTCGGGGAAGGGTTAGGGTTAGGGTTCGGGCTAGGGTTAGGGTTAGGGGACGGGGACGGTTTAGGGTCCAGTTGAGGGTACGACAACGCTTTAGGGGGAGCGTACGTGTGAGGGCGCGGGTTAGTGTCAGCGTACGGGTTAGGATTAGGGGACGGGTGAGGGTCAGGCTTCGGGGAAGGGTTAGGGTTAGGGTTCGGGCTAGGGTTAGGGTTAGGGGACGGGGACGGTTTAGGGTCCAGGTGAGGGTACGACAACGCTTTAGGGGGAGCGTACCTGTGAGGGCGCAGGTTACTGTCACCGTACGGGTTAGGATTAGGGGACGGGTGAGGGTCAGGCTTTGGGGAAGGGTTAGGGTTAGGGTTCGGGCTAGGGTTGGGGTTAGGGGACGGGGACGGTTTAGGGTCCAGGTGAGGGTACGACAACGCTTTAGGGGGAGCGTACGTGTGAGGGCGCGGGTTAGTGTCAGCGTACGGGTTAGGATTAGGGGACGGGTGAGGGTCAGGCTTCGGGGAAGGGTTAGGTATAGGGTTCGAGCTAGGGTTAGGATTAGGGGACGGGGACGGTTTAGGGTCCAGGTGAGGGTACGACAACGCATTAGGGGGAGCGTACGTGTGAGGGAGCGGGTTAGTGTCAGCGTACGGGTTAGGATTAGGGGACGGGTGAGGGTCAGGCTTCGGGGAAGGGTTAGGGTTAGGGTTCGGACTAGGGTTAGGGTTAGGGGACGGGGACGGTTTAGGGTCCAGGTGAGGGTACGACAACGCTTTAGGGGGAGGATACGTGTGAGGGCACGGGTTAGTGTCAGCATACGGGTAAGGATTAGGGGACGTGTGAGGGTCAGGCTTCGGGGAAGGTTTAGGGATAGGGTTCGGGCTAGGGTTAGGGTTAGGGGACGGGGACGGTTTAGGGTCCAGGTGAGGGTACGACAACGCTTTAGGGGGAGCGTACGTGTGAGGGCGCGGGTTAGTGTCAGCGTACGGGTTAGGATTAGGGGACGGGTGAGGGTCAGGCTTCGGGGAAGGGTTAGGGTTAGGGTTCGGGCTAGGGTTAGGGTTAGGGGACGGGGACGGTTTAGGGTCCAGGTGAGGGTACGACAACGCTTTAGGGGGAGCGTACGTGTGAGGGCGCGGGTTAGTGTCAGCGTACGGGTTAGGATTAGGGGACGGGTGAGGGTCAGGCTTCGGGGAAGGGTTAGGGTTAGGGTTCGGGCTAGGGTTAGGGTTAGGGGACGGGGACGGTTTAGGGTCCAGGTGAGGGTACGACAACGCTTTAGGGGGAGCGTAGGTGTGAGGGCGCGGGTTAGTGTCAGCGTACGGGTTAGGATTAGGGGACGGGTGAGGGTCAGGCTTCGGGGAAGGGTTAGGGTTAGGGTTCGGGCTAGGGTTAGGGTTAGGGGACGGGGACGGTTTAGGGTCCAGGTGAGGGTACAACAACGCTTTAGGGGGAGCGTACGTGTGAGGGCGCGGGTTAGTGTCAGCGTACGGGTTAGGATTAGGGGACGGGTGAGGGTCAGGCTTCGGGGAAGTGTTAGGTTTACTTTTCGGGCTAGGGTTAGGGTTAGGGGACGGGGACGGTTTAGGGTCCAGGTGAGGGTACGACAACGCTTTAGGGGGAGCGTACGTGTGAGGGTGCGGGTTAGTGTCAGCGTACGGGTTAGGATTAGGGGACGGGTGAGGGTCAGGCTTCGGGGAAGGGTTAGGGTTCGGGCTAGGGTTAGGGTTAGGGGACGGGGACGGTGTAGGGTCCAGGTGAGGGTACGAAAAGGCTTTAGGGGGAGCGTACATGTGAGGGTGCGGGTTAGTGTCAGCGTACGGGTTAGGATTAGGGGACGGGTGAGGGTCAGGCTTCGGGGAAGGGTTAGGGTTAGGGTTCGGGCTAGGGTTAGGGTTAGGGGACGGGGAAGGTTTAGGGTCCAGGTGAGGGTACGACAACGCTTTAGGGGGAGCGTACGTGTGAGGGCGCGGGTTAGTGTCAGCGTACGGGTTAGGATTAGGGGACGGGTGAGGGTCAGGCTTCGGGGAAGGGTTAGGGTTAGGGTTCGGGCTAGGGTTAGGGTTAGGGGACGGGGACGGTTTAGGGTCCAGGTGAGGGTACGACAACGCTTTAGAGGGAGCGTACCTGTGAGGGCGCGGGTTAGTGTCAGCGTACAGGTTAGGATTAGGGGACGGGTGAGGGTCAGGCTTCGGGGAAGGGTTAGGGTTAGGGTTCGGGCTAGGGTTAGGATTAGGGTTAGGGGACGGGGACGGTTTAGGGTCCAGGTGAGGGTACGACAACGCTTTAGGGGGAGCGTACGTGTGAGGGCGCGGGTTAGTGTCAGCGTACGGGTTAGGGTTAGGGGACGGGTGAGGGTCAGGCTTCGGGGAAGGGTTAGGTATAGGGTTCGGGCTAGGGTTAGGGTTAGGGGACGGGGACGGTTTAGGGTCCAGGTGAGGGTACGACAACGCTTTAGGGGGAGCGTACGTGTGAGGGCGTGGGTTAGTGTCAGCGTACACGTTAGGATTAGGGGACGGGTGAGGGTCAGGCTTCGGGGAAGTGTTAGGTTTAGTTTTCGGGCTAGGGTTAGGGTTAGGGGACGGGGACGGTTTAGGGTCCAGGTGAGGGTACGACAACACTTTAGGGGGAGCGTACGTGTGAGGGTGCGGGTTAGTGTCAGCGTACGGGTTAGGATTAGGGGACGGGTGAGGGTCAGGCTTCGGTGAAGGGTTAGGGTTCGGGCTAGGGTTAGGGTTAGGGGACGGGGACGGTGTAGGGTCCAGGTGAGGGTACGAAAAGGCTTTAGGGGGAGCGTACATGTGAGGGTGCGGTTTAGTGTCAGCGTACGGGTTAGGATTAGGGGACGGGTGAGGGTCAGGCTTCGGGGAAGGGTTAGGGTTAGGGTTCGGGCTAGGGTTAGGGTTAGGGGACGGGGAAGGTTTAGGGTCCAGGTGAGGGTACGACAACGCTTTAGGGGGAGCGTACGTGTGAGGGCCCGGGTTACTGTCAGCGTACGGGTTAGGATTAGGGGACGGGTGAGGGTCAGGCTTCGGGGAAGGGTTAGGGTTAGGGTTCGGGCTAGGGTTAGGGTTAGGGGACGGGGACGGTTTAGGGTCCAGGTGAGGGTACGACAACGCTTTAGGGGGAGCGTACCTGTGAGGGTGCGGGTTAGTGTCAGCGTACAGGTTAGGATTAGGGGACGGGTGAGGGTCAGGCTTCGGGGAAGGGTTAGGGTTAGGGTTCGGGCTAGGGTTAGGATTAGGGTTAGGGGACGGGGACGGTTTAGGGTCCAGGTTAGCGTTAGGGTTCGGGCTAGGGTTAGGGTTAGGGGACGGGGACGGTTTAGGGTCCAGGTGAGGGTACGACAACGCTTTCGGGGGAGCGTACGTGTGAGGGCGCGGGTTAGTGTCAGCGTACGGGTTAGGATTAGGGGACGGGTGAGGGTCAGGCTTCGGGGAAGGGTTAGGGTTAGGGTTCGGGCTAGGGTTAGGGTTAGGGGACGGGGAAGGTTTAGGGTCCAGGTGAGGGTACGACAACGCTTTAGGGGGAGCGTACGTGTGAGGGCCCGGGTTACTGTCAGCGTACGGGTTAGGATTAGGGGACGGGTGAGGGTCAGGCTTCGGGGAAGGGTTAGGGTTAGGGTTCGGGCTAGGGTTAGGGTTAGGGGACGGGGACGGTTTAGGGTCCAGGTGAGGGTACGACAACGCTTTAGGGGGAGCGTACCTGTGAGGGTGCGGGTTAGTGTCAGCGTACAGGTTAGGATTAGGGGACGGGTGAGGGTCAGGCTTCGGGGAAGGGTTAGGGTTAGGGTTCGGGCTAGGGTTAGGATTAGGGTTAGGGGACGGGGACGGTTTAGGGTCCAGGTTAGCGTTAGGGTTCGGGCTAGGGTTAGGGTTAGGGGACGGGGACGGTTTAGGGTCCAGGTGAGGGTACGACAACGCTTTCGGGGGAGCGTACGTGTGAGGGCGCGGGTTAGTGTCAGCGTACGGGTTAGGATTAGGGGACGGGTGAGGGTCAGGCTTCGGGGAAGGGTTAGGGTTAGGGTTCGGGCTAGGGTTAGGGTTAGGGGACGGGGACGGTTTAGGGTCCAGTTGAGGGTACGACAACGCTTTAGGGGGAGCGTACGTGTGAGGGCGCGGGTTAGTGTCAGCGTACGGGTTAGGATTAGGGGACGGGTGAGGGTCAGGCTTCGGGGAAGGGTTAGGGTTAGGGTTCGGGCTAGGGTTAGGGTTAGGGGACGGGGACGGTTTAGGGTCCAGGTGAGGGTACGACAACGCTTTAGGGGGAGCGTACCTGTGAGGGCGCAGGTTACTGTCACCGTACGGGTTAGGATTAGGGGACGGGTGAGGGTCAGGCTTTGGGGAAGGGTTAGGGTTAGGGTTCGGGCTAGGGTTGGGGTTAGGGGACGGGGACGGTTTAGGGTCCAGGTGAGGGTACGACAACGCTTTAGGGGGAGCGTACGTGTGAGGGCGCGGGTTAGTGTCAGCGTACGGGTTAGGATTAGGGGACGGGTGAGGGTCAGGCTTCGGGGAAGGGTTAGATATAGGGTTCGAGCTAGGGTTAGGATTAGGGGACGGGGACGGTTTAGGGTCCAGGTGAGGGTACGACAACGCATTAGGGGGAGCGTACGTGTGAGGGAGCGGGTTAGTGTCAGCGTACGGGTTAGGATTAGGGGACGGGTGAGGGTCAGGCTTCGGGGAAGGGTTAGGGTTAGGGTTCGGACTAGGGTTAGGGTTAGGGGACGGGGACGGTTTAGGGTCCAGGTGAGGGTACGACAACGCTTTAGGGGGAGGATACGTGTGAGGGCACGGGTTAGTGTCAGCATACGGGTAAGGATTAGGGGACGTGTGAGGGTCAGGCTTCGGGGAAGGTTTAGGGATAGGGTTCGGGCTAGGGTTAGGGTTAGGGGACGGGGACGGTTTAGGGTCCAGGTGAGGGTACGACAACGCTTTAGGGGGAGCGTACGTGTGAGGGCGCGGGTTAGTGTCAGCGTACGGGTTAGGATTAGGGGACGGGTGAGGGTCAGGCTTCGGGGAAGGGTTAGGGTTAGGGTTCGGGCTAGGGTTAGGGTTAGGGGACGGGGACGGTTTAGGGTCCAGGTGAGGGTACGACAACGCTTTAGGGGGAGCGTACGTGTGAGGGCGCGGGTTAGTGTCAGCGTACGGGTTAGGATTAGGGGACGGGTGAGGGTCAGGCTTCGGGGAAGGGTTAGGGTTAGGGTTCGGGCTAGGGTTAGGGTTAGGGGACGGGGACGGTTTAGGGTCCAGGTGAGGGTACGACAACGCTTTAGGGGGAGCGTAGGTGTGAGGGCGCGGGTTAGTGTCAGCGTACGGGTTAGGATTAGGGGACGGGTGAGGGTCAGGCTTCGGGGAAGGGTTAGGGTTAGGGTTCGGGCTAGGGTTAGGGTTAGGGGACGGGGACGGTTTAGGGTCCAGGTGAGGGTACGACAACGCTTTAGGGGGAGCGTACGTGTGAGGGCGCGGGTTAGTGTCAGCGTACGGGTTAGGATTAGGGGACGGGTGAGGGTCAGGCTTCGGGGAAGTGTTAGGTTTACTTTTCGGGCTAGGGTTAGGGTTAGGGGACGGGGACGGTTTAGGGTCCAGGTGAGGGTACGACAACGCTTTAGGGGGAGCGTACGTGTGAGGGTGCGGGTTAGTGTCAGCGTACGGGTTAGGATTAGGGGACGGGTGAGGGTCAGGCTTCGGGGAAGGGTTAGGGTTCGGGCTAGGGTTAGGGTTAGGGGACGGGGACGGTGTAGGGTCCAGGTGAGGGTACGAAAAGGCTTTAGGGGGAGCGTACATGTGAGGGTGCGGGTTAGTGTCAGCGTACGGGTTAGGATTAGGGGACGGGTGAGGGTCAGGCTTCGGGGAAGGGTTAGGGTTAGGGTTCGGGCTAGGGTTAGGGTTAGGGGACGGGGAAGGTTTAGGGTCCAGGTGAGGGTACGACAACGCTTTAGGGGGAGCGTACGTGTGAGGGCGCGGGTTAGTGTCAGCGTACGGGTTAGGATTAGGGGACGGGTGAGGGTCAGGCTTCGGGGAAGGGTTAGGGTTAGGGTTCGGGCTAGGGTTAGGGTTAGGGGACGGGGACGGTTTAGGGTCCAGGTGAGGGTACGACAACGCTTTAGAGGGAGCGTACCTGTGAGGGCGCGGGTTAGTGTCAGCGTACAGGTTAGGATTAGGGGACGGGTGAGGGTCAGGCTTCGGGGAAGGGTTAGGGTTAGGGTTCGGGCTAGGGTTAGGATTAGGGTTAGGGGACGGGGACGGTTTAGGGTCCAGGTGAGGGTACGACAACGCTTTAGGGGGAGCGTACGTGTGAGGGCGCGGGTTAGTGTCAGCGTACGGGTTAGGGTTAGGGGACGGGTGAGGGTCAGGCTTCGGGGAAGGGTTAGGTATAGGGTTCGGGCTAGGGTTAGGGTTAGGGGACGGGGACGGTTTAGGGTCCAGGTGAGGGTACGACAACGCTTTAGGGGGAGCGTACGTGTGAGGGCGTGGGTTAGTGTCAGCGTACACGTTAGGATTAGGGGACGGGTGAGGGTCAGGCTTCGGGGAAGTGTTAGGTTTAGTTTTCGGGCTAGGGTTAGGGTTAGGGGACGGGGACGGTTTAGGGTCCAGGTGAGGGTACGACAACGCTTTAGGGGGAGCGTACGTGTGAGGGTGCGGGTTAGTGTCAGCGTACGGGTTAGGATTAGGGGACGGGTGAGGGTCAGGCTTCGGGGAAGGGTTAGGGTTCGGGCTAGGGTTAGGGTTAGGGGACGGGGACGGTGTAGGGTCCAGGTGAGGGTACGAAAAGGCTTTAGGGGGAGCGTACATGTGAGGGTGCGGGTTAGTGTCAGCGTACGGGTTAGGATTAGGGGACGGGTGAGGGTCAGGCTTCGGGGAAGGGTTAGGGTTAGGGTTCGGGCTAGAGTTAGGGTTAGGGGACGGGGAAGGTTTAGGGTCCAGGTGAGGGTACGACAACGCTTTAGGGGGAGCGTACGTGTGAGGGCGCGGGTTACTGTCAGCGTACGGGTTAGGATTAGGGGACGGGTGAGGGTCAGGCTTCGGGGAAGGGTTAGGGTTAGGGTTCGGGCTAGGGTTAGGGTTAGGGGACGGGGACGGTTTAGGGTCCAGGTGAGGGTACGACAACGCTTTAGGGGGAGCGTACCTGTGAGGGCGCGGGTTAGTGTCAGCGTACAGGTTAGGATTAGGGGACGGGTGAGGGTCAGGCTTCGGGGAAGGGTTAGGGTTAGGGTTCGGGCTAGGGTTAGGATTAGGGTTAGGGGACGGGGACGGTTTAGGGTCCAGGTTAGCGTTAGGGTTCGGGCTAGGGTTAGGGTTAGGGGACGGGGACGGTTTAGGGTCCAGGTGAGGGTACGACAACGCTTTAGGGGGAGCGTACGTGTGAGGGCGCGGGTTAGTGTCAGCGTACGGGTTAGGATTAGGGCACGGGTGAGGGTCAGGCTTCGGGGAAGGGTTAGGGTTAGGGTTCGGGCTAGGGTTAGGGTTAGGGGCCGGGGACGGTTTAGGGTCCAGTTGAGGGTACGACAACGCTTTAGGGGGAGCGTACGTGTGAGGGTGCGGGTTAGTGTCAGCGTACGGGTTAGGATTAGGGGACGGGTGAGGGTCAGGCTTCGGGGAAGGGTTAGGTATAGGGTTCGGGCTAGGGTTAGGATTAGGGGACGGGGACGGTTTAGGGTCCAGGTGAGGGTACGACAACGCATTAGGGGGAGCGTACGTGTGAGGGAGCGGGTTAGTGTCAGCGTACGGGTTAGGATTAGGGCACGGGTGAGGGTCAGGCTTCGGGGAAGGGTTAGGGTTAGGGTTCGGGCTAGGGTTAGGGTTAGGGGACGGGGCCGGTTTAGGGTCCAGGTGAGGGTACCAGAACGCTTTAGGGGGAGCGTACGTGTGAGGGCGCGGGTTAGTGTCAGCGTACGGGTTAGGATTAGGGGACGGGTGAGGGTCAGGCTTCGGGGAAGGGTTAGGGTTAGGGTTCGGGCTAGGGTTAGGGTTAGGGGACGGGAAAGGTTTAGGGTCCAGGTGAGGGTACGACAACGCTTTAGAGGGAGCGTACGTGTGAGGGCGCGGGTTAGTGTCAGCGTACGGGTTAGGATTAGGGGACGGGTGAGGGTCAGGCTTCGGGGAAGGGTTAGGGTTAGGGTTCGGGCTAGGGTTAGGGTTAGGGGACGGGGACGGTTTAGGGTCCAGGTGAGGGTACGACAACGCTTTAGGGGGAGCGTACCTGTGAGGGCGCGGGTTAGTGTCAGCGTAAGGGTTAGGATTAGGGGACGGGTGAGGGTCAGGCTTCGGGGAAGGGTTAGGGTTAGGGTTCGGGCTAGGGTTAGGATTAGGGTTAGGGGACGGGGACGGTTTAGGGTCCAGGTTAGCGTTAGGGTTCGGGCTAGGGTTAGGGTTAGGGGACGGGGACGGTTTAGGGTCCAGGTGAGGGTACGACAACGCTTTCGGGGGAGCGTACGTGTGAGGGCGCGGGTTAGTGTCAGCGTACGGGTTAGGATTAGGGGACGGGTGAGGGTCAGGCTTCGGGGAAGGGTTAGGGTTAGGGTTCGGGCTAGGGTTAGGGTTAGGGGACGGGGACGGTTTAGGGTCCAGGTGAGGGTACGACAACGCTTTAGGGGGAGCGTACCTGTGAGGGCGCGGGTTAGTGTCAGCGTAAGGGTTAGGATTAGGGGACGGGTGAGGGTCAGGCTTCGGGGAAGGGTTAGGGTTAGGGTTCGGGCTAGGGTTAGGATTAGGGTTAGGGGACGGGGACGGTTTAGGGTCCAGGTTAGCGTTAGGGTTCGGGCTAGGGTTAGGGTTAGGGGACGGGGACGGTTTAGGGTCCAGGTGAGGGTACGACAACGCTTTCGGGGGAGCGTACGTGTGAGGGCGCGGGTTAGTGTCAGCGTACGGGTTAGGATTAGGGGACGGGTGAGGGTCAGGCTTCGGGGAAGGGTTAGGGTTAGGGTTCGGGCTAGGGTTAGGGTTAGGGGACGGGGAAGGTTTAGGGTCCAGGTGAGGGTACGACAACGCTTTAGGGGGAGCGTACGTGTGAGGGCCCGGGTTACTGTCAGCGTACGGGTTAGGATTAGGGGACGGGTGAGGGTCAGGCTTCGGGGAAGGGTTAGGGTTAGGGTTCGGGCTAGGGTTAGGGTTAGGGGACGGGGACGGTTTAGGGTCCAGGTGAGGGTACGACAACGCTTTAGGGGGAGCGTACCTGTTAGGGTGCGGGTTAGTGTCAGCGTACAGGTTAGGATTAGGGGACGGGTGAGGGTCAGGCTTCGGGGAAGGGTTAGGGTTAGGGTTCGGGCTAGGGTTAGGATTAGGGTTAGGGGACGGGGACGGTTTAGGGTCCAGGTTAGCGTTAGGGTTCGGGCTAGGGTTAGGGTTAGGGGACGGGGACGGTTTAGGGTCCAGGTGAGGGTACGACAACGCTTTCGGGGGAGCGTACGTGTGAGGGCGCGGGTTAGTGTCAGCGTACGGGTTAGGATTAGGGGACGGGTGAGGGTCAGGCTTCGGGGAAGGGTTAGGGTTAGGGTTCGGGCTAGGGTTAGGGTTAGGGGACGGGGACGGTTTAGGGTCCAGTTGAGGGTACGACAACGCTTTAGGGGGAGCGTACGTGTGAGGGCGCGGGTTAGTGTCAGCGTACGGGTTAGGATTAGGGGACGGGTGAGGGTCAGGCTTCGGGGAAGGGTTAGGGTTAGGGTTCGGGCTAGGGTTAGGGTTAGGGGACGGGGACGGTTTAGGGTCCAGGTGAGGGTACGACAACGCTTTAGGGGGAGCGTACCTGTGAGGGCGCAGGTTACTGTCACCGTACGGGTTAGGATTAGGGGACGGGTGAGGGTCAGGCTTTGGGGAAGGGTTAGGGTTAGGGTTCGGGCTAGGGTTGGGGTTAGGGGACGGGGACGGTTTAGGGTCCAGGTGAGGGTACGACAACGCTTTAGGGGGAGCGTACGTGTGAGGGCGCGGGTTAGTGTCAGCGTACGGGTTAGGATTAGGGGACGGGTGAGGGTCAGGCTTCGGGGAAGGGTTAGGTATAGGGTTCGAGCTAGGGTTAGGATTAGGGGACGGGGACGGTTTAGGGTCCAGGTGAGGGTACGACAACGCATTAGGGGGAGCGTACGTGTGAGGGAGCGGGTTAGTGTCAGCGTACGGGTTAGGATTAGGGGACGGGTGAGGGTCAGGCTTCGGGGAAGGGTTAGGGTTAGGGTTCGGACTAGGGTTAGGGTTAGGGGACGGGGACGGTTTAGGGTCCAGGTGAGGGTACGACAACGCTTTAGGGGGAGGATACGTGTGAGGGCACGGGTTAGTGTCAGCATACGGGTAAGGATTAGGGGACGTGTGAGGGTCAGGCTTCGGGGAAGGTTTAGGGATAGGGTTCGGGCTAGGGTTAGGGTTAGGGGACGGGGACGGTTTAGGGTCCAGGTGAGGGTACGACAACGCTTTAGGGGGAGCGTACGTGTGAGGGCGCGGGTTAGTGTCAGCGTACGGGTTAGGATTAGGGGACGGGTGAGGGTCAGGCTTCGGGGAAGGGTTAGGGTTAGGGTTCGGGCTAGGGTTAGGGTTAGGGGACGGGGACGGTTTAGGGTCCAGGTGAGGGTACGACAACGCTTTAGGGGGAGCGTACGTGTGAGGGCGCGGGTTAGTGTCAGCGTACGGGTTAGGATTAGGGGACGGGTGAGGGTCAGGCTTCGGGGAAGGGTTAGGGTTAGGGTTCGGGCTAGGGTTAGGGTTAGGGGACGGGGACGGTTTAGGGTCCAGGTGAGGGTACGACAACGCTTTAGGGGGAGCGTAGGTGTGAGGGCGCGGGTTAGTGTCAGCGTACGGGTTAGGATTAGGGGACGGGTGAGGGTCAGGCTTCGGGGAAGGGTTAGGGTTAGGGTTCGGGCTAGGGTTAGGGTTAGGGGACGGGGACGGTTTAGGGTCCAGGTGAGGGTACGACAACGCTTTAGGGGGAGCGTACGTGTGAGGGCGCGGGTTAGTGTCAGCGTACGGGTTAGGATTAGGGGACGGGTGAGGGTCAGGCTTCGGGGAAGTGTTAGGTTTACTTTTCGGGCTAGGGTTAGGGTTAGGAGACGGGGACGGTTTAGGGTCCAGGTGAGGGTACGACAACGCTTTAGGGGGAGCGTACGTGTGAGGGTGCGGGTTAGTGTCAGCGTACGGGTTAGGATTAGGGGACGGGTGAGGGTCAGGCTTCGGGGAAGGGTTAGGGTTCGGGCTAGGGTTAGGGTTAGGGGACGGGGACGGTGTAGGGTCCAGGTGAGGGTACGAAAAGGCTTTAGGGGGAGCGTACATGTGAGGGTGCGGGTTAGTGTCAGCGTACGGGTTAGGATTAGGGGACGGGTGAGGGTCAGGCTTCGGGGAAGGGTTAGGGTTAGGGTTCGGGCTAGGGTTAGGGTTAGGGGACGGGGAAGGTTTAGGGTCCAGGTGAGGGTACGACAACGCTTTAGGGGGAGCGTACGTGTGAGGGCGCGGGTTAGTGTCAGCGTACGGGTTAGGATTAGGGGACGGGTGAGGGTCAGGCTTCGGGGAAGGGTTAGGGTTAGGGTTCGGGCTAGGGTTAGGGTTAGGGGACGGGGACGGTTTAGGGTCCAGGTGAGGGTACGACAACGCTTTAGAGGGAGCGTACCTGTGAGGGCGCGGGTTAGTGTCAGCGTACAGGTTAGGATTAGGGGACGGGTGAGGGTCAGGCTTCGGGGAAGGGTTAGGGTTAGGGTTCGGGCTAGGGTTAGGATTAGGGTTAGGGGACGGGGACGGTTTAGGGTCCAGGTGAGGGTACGACAACGCTTTAGGGGGAGCGTACGTGTGAGGGCGCGGGTTAGTGTCAGCGTACGGGTTAGGGTTAGGGGACGGGTGAGGGTCAGGCTTCGGGGAAGGGTTAGGTATAGGGTTCGGGCTAGGGTTAGGGTTAGGGGACGGGGACGGTTTAGGGTCCAGGTGAGGGTACGACAACGCTTTAGGGGGAGCGTACGTGTGAGGGCGTGGGTTAGTGTCAGCGTACACGTTAGGATTAGGGGACGGGTGAGGGTCAGGCTTCGGGGAAGTGTTAGGTTTAGTTTTCGGGCTAGGGTTAGGGTTAGGGGACGGGGACGGTTTAGGGTCCAGGTGAGGGTACGACAACGCTTTAGGGGGAGCGTACGTGTGAGGGTGCGGGTTAGTGTCAGCGTACGGGTTAGGATTAGGGGACGGGTGAGGGTCAGGCTTCGGGGAAGGGTTAGGGTTCGGGCTAGGGTTAGGGTTAGGGGACGGGGACGGTGTAGGGTCCAGGTGAGGGTACGAAAAGGCTTTAGGGGGAGCGTACATGTGAGGGTGCGGGTTAGTGTCAGCGTACGGGTTAGGATTAGGGGACGGGTGAGGGTCAGGCTTCGGGGAAGGGTTAGGGTTAGGGTTCGGGCTAGAGTTAGGGTTAGGGGACGGGGAAGGTTTAGGGTCCAGGTGAGGGTACGACAACGCTTTAGGGGGAGCGTACGTGTGAGGGCGCGGGTTACTGTCAGCGTACGGGTTAGGATTAGGGGACGGGTGAGGGTCAGGCTTCGGGGAAGGGTTAGGGTTAGGGTTCGGGCTAGGGTTAGGGTTAGGGGACGGGGACGGTTTAGGGTCCAGGTGAGGGTACGACAACGCTTTAGGGGGAGCGTACCTGTGAGGGCGCGGGTTAGTGTCAGCGTACAGGTTAGGATTAGGGGACGGGTGAGGGTCAGGCTTCGGGGAAGGGTTAGGGTTAGGGTTCGGGCTAGGGTTAGGATTAGGGTTAGGGGACGGGGACGGTTTAGGGTCCAGGTTAGCGTTAGGGTTCGGGCTAGGGTTAGGGTTAGGGGACGGGGACGGTTTAGGGTCCAGGTGAGGGTACGACAACGCTTTAGGGGGAGCGTACGTGTGAGGGCGCGGGTTAGTGTCAGCGTACGGGTTAGGATTAGGGCACGGGTGAGGGTCAGGCTTCGGGGAAGGGTTAGGGTTAGGGTTCGGGCTAGGGTTAGGGTTAGGGGCCGGGGACGGTTTAGGGTCCAGTTGAGGGTACGACAACGCTTTAGGGGGAGCGTACGTGTGAGGGTGCGGGTTAGTGTCAGCGTACGGGTTAGGATTAGGGGACGGGTGAGGGTCAGGCTTCGGGGAAGGGTTAGGTATAGGGTTCGGGCTAGGGTTAGGATTAGGGGACGGGGACGGTTTAGGGTCCAGGTGAGGGTACGACAACGCATTAGGGGGAGCGTACGTGTGAGGGAGCGGGTTAGTGTCAGCGTACGGGTTAGGATTAGGGCACGGGTGAGGGTCAGGCTTCGGGGAAGGGTTAGGGTTAGGGTTCGGGCTAGGGTTAGGGTTAGGGGACGGGGCCGGTTTAGGGTCCAGGTGAGGGTACCAGAACGCTTTAGGGGGAGCGTACGTGTGAGGGCGCGGGTTAGTGTCAGCGTACGGGTTAGGATTAGGGGACGGGTGAGGGTCAGGCTTCGGGGAAGGGTTAGGGTTAGGGTTCGGGCTAGGGTTAGGGTTAGGGGACGGGAAAGGTTTAGGGTCCAGGTGAGGGTACGACAACGCTTTAGAGGGAGCGTACGTGTGAGGGCGCGGGTTAGTGTCAGCGTACGGGTTAGGATTAGGGGACGGGTGAGGGTCAGGCTTCGGGGAAGGGTTAGGGTTAGGGTTCGGGCTAGGGTTAGGGTTAGGGGACGGGGACGGTTTAGGGTCCAGGTGAGGGTACGACAACGCTTTAGGGGGAGCGTACCTGTGAGGGCGCGGGTTAGTGTCAGCGTAAGGGTTAGGATTAGGGGACGGGTGAGGGTCAGGCTTCGGGGAAGGGTTAGGGTTAGGGTTCGGGCTAGGGTTAGGATTAGGGTTAGGGGACGGGGACGGTTTAGGGTCCAGGTGAGGGTACGACAACGCTTTAGGGGGAGCGTACGTGTGAGGGCGCGGGTTAGTGTCAGCGTACGGGTTAGGATTAGGGGACGGGTGAGGGTCAGGCTTCGGGGAAGGGTTAGGGTTAGGGTTCGACCTAGGGTTAGGGTTAGGGGACGGGGACGGTTTAGGGTCCAGGTGAGGGTACGACAACGCTTTAGGGGGAGCGTACGTGTGAGGGCGCGGGTTAGTGTCAGCGTACGGGTTAGGATTAGGGGACGGGTGAGGGTCAGGCTTCGGGGAAGGGTTAGGGTTAGGGTTCGGGCTAGGGTTAGGGTTAGGGGACGGGGACGGTTTAGGGTCCAGGTGAGGGTACGACAACGCTTTAGGGGGAGCGTACGTGTGAGGGCGCGGGTTAGTGTCAGCGTACGGGTTAGGATTATGGGACGGGTGAGGGTCAGGCTTCGGGGAAGGGTTAGGGTTAGTGTTCGGGCTAGGGTTAGGGTTAGAAGACGGGGACGGTTTAGGGTCCAGGTGAGGGTACGACAACGCTTTAGGGGGAGCGTACGTGTGAGGGCGCGGGTTAGTGTCAGCGTAAGGGTTAGGATTAGGGGACGGGTGAGGGTCAGGCTTCGGGGAAGGGTTAGGGTTAGGGTTCGGACTAGGGTTAGGGTTAGGGGACGGGGACGGTTTAGGGTCCAGGTGAGGGTACGACAACGCTTTAGGGGGAGGATACGTGTGAGGGCACGGGTTAGTGTCAGCATACGGGTAAGGATTAGGGGACGTGTGAGGGTCAGGCTTCGGGGAAGGTTTAGGGATAGGGTTCGGGCTAGGGTTAGGGTTAGGGGACGGGGACGGTTTAGGGTCCAGGTGAGGGTACGACAACTCTTTAGGGGGAGCGTACGTGTGAGGGCGCGGGTTAGTGTCAGCGTACGGGTTAGGATTAGGGGACGGGTGAGGGTCAGGCTTCGGGGAAGGGTTAGGGTCAGGGTTCGGGCTAGGGTTAGGGTTAGGGGACGGGGACGGTTTAGGGTCCAGGTGAGGGTACGACAACGCTTTAGGGGGAGCGTACGTGTGAGGGCGCGGGTTAGTGTCAGCGTACGGGTTAGGATTAGGGGACGGGTGAGGGTCAGGCTTCGGGGAAGGGTTAGGGTTAGGGTTCGGGCTAGGGTTAGGGTTAGGGGACGGGGACGGTTTAGGGTCCAGGTGAGGGTACGACAACGCTTTAGGGGGAGCGTAGGTGTGAGGGCGCGGGTTAGTGTCAGCGTACGGGTTAGGATTAGGGGACGGGTGAGGGTCAGGCTTCGGGGAAGGGTTAGGGTTAGGGTTCGGGCTAGGGTTAGGGTTAGGGGACGGGGACGGTTTAGGGTCCAGGTGAGGGTACGACAACGCTTTAGGGGGAGCGTACGTGTGAGGGCGCGGGTTAGTGTCAGCGTACGGGTTAGGATTAGGGGACGGGTGAGGGTCAGGCTTCGGGGAAGTGTTAGGTTTACTTTTCGGGCTAGGGTTAGGGTTAGGGGACGGGGACGGTTTAGGGTCCAGGTGAGGGTACGACAACGCTTTAGGGGGAGCGTACGTGTGAGGGTGCGGGTTAGTGTCAGCGTACGGGTTAGGATTAGGGGACGGGTGAGGGTCAGGCTTCGGGGAAGGGTTAGGGTTCGGGCTAGGGTTAGGGTTAGGGGACGGGGACGGTGTAGGGTCCAGGTGAGGGTACGAAAAGGCTTTAGGGGGAGCGTACATGTGAGGGTGCGGGTTAGTGTCAGCGTACGGGTTAGGATTAGGGGACGGGTGAGGGTCAGGCTTCGGGGAAGGGTTAGGGTTAGGGTTCGGGCTAGGGTTAGGGTTAGGGGACGGGGAAGGTTTAGGGTCCAGGTGAGGGTACGACAACGCTTTAGGGGGAGCGTACGTGTGAGGGCGCGGGTTAGTGTCAGCGTACGGGTTAGGATTAGGGGACGGGTGAGGGTCAGGCTTCGGGGAAGGGTTAGGGTTAGGGTTCGGGCTAGGGTTAGGGTTAGGGGACGGGGACGGTTTAGGGTCCAGGTGAGGGTACGACAACGCTTTAGAGGGAGCGTACCTGTGAGGGCGCGGGTTAGTGTCAGCGTACAGGTTAGGATTAGGGGACGGGTGAGGGTCAGGCTTCGGGGAAGGGTTAGGGTTAGGGTTCGGGCTAGGGTTAGGATTAGGGTTAGGGGACGGGGACGGTTTAGGGTCCAGGTGAGGGTACGACAACGCTTTAGGGGGAGCGTACGTGTGAGGGCGCGGGTTAGTGTCAGCGTACGGGTTAGGGTTAGGGGACGGGTGAGGGTCAGGCTTCGGGGAAGGGTTAGGTATAGGGTTCGGGCTAGGGTTAGGGTTAGGGGACGGGGACGGTTTAGGGTCCAGGTGAGGGTACGACAACGCTTTAGGGGGAGCGTACGTGTGAGGGCGTGGGTTAGTGTCAGCGTACACGTTAGGATTAGGGGACGGGTGAGGGTCAGGCTTCGGGGAAGTGTTAGGTTTAGTTTTCGGGCTAGGGTTAGGGTTAGGGGACGGGGACGGTTTAGGGTCCAGGTGAGGGTACGACAACGCTTTAGGGGGAGCGTACGTGTGAGGGTGCGGGTTAGTGTCAGCGTACGGGTTAGGATTAGGGGACGGGTGAGGGTCAGGCTTCGGGGAAGGGTTAGGGTTCGGGCTAGGGTTAGGGTTAGGGGACGGGGACGGTGTAGGGTCCAGGTGAGGGTACGAAAAGGCTTTAGGGGGAGCGTACATGTGAGGGTGCGGTTTAGTGTCAGCGTACGGGTTAGGATTAGGGGACGGGTGAGGGTCAGGCTTCGGGGAAGGGTTAGGGTTAGGGTTCGGGCTAGGGTTAGGGTTAGGGGACGGGGAAGGTTTAGGGTCCAGGTGAGGGTACGACAACGCTTTAGGGGGAGCGTACGTGTGAGGGCGCGGGTTACTGTCAGCGTACGGGTTAGGATTAGGGGACGGGTGAGGGTCAGGCTTCGGGGAAGGGTTAGGGTTAGGGTTCGGGCTAGGGTTAGGGTTAGGGGACGGGGACGGTTTAGGGTCCAGGTGAGGGTACGACAACGCTTTAGGGGGAGCGTACCTGTGAGGGTGCGGGTTAGTGTCAGCGTACAGGTTAGGATTAGGGGACGGGTGAGGGTCAGGCTTCGGGGAAGGGTTAGGGTTAGGGTTCGGGCTAGGGTTAGGATTAGGGTTAGGGGACGGGGACGGTTTAGGGTCCAGGTTAGCGTTAGGGTTCGGGCTAGGGTTAGGGTTAGGGGACGGGGACGGTTTAGGGTCCAGGTGAGGGTACGACAACGCTTTAGGGGGAGCGTACGTGTGAGGGCGCGGGTTAGTGTCAGCGTACGGGTTAGGATTAGGGGACGGGTGAGGGTCAGGCTTCGGGGAAGGGTTAGGGTTAGGGTTCGGGCTAGGGTTAGGGTTAGGGGACGGGGACGGTTTAGGGTCCAGTTGAGGGTACGACAACGCTTTAGGGGGAGCGTACGTGTGAGGGCGCGGGTTAGTGTCAGCGTACGGGTTAGGATTAGGGGACGGGTGAGGGTCAGGCTTCGGGGAAGGGTTAGGGTTAGGGTTCGGGCTAGGGTTAGGGTTAGGGGACGGGGACGGTTTAGGGTCCAGGTGAGGGTACGACAACGCTTTAGGGGGAGCGTACCTGTGAGGGCGCAGGTTACTGTCACCGTACGGGTTAGGATTAGGGGACGGGTGAGGGTCAGGCTTTGGGGAAGGGTTAGGGTTAGGGTTCGGGCTAGGGTTGGGGTTAGAAGACGGGGACGGTTTAGGGTCCAGGTGAGGGTACGACAACGCTTTAGGGGGAGCGTACGTGTGAGGGCGCGGGTTAGTGTCAGCGTAAGGGTTAGGATTAGGGGACGGGTGAGGGTCAGGCTTCGGGGAAGGGTTAGGGTTAGGGTTCGGACTAGGGTTAGGGTTAGGGGACGGGGACGGTTTAGGGTCCAGGTGAGGGTACGACAACGCTTTAGGGGGAGGATACGTGTGAGGGCACGGGTTAGTGTCAGCATACGGGTAAGGATTAGGGGACGTGTGAGGGTCAGGCTTCGGGGAAGGTTTAGGGATAGGGTTCGGGCTAGGGTTAGGGTTAGGGGACGGGGACGGTTTAGGGTCCAGGTGAGGGTACGACAACGCTTTAGGGGGAGCGTACGTGTGAGGGCGCGGGTTAGTGTCAGCGTACGGGTTAGGATTAGGGGACGGGTGAGGGTCAGGCTTCGGGGAAGGGTTAGGGTTAGGGTTCGGGCTAGGGTTAGGGTTAGGGGACGGGGACGGTTTAGGGTCCAGGTGAGGGTACGACAACGCTTTAGGGGGAGCGTACGTGTGAGGGCGCGGGTTAGTGTCAGCGTACGGGTTAGGATTAGGGGACGGGTGAGGGTCAGGTTTCGGGGAAGGGTTAGGGTTAGGGTTCGGGCTAGGGTTAGGGTTAGGGGACGGGGACGGTTTAGGGTCCAGGTGAGTGTACGACAACGCTTTAGGGGGAGTGTACGTGTGAGGGCACGGGTTAGTGTCAGCGTACGGGTTAGGATTAGGGGACGGGTGAGGGTCAGGCTTCGGGGAAGTGTTAGGTTTAGTTTTCGGGCTAGGGTTAGGGTTAGGGGACGGGTACGGTTTAGGGTCCAGGTGAGGGTACGACAACGCTTTAGGGGGAGCGTACGTGTGAGGGTGTGGGTTAGTGTCAGCGTACGGGTTAGGATTAGGGGACGGGTGAGGGTCAGGCTTCAGGGAAGGGTTAGGGTTAGGGTTCGGGCTAGGGTTAGGGTTAGGGGACGGGGCCGGTTTAGGGTCCAGGTGAGGGTACCAGAACGCTTTAGGGGGAGCGTACGTGTGAGGGCGCGGGTTAGTGTCAGCGTACGGGTTAGGATTAGGGGACGGGTGAGGGTCAGGCTTCGGGGAAGGGTTAGGGTTAGGGTTCGGGCTAGGGTTAGGGTTAGGGGACGGGGACGGTTTAGGGTCCAGGTGAGGGTACGACAACGCTTTAGGGGGAGCGTACCTGTGAGGGCGCGGGTTAGTGTCAGCGTACGGGTTAGGATTAGGGGACGGGTGAGGGTCAGGCTTCGGGGAAGGGTTAGGGTTAGGGTTCGGGCTAGGGTTAGGATTAGGGTTAGGGGACGGGGACGGTTTAGGGTCCAGGTGAGGGTACGACAACGCTTTAGGGGGAGCGTACGTGTGAGGGCGCGGGTTAGTGTCAGCGTACGGGTTAGGATTAGGGGACGGGTGAGGGTCAGTCTTCGGGGAAGGGTTAGGGTTAGGGTTCGACCTAGGGTTAGGGTTAGGGGACGGGGACGGTTTAGGGTCCAGGTGAGGGTACGACAACGCTTTAGGGGGAGCGTACGTGTGAGGGCGCGGGTTAGTGTCAGCGTACGGGTTAGGATTAGGGGACGGGTGAGGGTCAGGCTTCGGGGAAGGGTTAGGGTTAGGGTTCGGGCTAGGGTTAGGGTTAGGGGACGGGGACGGTTTAGGGTCCATGTGAGGGTACGACAACGCTTTAGGGGGAGCGTACGTGTGAGGGTGCGGGTTAGTGTCAGCGTACGGGTTAGGATTAGGGGACGGGTGAGGGTCAGGCTTCGGGGAAGGGTTAGGGTTCGGGCTAGGGTTAGGGTTAGGGGACGGGGACGGTGTAGGGTCCAGGTGAGGGTACGAAAAGGCTTTAGGGGGAGCGTACATGTGAGGGTGCGGGTTAGTGTCAGCGTACGGGTTAGGATTAGGGGACGGGTGAGGGTCAGGCTTCGGGGAAGGGTTAGGGTTAGGGTTCGGGCTAGGGTTAGGGTTAGGGGACGGGGAAGGTTTAGGGTCCAGGTGAGGGTACGACAACGCTTTAGGGGGAGCGTACGTGTGAGGGCGCGGGTTAGTGTCAGCGTACGGGTTAGGATTAGGGGACGGGTGAGGGTCAGGCTTCGGGGAAGGGTTAGGGTTAGGGTTCGGGCTAGGGTTAGGGTTAGGGGACGGGGACGGTTTAGGGTCCAGGTGAGTGTACGAGAACGCTTTAGGGGGAGCGTACGTGTGAGGGCACGGGTTAGTGTCAGCGTACGGGTTAGGATTAGGGGACGGGTGAGGGTCAGGCTTCGGGGAAGTGTTAGGTTTAGTTTTCGGGCTAGGGTTAGGGTTAGGGGACGGGTACGGTTTAGGGTCCAGGTGAGGGTACGACAACGCTTTAGGGGGAGCGTACGTGTGAGGGCGCGGGTTAGTGTCAGCGTACGGGTTAGGATTAGGGGACGGGTGAGGGTCAGGCTTCGGGGAAGGGTTAGGTATAGGGTTCGGGCTAGGGTTAGGATTAGGGGACGGGGACGGTTTAGGGTCCAGGTGAGGGTACGACAACGCATTAGGGGGAGCGTACGTGTGAGGGAGCGGGTTAGTGTCAGCGTACGGGTTAGGATTAGGGGACGGGTGAGGGTCAGGCTTCGGGGAAGGGTTAGGGTTAGGGTTCGGACTAGGGTTAGGGTTAGGGGACGGGGACGGTTTAGGGTCCAGGTGAGGGTACGACAACGCTTTAGGGGGAGGATACGTGTGAGGGCACGGGTTAGTGTCAGCATACGGGTAAGGATTAGGGGACGTGTGAGGGTCAGGCTTCGGGGAAGGTTTAGGGATAGGGTTCGGGCTAGGGTTAGGGTTAGGGGACGGGGACGGTTTAGGGTCCAGGTGAGGGTACGACAACGCTTTAGGGGGAGCGTACGTGTGAGGGCGCGGGTTAGTGTCAGCGTACGGGTTAGGATTAGGGGACGGGTGAGGGTCAGGCTTCGGGGAAGGGTTAGGGTTAGGGTTCGGGCTAGGGTTAGGGTTAGGGGACGGGGACGGTTTAGGGTCCAGGTGAGGGTACGACAACGCTTTAGGGGGAGCGTACGTGTGAGGGCGCGGGTTAGTGTCAGCGTACGGGTTAGGATTAGGGGACGGGTGAGGGTCAGGCTTCGGGGAAGGGTTAGGGTTAGGGTTCGGGCTAGGGTTAGGATTAGGGTTAGGGGACGGGGACGGTTTAGGGTCCAGGTTAGCGTTAGGGTTCGGGCTAGGGTTAGGGTTAGGGGACGGGGACGGTTTAGGGTCCAGGTGAGGGTACGACAACGCTTTAGGGGGAGCGTACGTGTGAGGGCGCGGGTTAGTGTCAGCGTACGGGTTAGGATTAGGGGACGGGTGAGGGTCAGGCTTCAGGGAAGGGTTAGGGTTAGGGTTCGGGCTAGGGTTAGGGTTAGGGGACGGGGACGGTTTAGGGTCCAGTTGAGGGTACGACAACGCTTTAGGGGGAGCGTACGTGTGAGGGCGCGGGTTAGTGTCAGCGTACGGGTTAGGATTAGGGGACGGGTGAGGGTCAGGCTTCGGGGAAGGGTTAGGGTTAGGGTTCGGGCTAGGGTTAGGGTTAGGGGACGGGGACGGTTTAGGGTCCAGGTGAGGGTACGACAACGCTTTAGGGGGAGCGTACCTGTGAGGGCGCAGGTTACTGTCACCGTACGGGTTAGGATTAGGGGACGGGTGAGGGTCAGGCTTTGGGGAAGGGTTAGGGTTAGGGTTCGGGCTAGGGTTGGGGTTAGAAGACGGGGACGGTTTAGGGTCCAGGTGAGGGTACGACAACGCTTTAGGGGGAGCGTACGTGTGAGGGCGCGGGTTAGTGTCAGCGTAAGGGTTAGGATTAGGGGACGGGTGAGGGTCAGGCTTCGGGGAAGGGTTAGGGTTAGGGTTCGGACTAGGGTTAGGGTTAGGGGACGGGGACGGTTTAGGGTCCAGGTGAGGGTACGACAACGCTTTAGGGGGAGGATACGTGTGAGGGCACGGGTTAGTGTCAGCATACGGGTAAGGATTAGGGGACGTGTGAGGGTCAGGCTTCGGGGAAGGTTTAGGGATAGGGTTCGGGCTAGGGTTAGGGTTAGGGGACGGGGACGGTTTAGGGTCCAGGTGAGGGTACGACAACGCTTTAGGGGGAGCGTACGTGTGAGGGCGCGGTTTAGTGTCAGCGTACGGGTTAGGATTAGGGGACGGGTGAGGGTCAGGCTTCGGGGAAGGGTTAGGGTTAGGGTTCGGACTAGGGTTAGGGTTAGGGGACGGGGACGGTTTAGGGTCCAGGTGAGGGTACGACAACGCTTTAGGGGGAGCGTACCTGTGAGGGCGCAGGTTACTGTCACCGTACGGGTTAGGATTAGGGGACGGGTGAGGGTCAGGCTTTGGGGAAGGGTTAGGGTTACGGTTCGGGCTAGGGTTGGGGTTAGGGGACGGGGACGGTTTAGGGTCCAGGTGAGGGTACGACAACGCTTTAGGGGGAGCGTACGTGTGAGGGCGCGGGTTAGTGTCAGCGTACGGGTTAGGATTAGGGGACGGGTGAGGGTCAGGCTTCGGGGAAGGGTTAGGTATAGGGTTCGAGCTAGGGTTAGGATTAGGGGACGGGGACGGTTTAGGGTCCAGGTGAGGGTACGACAACGCATTAGGGGGAGCGTACGTGTGAGGGAGCGGGTTAGTGTCAGCGTACGGGTTAGGATTAGGGGACGGGTGAGGGTCAGGCTCCGGAGAAGTGTTAGGGATAGGGTTCGGGCTAGGGTTAGGGTTAGGGGACGGGGACGGTTTAGGGTCCAGGTGAGGGTACGACAACGCTTTAGGGGGAGCGTACGTGTGAGGGCACGGGTTAGTGTTAGCGTACGGGTTAGGATTAGGGGACGGGTGAGGGTCAGGCTTCGGGGAAGGGTTAGGGTTAGGGTTCGGGCTAGGGTTAGGGTTAGGGGACGGGGACGGTTTAGGGTCCAGGTGAGGGTACGACAACGCTTTAGGGGGAGCGTACGTGTGAGGGCGCGGGTTAGTGTCAGCGTACGGGTTAGGATTAGGGGACGGGTGAGGGTCAGGCTTCGGGGAAGGGTTAGGGTTAGGGTTCGGGCTAGGGTTAGGGTTAGGGGACGGGGACGGTTTAGGGTCCAGGTGAGTGTACGAGAACGCTTTAGGGGGAGTGTACGTGTGAGGGCACGGGTTAGTGTCAGCGTACGGGTTAGGATTAGGGGACGGGTGAGGGTCAGGCTTCGGGGAAGTGTTAGGTTTAGTTTTCGGGCTAGGGTTAGGGTTAGGGGACGGGTACGGTTTAGGGTCCAGGTGAGGGTACGACAACGCTTTAGGGGGAGCGTACGTGTGAGGGTGTGGGTTAGTGTCAGCGTACGGGTTAGGATTAGGGGACGGGTGAGGGTCAGGCTTCAGGGAAGGGTTAGGGTTAGGGTTCGGGCTAGGGTTAGGGTTAGGGGACGGGGCCGGTTTAGGGTCCAGGTGAGGGTACCAGAACGCTTTAGGGGGAGCGTACGTGTGAGGGCGCGGGTTAGTGTAAGCGTACGGGTTAGGATTAGGGGACGGGTGAGGGTCAGGCTTCGGGGAAGTGTTAGGTTTAGTTTTCGGGCTAGGGTTAGGGTTAGGGGACGGGGACGGTTTAGGGTCCAGGTGAGGGTACGACAACGCTTTAGGGGGAGCGTACGTGTGAGGGTGCGGGTTAGTGTCAGCGTACGGGTTAGGATTAGGGGACGGGTGAGGGTCAGGCTTCGGGGAAGGGTTAGGGTTCGGGCTAGGGTTAGGGTTAGGGGACGGGGACGGTGTAGGGTCCAGGTGAGGGTACGAAAAGGCTTTAGGGGGAGCGTACATGTCAGGGTGCGGTTTAGTGTCAGCGTACGGGTTAGGATTAGGGGACGGGTGAGGGTCAGGCTTCGGGGAAGGGTTAGGGTTAGGGTTCGGGCTAGGGTTAGGGTTAGGGGACGGGGAAGGTTTAGGGTCCAGGTGAGGGTACGACAACGCTTTAGGGGGAGCGTACGTGTGAGGGCGCGGGTTACTGTCAGCGTACGGGTTAGGATTAGGGGACGGGTGAGGGTCAGGCTTCGGGGAAGGGTTAGGGTTAGGGTTCGGGCTAGGGTTAGGGTTAGGGGACGGGGACGGTTTAGGGTCCAGGTGAGGGTACGACAACGCTTTAGGGGGAGCGTACCTGTGAGGGTGCGGGTTAGTGTCAGCGTACAGGTTAGGATTAGGGGACGGGTGAGGGTCAGGCTTCGGGGAAGGGTTAGGGTTAGGGTTCGGGCTAGGGTTAGGATTAGGGTTAGGGGACGGGGACGGTTTAGGGTCCAGGTTAGCGTTAGGGTTCGGGCTAGGGTTAGGGTTAGGGGACGGGGACGGTTTAGGGTCCAGGTGAGGGTACGACAACGCTTTAGGGGGAGCGTACGTGTGAGGGCGCGGGTTAGTGTCAGCGTACGGGTTAGGATTAGGGGACGGGTGAGGGTCAGGCTTCGGGGAAGGGTTAGGGTTAGGGTTCGGGCTAGGGTTAGGGTTAGGGGACGGGGACGGTTTAGGGTCCAGTTGAGGGTACGACAACGCTTTAGGGGGAGCGTACGTGTGAGGGCGCGGGTTAGTGTCAGCGTACGGGTTAGGATTAGGGGACGGGTGAGGGTCAGGCTTCGGGGAAGGGTTAGGGTTAGGGTTCGGGCTAGGGTTAGGGTTAGGGGACGGGGACGGTTTAGGGTCCAGGTGAGGGTACGACAACGCTTTAGGGGGAGCGTACCTGTGAGGGCGCAGGTTACTGTCACCGTACGGGTTAGGATTAGGGGACGGGTGAGGGTCAGGCTTTGGGGAAGGGTTAGGGTTAGGGTTCGGGCTAGGGTTGGGGTTAGAAGACGGGGACGGTTTAGGGTCCAGGTGAGGGTACGACAACGCTTTAGGGGGAGCGTACGTGTGAGGGCGCGGGTTAGTGTCAGCGTAAGGGTTAGGATTAGGGGACGGGTGAGGGTCAGGCTTCGGGGAAGGGTTAGGGTTAGGGTTCGGACTAGGGTTAGGGTTAGGGGACGGGGACGGTTTAGGGTCCAGGTGAGGGTACGACAACGCTTTAGGGGGAGGATACGTGTGAGGGCACGGGTTAGTGTCAGCATACGGGTAAGGATTAGGGGACGTGTGAGGGTCAGGCTTCGGGGAAGGTTTAGGGATAGGGTTCGGGCTAGGGTTAGGGTTAGGGGACGGGGACGGTTTAGGGTCCAGGTGAGGGTACGACAACGCTTTAGGGGGAGCGTACGTGTGAGGGCGCGGGTTAGTGTCAGCGTACGGGTTAGGATTAGGGGACGGGTGAGGGTCAGGCTTCGGGGAAGGGTTAGGGTTAGGGTTCGGGCTAGGGTTAGGGTTAGGGGACGGGGACGGTTTAGGGTCCAGGTGAGGGTACGACAACGCTTTAGGGGGAGCGTACGTGTGAGGGCGCGGGTTAGTGTCAGCGTACGGGTTAGGATTAGGGGACGGGTGAGGGTCAGGCTTCGGGGAAGGGTTAGGGTTAGGGTTCGGGCTAGGGTTAGGGTTAGGGGACGGGGACGGTTTAGGGTCCAGGTGAGTGTACGACAACGCTTTAGGGGGAGTGTACGTGTGAGGGCACGGGTTAGTGTCAGCGTACGGGTTAGGATTAGGGGACGGGTGAGGGTCAGGCTTCGGGGAAGTGTTAGGTTTAGTTTTCGGGCTAGGGTTAGGGTTAGGGGACGGGTACGGTTTAGGGTCCAGGTGAGGGTACGACAACGCTTTAGGGGGAGCGTACGTGTGAGGGTGTGGGTTAGTGTCAGCGTACGGGTTAGGATTAGGGGACGGGTGAGGGTCAGGCTTCAGGGAAGGGTTAGGGTTAGGGTTCGGGCTAGGGTTAGGGTTAGGGGACGGGGCCGGTTTAGGGTCCAGGTGAGGGTACCAGAACGCTTTAGGGGGAGCGTACGTGTGAGGGCGCGGGTTAGTGTCAGCGTACGGGTTAGGATTAGGGGACGGGTGAGGGTCAGGCTTCGGGGAAGGGTTAGGGTTAGGGTTCGGGCTAGGGTTAGGGTTAGGGGACGGGAAAGGTTTAGGGTCCAGGTGAGGGTACGACAACGCTTTAGAGGGAGCGTACGTGTGAGGGCGCGGGTTAGTGTCAGCGTACGGGTTAGGATTAGGGGACGGGTGAGGGTCAGGCTTCGGGGAAGGGTTAGGGTTAGGGTTCGGGCTAGGGTTAGGGTTAGGGGACGGGGACGGTTTAGGGTCCAGGTGAGGGTACGACAACGCTTTAGGGGGAGCGTACCTGTGAGGGCGCGGGTTAGTGTCAGCGTACGGGTTAGGATTAGGGGACGGGTGAGGGTCAGGCTTCGGGGAAGGGTTAGGGTTAGGGTTCGGGCTAGGGTTAGGATTAGGGTTAGGGGACGGGGACGGTTTAGGGTCCAGGTGAGGGTACGACAACGCTTTAGGGGGAGCGTACGTGTGAGGGCGCGGGTTAGTGTCAGCGTACGGGTTAGGATTAGGGGACGGGTGAGGGTCAGTCTTCGGGGAAGGGTTAGGGTTAGGGTTCGACATAGGGTTAGGGTTAGGGGACGGGGACGGTTTAGGGTCCAGGTGAGGGTACGACAACGCTTTAGGGGGAGCGTACGTGTGAGGGCGCGGGTTAGTGTCAGCGTACGGGTTAGGATTAGGGGACGGGTGAGGGTCAGGCTTCGGGGAAGGGTTAGGGTTAGGGTTCGGGCTAGGGTTAGGGTTAGGGGACGGGGACGGTTTAGGGTCCATGTGAGGGTACGACAACGCTTTAGGGGGAGCGTACGTGTGAGGGTGCGGGTTAGTGTCAGCGTACGGGTTAGGATTAGGGGACGGGTGAGGGTCAGGCTTCGGGGAAGGGTTAGGGTTCGGGCTAGGGTTAGGGTTAGGGGACGGGGACGGTGTAGGGTCCAGGTGAGGGTACGAAAAGGCTTTAGGGGGAGCGTACATGTGAGGGTGCGGGTTAGTGTCAGCGTACGGGTTAGGATTAGGGGACGGGTGAGGGTCAGGCTTCGGGGAAGGGTTAGGGTTAGGGTTCGGGCTAGGGTTAGGGTTAGGGGACGGGGAAGGTTTAGGGTCCAGGTGAGGGTACGACAACGCTTTAGGGGGAGCGTACGTGTGAGGGCGCGGGTTAGTGTCAGCGTACGGGTTAGGATTAGGGGACGGGTGAGGGTCAGGCTTCGGGGAAGGGTTAGGGTTAGGGTTCGGGCTAGGGTTAGGGTTAGGGGACGGGGACGGTTTAGGGTCCAGGTGAGTGTACGAGAACGCTTTAGGGGGAGCGTACGTGTGAGGGCACGGGTTAGTGTCAGCGTACGGGTTAGGATTAGGGGACGGGTGAGGGTCAGGCTTCGGGGAAGTGTTAGGTTTAGTTTTCGGGCTAGGGTTAGGGTTAGGGGACGGGTACGGTTTAGGGTCCAGGTGAGGGTACGACAACGCTTTAGGGGGAGCGTACGTGTGAGGGCGCGGGTTAGTGTCAGCGTACGGGTTAGGATTAGGGGACGGGTGAGGGTCAGGCTTCGGGGAAGGGTTAGGTATAGGGTTCGGGCTAGGGTTAGGATTAGGGGACGGGGACGGTTTAGGGTCCAGGTGAGGGTACGACAACGCATTAGGGGGAGCGTACGTGTGAGGGAGCGGGTTAGTGTCAGCGTACGGGTTAGGATTAGGGGACGGGTGAGGGTCAGGCTTCGGGGAAGGGTTAGGGTTAGGGTTCGGACTAGGGTTAGGGTTAGGGGACGGGGACGGTTTAGGGTCCAGGTGAGGGTACGACAACGCTTTAGGGGGAGGATACGTGTGAGGGCACGGGTTAGTGTCAGCATACGGGTAAGGATTAGGGGACGTGTGAGGGTCAGGCTTCGGGGAAGGTTTAGGGATAGGGTTCGGGCTAGGGTTAGGGTTAGGGGACGGGGACGGTTTAGGGTCCAGGTGAGGGTACGACAACGCTTTAGGGGGAGCGTACGTGTGAGGGCGCGGGTTAGTGTCAGCGTACGGGTTAGGATTAGGGGACGGGTGAGGGTCAGGCTTCGGGGAAGGGTTAGGGTTAGGGTTCGGGCTAGGGTTAGGGTTAGGGGACGGGGACGGTTTAGGGTCCAGGTGAGGGTACGACAACGCTTTAGGGGGAGCGTACGTGTGAGGGCGCGGGTTAGTGTCAGCGTACGGGTTAGGATTAGGGGACGGGTGAGGGTCAGGCTTCGGGGAAGGGTTAGGGTTAGGGTTCGGGCTAGGGTTAGGATTAGGGTTAGGGGACGGGGACGGTTTAGGGTCCAGGTTAGCGTTAGGGTTCGGGCTAGGGTTAGGGTTAGGGGACGGGGACGGTTTAGGGTCCAGGTGAGGGTACGACAACGCTTTAGGGGGAGCGTACGTGTGAGGGCGCGGGTTAGTGTCAGCGTACGGGTTAGGATTAGGGGACGGGTGAGGGTCAGGCTTCAGGGAAGGGTTAGGGTTAGGGTTCGGGCTAGGGTTAGGGTTAGGGGACGGGGACGGTTTAGGGTCCAGTTGAGGGTACGACAACGCTTCAGGGGGAGCGTACGTGTGAGGGCGCGGGTTAGTGTCAGCGTACGGGTTAGGATTAGGGGACGGGTGAGGGTCAGGCTTCGGGGAAGGGTTAGGGTTAGGGTTCGGGCTAGGGTTAGGGTTAGGGGACGGGGACGGTTTAGGGTCCAGGTGAGGGTACGACAACGCTTTAGGGGGAGCGTACCTGTGAGGGCGCAGGTTACTGTCACCGTACGGGTTAGGATTAGGGGACGGGTGAGGGTCAGGCTTTGGGGAAGGGTTAGGGTTAGGGTTCGGGCTAGGGTTGGGGTTAGAAGACGGGGACGGTTTAGGGTCCAGGTGAGGGTACGACAACGCTTTAGGGGGAGCGTACGTGTGAGGGCGCGGGTTAGTGTCAGCGTAAGGGTTAGGATTAGGGGACGGGTGAGGGTCAGGCTTCGGGGAAGGGTTAGTGTTAGGGTTCGGACTAGGGTTAGGGTTAGGGGACGGGGACGGTTTAGGGTCCAGGTGAGGGTACGACAACGCTTTAGGGGGAGGATACGTGTGAGGGCACGGGTTAGTGTCAGCATACGGGTAAGGATTAGGGGACGTGTGAGGGTCAGGCTTCGGGGAAGGTTTAGGGATAGGGTTCGGGCTAGGGTTAGGGTTAGGGGACGGGGACGGTTTAGGGTCCAGGTGAGGGTACGACAACGCTTTAGGGGGAGCGTACGTGTGAGGGCGCGGTTTAGTGTCAGCGTACGGGTTAGGATTAGGGGACGGGTGAGGGTCAGGCTTCGGGGAAGGGTTAGGGTTAGGGTTCGGACTAGGGTTAGGGTTAGGTGACGGGGACGGTTTAGGGTCCAGGTGAGGGTACGACAACGCTTTAGGGGGAGCGTACCTGTGAGGGCGCAGGTTACTGTCACCGTACGGGTTAGGATTAGGGGACGGGTGAGGGTCAGGCTTTGGGGAAGGGTTAGGGTTAGGGTTCGGGCTAGGGTTGGGGTTAGGGGACGGGGACGGTTTAGGGTCCAGGTGAGGGTACGACAACGCTTTAGGGGGAGCGTACGTGTGAGGGCGCGGGTTAGTGTCAGCGTACGGGTTAGGATTAGGGGACGGGTGAGGGTCAGGCTTCGGGGAAGGGTTAGGTATAGGGTTCGAGCTAGGGTTAGGATTAGGGGACGGGGACGGTTTAGGGTCCAGGTGAGGGTACGACAACGCATTAGGGGGAGCGTACGTGTGAGGGAGCGGGTTAGTGTCAGCGTACGGGTTAGGATTAGGGGACGGGTGAGGGTCAGGCTCCGGAGAAGTGTTAGGGATAGGGTTCGGGCTAGGGTTAGGGTTAGGGGACGGGGACGGTTTAGGGTCCAGTTGAGGGTACGACAACGCTTTAGGGGGAGCGTACGTGTGAGGGCACGGGTTAGTGTTAGCGTACGGGTTAGGATTAGGGGACGGGTGAGGGTCAGGCTTCGGGGAAGGGTTAGGGTTAGGGTTCGGGCTAGGGTTAGGGTTAGGGGACGGGGACGGTTTAGGGTCCAGGTGAGGGTACGACAACGCTTTAGGGGGAGCGTACGTGTGAGGGCGCGGGTTAGTGTCAGCGTACGGGTTAGGATTAGGGGACGGGTGAGGGTCAGGCTTCGGGGAAGGGTTAGGGTTAGGGTTCGGGCTAGGGTTAGGGTTAGGGGACGGGGACGGTTTAGGGTCCAGGTGAGTGTACGAGAACGCTTTAGGGGTAGTGTACGTGTGAGGGCACGGGTTAGTGTCAGCGTACGGGTTAGGATTAGGGGACGGGTGAGGGTCAGGCTTCGGGGAAGTGTTAGGTTTAGTTTTCGGGCTAGGGTTAGGGTTAGGGGACGGGTACGGTTTAGGGTCCAGGTGAGGGTACGACAACGCTTTAGGGGGAGCGTACGTGTGAGGGTGTGGGTTAGTGTCAGCGTACGGGTTAGGATTAGGGGACGGGTGAGGGTCAGGCTTCAGGGAAGGGTTAGGGTTAGGGTTCGGGCTAGGGTTAGGGTTAGGGGACGGGGCCGGTTTAGGGTCCAGGTGAGGGTACCAGAACGCTTTAGGGGGAGCGTACGTGTGAGGGCGCGGGTTAGTGTAAGCGTACGGGTTAGGATTAGGGGACGGGTGAGGGTCAGGCTTCGGGGAAGGGTTAGGGTTAGGGTTCGGGCTAGGGTTAGGGTTAGGGGACGGGAAAGGTTTAGGGTCCAGGTGAGGGTACGACAACGCTTTAGAGGGAGCGTACGTGTGAGGGCGCGGGTTAGTGTCAGCGTACGGGTTAGGATTAGGGGACGGGTGAGGGTCAGGCTTCGGGGAAGGGTTAGGGTTAGGGTTCGGGCTAGGGTTAGGGTTAGGGGACGGGGACGGTTTAGGGTCCAGGTGAGTGTACGACAACGCTTTAGGGGGAGCGTACGTGTGAGGGCACGGGTTAGTGTCAGCGTACGGGTTAGGATTAGGGGACGGGTGAGGGTCAGGCTTCGGGGAAGGGTTAGGGTTAGGGTTCGGGCTAGGGTTAGGGTTAGGGGACGGGGACGGTTTAGGGTCCAGGTGAGGGTACGACAACGCTTTAGGGGGAGCGTACGTGTGAGGGCGCGGGTTAGTGTCAGCGTACGGGTTAGGATTAGGGGACGGGTGAGGGTCAGGCTTCGGGGAAGTGTTAGGTTTACTTTTCGGGCTAGGGTTAGGGTTAGGGGACGGGGACGGTTTAGGGTCCAGGTGAGGGTACGACAACGCTTTAGGGGGAGCGTACGTGTGAGGGTGCGGGTTAGTGTCAGCGTACGGGTTAGGATTAGGGGACGGGTGAGGGTCAGGCTTCGGGGAAGGGTTAGGGTTCGGGCTAGGGTTAGGGTTAGGGGACGGGGACGGTGTAGGGTCCAGGTGAGGGTACGAAAAGGCTTTAGGGGGAGCGTACATGTGAGGGTGCGGGTTAGTGTCAGCGTACGGGTTAGGATTAGGGGACGGGTGAGGGTCAGGCTTCGGGGAAGGGTTAGGGTTAGGGTTCGGGCTAGGGTTAGGGTTAGGGGACGGGGAAGGTTTAGGGTCCAGGTGAGGGTACGACAACGCTTTAGGGGGAGCGTACGTGTGAGGGCGCGGGTTAGTGTCAGCGTACGGGTTAGGATTAGGGGACGGGTGAGGGTCAGGCTTCGGGGAAGGGTTAGGGTTAGGGTTCGGGCTAGGGTTAGGGTTAGGGGACGGGGACGGTTTAGGGTCCAGGTGAGTGTACGAGAACGCTTTAGGGGGAGCGTACGTGTGAGGGCACGGGTTAGTGTCAGCGTACGGGTTAGGATTAGGGGACGGGTGAGGGTCAGGCTTCGGGGAAGTGTTAGGTTTAGTTTTCGGGCTAGGGTTAGGGTTAGGGGACGGGTACGGTTTAGGGTCCAGGTGAGGGTACGACAACGCTTTAGGGGGAGCGTACGTGTGAGGGCGCGGGTTAGTGTCAGCGTACGGGTTAGGATTAGGGGACGGGTGAGGGTCAGGCTTCGGGGAAGTGTTAGGTATAGGGTTCGGGCTAGGGTTAGGATTAGGGGACGGGGACGGTTTAGGGTCCAGGTGAGGGTACGACAACGCATTAGGGGGAGCGTACGTGTGAGGGAGCGGGTTAGTGTCAGCGTACGGGTTAGGATTAGGGGACGGGTGAGGGTCAGGCTTCGGGGAAGGGTTAGGGTTAGGGTTCGGACTAGGGTTAGGGTTAGGGGACGGGGACGGTTTAGGGTCCAGGTGAGGGTACGACAACGCTTTAGGGGGAGGATACGTGTGAGGGCACGGGTTAGTGTCAGCATACGGGTAAGGATTAGGGGACGTGTGAGGGTCAGGCTTCGGGGAAGGTTTAGGGATAGGGTTCGGGCTAGGGTTAGGGTTAGGGGACGGGGACGGTTTAGGGTCCAGGTGAGGGTACGACAACGCTTTAGGGGGAGCGTACGTGTGAGGGCGCGGGTTAGTGTCAGCGTACGGGTTAGGATTAGGGGACGGGTGAGGGTCAGGCTTCGGGGAAGGGTTAGGGTTAGGGTTCGGGCTAGGGTTAGGGTTAGGGGACGGGGACGGTTTAGGGTCCAGGTGAGGGTACGACAACGCTTTAGGGGGAGCGTACGTGTGAGGGCGCGGGTTAGTGTCAGCGTACGGGTTAGGATTAGGGGACGGGTGAGGGTCAGGCTTCGGGGAAGGGTTAGGGTTAGGGTTCGGGCTAGGGTTAGGATTAGGGTTAGGGGACGGGGACGGTTTAGGGTCCAGGTTAGCGTTAGGGTTCGGGCTAGGGTTAGGGTTAGGGGACGGGGACGGTTTAGGGTCCAGGTGAGGGTACGACAACGCTTTAGGGGGAGCGTACGTGTGAGGGCGCGGGTTAGTGTCAGCGTACGGGTTAGGATTAGGGGACGGGTGAGGGTCAGGCTTCGGGGAAGGGTTAGGGTTAGGGTTCGGGCTAGGGTTAGGGTTAGGGGACGGGGACGGTTTAGGGTCCAGTTGAGGGTACGACAACGCTTTAGGGGGAGCGTACGTGTGAGGGCGCGGGTTAGTGTCAGCGTACGGGTTAGGATTAGGGGACGGGTGAGGGTCAGGCTTCGGGGAAGGGTTAGGGTTAGGGTTCGGGCTAGGGTTAGGGTTAGGGGACGGGGACGGTTTAGGGTCCAGGTGAGGGTACGACAACGCTTTAGGGGGAGCGTACCTGTGAGGGCGCAGGTTACTGTCACCGTACGGGTTAGGATTAGGGGACGGGTGAGGGTCAGGCTTTGGGGAAGGGTTAGGGTTAGGGTTCGGGCTAGGGTTGGGGTTAGAAGACGGGGACGGTTTAGGGTCCAGGTGAGGGTACGACAACGCTTTAGGGGGAGCGTACGTGTGAGGGCGCGGGTTAGTGTCAGCGTAAGGGTTAGGATTAGGGGACGGGTGAGGGTCAGGCTTCGGGGAAGGGTTAGGGTTAGGGTTCGGACTAGGGTTAGGGTTAGGGGACGGGGACGGTTTAGGGTCCAGGTGAGGGTACGACAACGCTTTAGGGGGAGGATACGTGTGAGGGCACGGGTTAGTGTCAGCATACGGGTAAGGATTAGGGGACGTGTGAGGGTCAGGCTTCGGGGAAGGTTTAGGGATAGGGTTCGGGCTAGGGTTAGGGTTAGGGGACGGGGACGGTTTAGGGTCCAGGTGAGGGTACGACAACGCTTTAGGGGGAGCGTACGTGTGAGGGCGCGGGTTAGTGTCAGCGTACGGGTTAGGATTAGGGGACGGGTGAGGGTCAGGCTTCGGGGAAGGGTTAGGGTTAGGGTTCGGGCTAGGGTTAGGGTTAGGGGACGGGGACGGTTTAGGGTCCAGGTGAGGGTACGACAACGCTTTAGGGGGAGCGTACCTGTGAGGGCGCAGGTTACTGTCACCGTACGGGTTAGGATTAGGGGACGGGTGAGGGTCAGGCTTTGGGGAAGGGTTAGGGTTAGGGTTCGGGCTAGGGTTGGGGTTAGGGGACGGGGACGGTTTAGGGTCCAGGTGAGGGTACGACAACGCTTTAGGGGGAGCGTACGTGTGAGGGCGCGGGTTAGTGTCAGCGTACGGGTTAGGATTAGGGGACGGGTGAGGGTCAGGCTTCGGGGAAGGGTTAGGTATAGGGTTCGAGCTAGGGTTAGGATTAGGGGACGGGGACGGTTTAGGGTCCAGGTGAGGGTACGACAACGCATTAGGGGGAGCGTACGTGTGAGGGAGCGGGTTAGTGTCAGCGTACGGGTTAGGATTAGGGGACGGGTGAGGGTCAGGCTCCGGAGAAGTGTTAGGGATAGGGTTCGGGCTAGGGTTAGGGTTAGGGGACGGGGACGGTTTAGGGTCCAGGTGAGGGTACGACAACGCTTTAGGGGGAGCGTACGTGTGAGGGCACGGGTTAGTGTTAGCGTACGGGTTAGGATTAGGGGACGGGTGAGGGTCAGGCTTCGGGGAAGGGTTAGGGTTAGGGTTCGGGCTAGGGTTAGGGTTAGGGGACGGGGACGGTTTAGGGTCCAGGTGAGGGTACGACAACGCTTTAGGGGGAGCGTACCTGTGAGGGCGCGGGTTAGTGTCAGCGTACGGGTTAGGATTAGGGGACGGGTGAGGGTCAGGCTTCGGGGAAGGGTTAGGGTTAGGGTTCGGGCTAGGGTTAGGGTTAGGGGACGGGGACGGTTTAGGGTCCAGGTGAGGGTACGACAACGCTTTAGGGGGAGCGTACGTGTGAGGGCGCGGGTTAGTGTCAGCGTACGGGTTAGGATTAGGGGACGGGTGAGGGTCAGGCTTCGGGGAAGGGTTAGGGTTAGGGTTCGGGCTAGGGTTAGGGTTAGGGGACGGGGACGGTTTAGGGTCCAGGTGAGTGTACGAGAACGCTTTAGGGGGAGTGTACGTGTGAGGGCACGGGTTAGTGTCAGCGTACGGGTTAGGATTAGGGGACGGGTGAGGGTCAGGCTTCGGGGAAGTGTTAGGTTTAGTTTTCGGGCTAGGGTTAGGGTTAGGGGACGGGTACGGTTTAGGGTCCAGGTGAGGGTACGACAACGCTTTAGGGGGAGCGTACGTGTGAGGGTGTGGGTTAGTGTCAGCGTACGGGTTAGGATTAGGGGACGGGTGAGGGTCAGGCTTCAGGGAAGGGTTAGGGTTAGGGTTCGGGCTAGGGTTAGGGTTAGGGGACGGGGCCGGTTTAGGGTCCAGGTGAGGGTACCAGAACGCTTTAGGGGGAGCGTACGTGTGAGGGCGCGGGTTAGTGTCAGCGTACGGGTTAGGATTAGGGGACGGGTGAGGGTCAGGCTTCGGGGAAGGGTTAGGGTTAGGGTTCGGGCTAGGGTTAGGGTTAGGGGACGGGAAAGGTTTAGGGTCCAGGTGAGGGTACGACAACGCTTTAGAGGGAGCGTACGTGTGAGGGCGCGGGTTAGTGTCAGCGTACGGGTTAGGATTAGGGGACGGGTGAGGGTCAGGCTTCGGGGAAGGGTTAGGGTTAGGGTTCGGGCTAGGGTTAGGGTTAGGGGACGGGGACGGTTTAGGGTCCAGGTGAGGGTACGACAACGCTTTACGGGGAGCGTACGTGTGAGGGTGTGGGTTAGTGTCAGCGTACGGGTTAGGATTAGGGGACGGGTGAGGGTCAGGCTTCAGGGAAGGGTTAGGGTTAGGGTTCGGGCTAGGGTTAGGGTTAGGGGACGGGGCCGGTTTAGGGTCCAGGTGAGGGTACCAGAACGCTTTAGGGGGAGCGTACGTGTGAGGGCGCGGGTTAGTGTCAGCGTACGGGTTAGGATTAGGGGACGGGTGAGGGTCAGGCTTCGGGGAAGGGTTAGGGTTAGGGTTCGGGCTAGGGTTAGGGTTAGGGGACGGGAAAGCTTTAGGGTCCAGGTGAGGGTACGACAACGCTTTAGAGGGAGCGTACGTGTGAGGGCGCGGGTTAGTGTCAGCGTACGGGTTAGGATTAGGGGACGGGTGAGGGTCAGGCTTCGGGGAAGGGTTAGGGTTAGGGTTCGGGCTAGGGTTAGGGTTAGGGGACGGGGACGGTTTAGGGTCCAGGTGAGGGTACGACAACGCTTTAGGGGGAGCGTACCTGTGAGGGCGCGGGTTAGTGTCAGCGTACGGGTTAGGATTAGGGGACGGGTGAGGGTCAGGCTTCGGGGAAGGGTTAGGGTTAGGGTTCGGGCTAGGGTTAGGATTAGGGTTAGGGGACGGGGACGGTTTAGGGTCCAGGTGAGGGTACGACAACGCTTTAGGGGGAGCGTACGTGTGAGGGCGCGGGTTAGTGTCAGCGTACGGTTTAGGATTAGGGGACGGGTGAGGGTCAGGCTTCGGGGAAGGGTTAGGGTTAGGGTTCGACCTAGGGTTAGGGTTAGGGGACGGGGACGGTTTAGGGTCCAGGTGAGGGTACGACAACGCTTTAGGGGGAGCGTACGTGTGAGGGCGCGGGTTAGTGTCAGCGTACGGGTTAGGATTAGGGGACGGGTGAGGGTCAGGCTTCGGGGAAGGGTTAGGGTTAGGGTTCGGGCTAGGGTTAGGGTTAGGGGACGGGGACGGTTTAGGGTCCAGGTGAGGGTACGACAACGCTTTAGGGGGAGCGTACCTGTGAGGGCGCGGGTTAGTGTCAGCGTACGGGTTAGGATTAGGGGACGGGTGAGGGTCAGGCTTCGGGGAAGGGTTAGGGTTAGGGTTCGGGCTAGGGTTAGGATTAGGGTTAGGGGACGGGGACGGTTTAGGGTCCAGGTGAGGGTACGACAACGCTTTAGGGGGAGCGTACGTGTGAGGGCGCGGGTTAGTGTCAGCGTACGGGTTAGGATTAGGGGACGGGTGAGGGTCAGGCTTCGGGGAAGGGTTAGGGTTAGGGTTCGACCTAGGGTTAGGGTTAGGGGACGGGGACGGTTTAGGGTCCAGGTGAGGGTACGACAACGCTTTAGGGGGAGCGTACGTGTGAGGGCGCGGGTTAGTGTCAGCGTACGGGTTAGGATTAGGGGACGGGTGAGGGTCAGGCTTCGGGGAAGGGTTAGGGTTAGGGTTCGGGCTAGGGTTAGGGTTAGGGGACGGGGACGGTTTAGGGTCCAGGTGAGGGTACGACAACGCTTTAGGGGGAGCGTACGTGTGAGGGTGCGGGTTAGTGTCAGCGTACGGGTTAGGATTAGGGGACGGGTGAGGGTCAGGCTTCGGGGAAGGGTTAGGGTTCGGGCTAGGGTTAGGGTTAGGGGACGGGGACGGTGTAGGGTCCAGGTGAGGGTACGAAAAGGCTTTAGGGGGAGCGTACATGTGAGGGTGCGGGTTAGTGTCAGCGTACGGGTTAGGATTAGGGGACGGGTGAGGGTCAGGCTTCGGGGAAGGGTTAGGGTTAGGGTTCGGGCTAGGGTTAGGGTTAGGGGACGGGGAAGGTTTAGGGTCCAGGTGAGGGTACGACAACGCTTTAGGGGGAGCGTACGTGTGAGGGCGCGGGTTAGTGTCAGCGTACGGGTTAGGATTAGGGGACGGGTGAGGGTCAGGCTTCGGGGAAGGGTTAGGGTTAGGGTTCGGGCTAGGGTTAGGGTTAGGGGACGGGGACGGTTTAGGGTCCAGGTGAGTGTACGAGAACGCTTTAGGGGGAGCGTACGTGTGAGGGCACGGGTTAGTGTCAGCGTACGGGTTAGGATTAGGGGACGGGTGAGGGTCAGGCTTCGGGGAAGTGTTAGGTTTAGTTTTCGGGCTAGGGTTAGGGTTAGGGGACGGGGACGGTTTAGGGTCCAGGTGAGGGTACGACAACGCTTTAGGGGGAGCGTACGTGTGAGGGCGCGGGTTAGTGTCAGCGTACGGGTTAGGATTAGGGGACGGGTGAGGGTCAGGCTTCGGGGAAGGGTTAGGGTTAGGGTTCGGGCTAGGGTTAGGGTTAGGGGACGGGGACGGTTTAGGGTCCAGGTGAGGGTACGACAACGCTTTAGGGGGAGGATACGTGTGAGGGCACGGGTTAGTGTCAGCATACGGGTAAGGATTAGGGGACGTGTGAGGGTCAGGCTTCGGGGAAGGTTTAGGGATAGGGTTCGGGCTAGGGTTAGGGTTAGGGGACGGGGACGGTTTAGGGTCCAGGTGAGGGTACGACAACGCTTTAGGGGGAGCGTACGTGTGAGGGCGCGGGTTAGTGTCAGCGTACGGGTTAGGATTAGGGGACGGGTGAGGGTCAGGCTTCGGGGAAGGGTTAGGGTTAGGGTTCGGGCTAGGGTTAGGGTTAGGGGACGGGGACGGTTTAGGGTCCAGGTGAGGGTACGACAACGCTTTAGGGGGAGCGTACCTGTGAGGGCGCAGGTTACTGTCACCGTACGGGTTAGGATTAGGGGACGGGTGAGGGTCAGGCTTTGGGGAAGGGTTAGGGTTAGGGTTCGGGCTAGGGTTGGGGTTAGGGGACGGGGACGGTTTAGGGTCCAGGTGAGGGTACGACAACGCTTTAGGGGGAGCGTACGTGTGAGGGCGCGGGTTAGTGTCAGCGTACGGGTTAGGATTAGGGGACGGGTGAGGGTCAGGCTTCGGGGAAGGGTTAGGTATAGGGTTCGAGCTACGGTTAGGATTAGGGGACGGGGACGGTTTAGGGTCCAGGTGAGGGTACGACAACGCATTAGGGGGAGCGTACGTGTGAGGGAGCGGGTTAGTGTCAGCGTACGGGTTAGGATTAGGGGACGGGTGAGGGTCAGGCTCCGGAGAAGTGTTAGGGATAGGGTTCGGGCTAGGGTTAGGGTTAGGGGACGGGGACGGTTTAGGGTCCAGGTGAGGGTACGACAACGCTTTAGGGGGAGCGTACGTGTGAGGGCACGGGTTAGTGTTAGCGTACGGGTTAGGATTAGGGGACGGGTGAGGGTCAGGCTTCGGGGAAGGGTTAGGGTTAGGGTTCGGGCTAGGGTTAGGGTTAGGGGACGGGGACGGTTTAGGGTCCAGGTGAGGGTACGACAACGCTTTAGGGGGAGCGTACGTGTGAGGGCGCGGGTTAGTGTCAGCGTACGGGTTAGGATTAGGGGACGGGTGAGGGTCAGGCTTCGGGAAAGGGTTAGGGTTAGGGTTCGGGCTAGGGTTAGGTTTAGGGGACGGGGACGGTTTAGGGTCCAGGTGAGTGTACGAGAACGCTTTAGGGGGAGTGTACGTGTGAGGGCACGGGTTAGTGTCAGCGTACGGGTTAGGATTAGGGGACGGGTGAGGGTCAGGCTTCGGGGAAGTGTTAGGTTTAGTTTTCGGGCTAGGGTTAGGGTTAGGGGACGGGTACGGTTTAGGGTCCAGGTGAGGGTACGACAACGCTTTAGGGGGAGCGTACGTGTGAGGGTGTGGGTTAGTGTCAGCGTACGGGTTAGGATTAGGGGACGGGTGAGGGTCAGGCTTCAGGGAAGGGTTAGGGTTAGGGTTCGGGCTAGGGTTAGGGTTAGGGGACGGGGCCGGTTTAGGGTCCAGGTGAGGGTACCAGAACGCTTTAGGGGGAGCGTACGTGTGAGGGCGCGGGTTAGTGTCAGCGTACGGGTTAGGATTAGGGGACGGGTGAGGGTCAGGCTTCGGGGAAGGGTTAGGGTTAGGGTTCGGGCTAGGGTTAGGGTTAGGGGACGGGAAAGGTTTAGGGTCCAGGTGAGGGTACGACAACGCTTTAGAGGGAGCGTACGTGTGAGGGCGCGGGTTAGTGTCAGCGTACGGGTTAGGATTAGGGGACGGGTGAGGGTCAGGCTTCGGGGAAGGGTTAGGGTTAGGGTTCGGGCTAGGGTTAGGGTTAGGGGACGGGGACGGTTTAGGGTCCAGGTGAGGGTACGACAACGCTTTAGGGGGAGCGTACCTGTGAGGGCGCGGGTTAGTGTCAGCGTACGGGTTAGGATTAGGGGACGGGTGAGGGTCAGGCTTCGGGGAAGGGTTAGGGTTAGGGTTCGGGCTAGGGTTAGGATTAGGGTTAGGGGACGGGGACGGTTTAGGGTCCAGGTGAGGGTACGACAACGCTTTAGGGGGAGCGTACGTGTGAGGGCGCGGGTTAGTGTCAGCGTACGGGTTAGGATTAGGGGACGGGTGAGGGTCAGGCTTCGGGGAAGGGTTAGGGTTAGGGTTCGACCTAGGGTTAGGGTTAGGGGACGGGGACGGTTTAGGGTCCAGGTGAGGGTACGACAACGCTTTAGGGGGAGCGTACGTGTGAGGGCGCGGGTTAGTGTCAGCGTACGGGTTAGGATTAGGGGACGGGTGAGGGTCAGGCTTCGGGGAAGGGTTAGGGTTAGGGTTCGGGCTAGGGTTAGGGTTAGGGGACGGGGACGGTTTAGGGTCCAGGTGAGGGTACGACAACGCTTTAGGGGGAGCGTACGTGTGAGGGTGCGGGTTAGTGTCAGCGTACGGGTTAGGATTAGGGGACGGGTGAGGGTCAGGCTTCGGGGAAGTGTTAGGGTTCGGGCTAGGGTTAGGGTTAGGGGACGGGGACGGTGTAGGGTCCAGGTGAGGGTACGAAAAGGCTTTAGGGGGAGCGTACATGTGAGGGTGCGGGTTAGTGTCAGCGTACGGGTTAGGATTAGGGGACGGGTGAGGGTCAGGCTTCGGGGAAGGGTTAGGGTTAGGGTTCGGGCTAGGGTTAGGGTTAGGGGACGGGGAAGGTTTAGGGTCCAGGTGAGGGTACGACAACGCTTTAGGGGGAGCGTACGTGTGAGGGCGCGGGTTAGTGTCAGCGTACGGGTTAGGATTAGGGGACGGGTGAGGGTCAGGCTTCGGGGAAGGGTTAGGGTTAGGGTTCGGGCTAGGGTTAGGGTTAGGGGACGGGGACGGTTTAGGGTCCAGGTGAGTGTACGAGAACGCTTTAGGGGGAGCGTACGTGTGAGGGCACGGGTTAGTGTCAGCGTACGGGTTAGGATTAGGGGACGGGTGAGGGTCAGGCTTCGGGGAAGTGTTAGGTTTAGTTTTCGGGCTAGGGTTAGGGTTAGGGGACGGGTACGGTTTAGGGTCCAGGTGAGGGTACGACAACGCTTTAGGGGGAGCGTACGTGTGAGGGCGCGGGTTAGTGTCAGCGTACGGGTTAGGATTAGGGGACGGGTGAGGGTCAGGCTTCGGGGAAGGGTTAGGTATAGGGTTCGGGCTAGGGTTAGGATTAGGGGACGGGGACGGTTTAGGGTCCAGGTGAGGGTACGACAACGCATTAGGGGGAGCGTACGTGTGAGGGAGCGGGTTAGTGTCAGCGTACGGGTTAGGATTAGGGGACGGGTGAGGGTCAGGCTTCGGGGAAGGGTTAGGGTTAGGGTTCGGACTAGGGTTAGGGTTAGGGGACGGGGACGGTTTAGGGTCCAGGTGAGGGTACGACAACGCTTTAGGGGGAGGATACGTGTGAGGGCACGGGTTAGTGTCAGCATACGGGTAAGGATTAGGGGACGTGTGAGGGTCAGGCTTCGGGGAAGGTTTAGGGATAGGGTTCGGGCTAGGGTTAGGGTTAGGGGACGGGGACGGTTTAGGGTCCAGGTGAGGGTACGACAACGCTTTAGGGGGAGCGTACGTGTGAGGGCGCGGGTTAGTGTCAGCGTACGGGTTAGGATTAGGGGACGGGTGAGGGTCAGGCTTCGGGGAAGGGTTAGGGTTAGGGTTCGGGCTAGGGTTAGGATTAGGGGACGGGGACGGTTTAGGGTCCAGGTGAGGGTACGACAACGCTTTAGGGGGAGCGTACGTGTGAGGGCGCGGGTTAGTGTCAGCGTACGGGTTAGGATTAGGGGACGGGTGAGGGTCAGGCTTCGGGGAAGGGTTAGGGTTAGGGTTCGGGCTAGGGTTAGGATTAGGGTTAGGGGACGGGGACGGTTTAGGGTCCAGGTTAGCGTTAGGGTTCGGGCTAGGGTTAGGGTTAGGGGACGGGGACGGTTTAGGGTCCAGGTGAGGGTACGACAACGCTTTAGGGGGAGCGTACGTGTGAGGGCGCGGGTTAGTGTCAGCGTACGGGTTAGGATTAGGGGACGGGTGAGGGTCAGGCTTCGGGGAAGGGTTAGGGTTAGGGTTCGGGCTAGGGTTAGGGTTAGGGGACGGGGACGGTTTAGGGTCCAGTTGAGGGTACGACAACGCTTTAGGGGGAGCGTACGTGTGAGGGCGCGGGTTAGTGTCAGCGTACGGGTTAGGATTAGGGGACGGGTGAGGGTCAGGCTTCGGGGAAGGGTTAGGGTTAGGGTTCGGGCTAGGGTTAGGGTTAGGGGACGGGGACGGTTTAGGGTCCAGGTGAGGGTACGACAACGCTTTAGGGGGAGCGTACCTGTGAGGGCGCAGGTTACTGTCACCGTACGGGTTAGGATTAGGGGACGGGTGAGGGTCAGGCTTTGGGGAAGGGTTAGGGTTAGGGTTCGGGCTAGGGTTGGGGTTAGAAGACGGGGACGGTTTAGGGTCCAGGTGAGGGTTAGGTCAGCGTAAGGGTTAGGATTAGGGGACGGGTGAGGGTAGGCTCGGGTGTAAGGCGTTAGGGTTAGGTTAGGGGACGGTCGTTAGGGTCAGGGTTCGGGGAGGGTAGGGTTAGGACGGCTAGGGTTAGGGTTAGGGGACGGGGTTAGGGTCAGGCTGAGGGTAGAGGTTAGGGGAGAGGGGGCACGGGTTAGTGTCAGCATACGGGTAAGGATTAGGGGACGTGTGAGGGTCAGGCTTCGGGGAAGGTTTAGGGATAGGGTTCGGGCTAGGGTTACGGTTAGGGGACGGGGACGGTTTAGGGTCCAGGTGAGGGTACGACAACGCTTTAGGGGGAGCGTACGTGTGAGGGCGCGGGTTAGTGTCAGCGTACGGGTTAGGATTAGGGGACGGGTGAGGGTCAGGCTTCGGGGAAGGGTTAGGGTTAGGGTTCGGGCTAGGGTTAGGGTTAGGGGACGGGGACGGTTTAGGGTCCAGGTGAGGGTACGACAACGCTTTAGGGGGAGCGTACCTGTGAGGGCGCAGGTTACTGTCACCGTACGGGTTAGGATTAGGGGACGGGTGAGGGTCAGGCTTTGGGGAAGGGTTAGGGTTAGGGTTCGGGCTAGGGTTGGGGTTAGGGGACGGGGACGGTTTAGGGTCCAGGTGAGGGTACGACAACGCTTTAGGGGGAGCGTACGTGTGAGGGCGCGGGTTAGTGTCAGCGTACGGGTTAGGATTAGGGGACGGGTGAGGGTCAGGCTTCGGGGAAGGGTTAGGTATAGGGTTCGAGCTAGGGTTAGGATTAGGGGACGGGGACGGTTTAGGGTCCAGGTGAGGGTACGACAACGCATTAGGGGGAGCGTACGTGTGAGGGAGCGGGTTAGTGTCAGCGTACGGGTTAGGATTAGGGGACGGGTGAGGGTCAGGCTCCGGAGAAGTGTTAGGGATAGGGTTCGGGCTAGGGTTAGGGTTAGGGGACGGGGACGGTTTAGGGTCCAGGTGAGGGTACGACAACGCTTTAGGGGGAGCGTACGTGTGAGGGCACGGGTTAGTGTTAGCGTACGGGTTAGGATTAGGGGACGGGTGAGGGTCAGGCTTCGGGGAAGGGTTAGGGTTAGGGTTCGGGCTAGGGTTAGGGTTAGGGGACGGGGACGGTTTAGGGTCCAGGTGAGGGTACGACAACGCTTTAGGGGGAGCGTACGTGTGAGGGCGCGGGTTAGTGTCAGCGTACGGGTTAGGATTAGGGGACGGGTGAGGGTCAGGCTTCGGGGAAGGGTTAGGGTTAGGGTTCGGGCTAGGGTTAGGGTTAGGGGACGGGGACGGTTTAGGGTCCAGGTGAGTGTACGAGAACGCTTTAGGGGGAGTGTACGTGTGAGGGCACGGGTTAGTGTCAGCGTACGGGTTAGGATTAGGGGACGGGTGAGGGTCAGGCTTCGGGGAAGTGTTAGGTTTAGTTTTCGGGCTAGGGTTAGGGTTAGGGGACGGGTACGGTTTAGGGTCCAGGTGAGGGTACGACAACGCTTTAGGGGGAGCGTACGTGTGAGGGTGTGGGTTAGTGTCAGCGTACGGGTTAGGATTAGGGGACGGGTGAGGGTCAGGCTTCAGGGAAGGGTTAGGGTTAGGGTTCGGGCTAGGGTTAGGGTTAGGGGACGGGGCCGGTTTAGGGTCCAGGTGAGGGTACCAGAACGCTTTAGGGGGAGCGTACGTGTGAGGGCGCGGGTTAGTGTCAGCGTACGGGTTAGGATTAGGGGACGGGTGAGGGTCAGGCTTCGGGGAAGGGTTAGGGTTAGGGTTCGGGCTAGGGTTAGGGTTAGGGGACGGGAAAGGTTTAGGGTCCAGGTGAGGGTACGACAACGCTTTAGAGGGAGCGTACGTGTGAGGGCGCGGGTTAGTGTCAGCGTACGGGTTAGGATTAGGGGACGGGTGAGGGTCAGGCTTCGGGGAAGGGTTAGGGTTAGGGTTCGGGCTAGGGTTAGGGTTAGGGGACGGGGACGGTTTAGGGTCCAGGTGAGGGTACGACAACGCTTTAGGGGGAGCGTACGTGTGAGGGCGCGGGTTAGTGTCAGCGTACGGGTTAGGATTAGGGGACGGGTGAGGGTCAGGCTTCGGGGAAGGGTTAGGGTTAGGGTTCGGGCTAGGGTTAGGGTTAGGGGACGGGGACGGTTTAGGGTCCAGGTGAGGGTACGACAACGCTTTAGGGGGAGCGTACGTGTGAGGGTGCGGGTTAGTGTCAGCGTACGGGTTAGGATTAGGGGACGGGTGAGGGTCAGGCTTCGCGGAAGGGTTAGGGTTCGGGCTAGGGTTAGGGTTAGGGGACGGGGACGGTGTAGGGTCCAGGTGAGGGTACGAAAAGGCTTTAGGGGGAGCGTACATGTGAGGGTGCGGGTTAGTGTCAGCGTACGGGTTAGGATTAGGGGACGGGTGAGGGTCAGGCTTCGGGGAAGGGTTAGGGTTAGGGTTCGGGCTAGGGTTAGGGTTAGGGGACGGGGACGGTTTAGGGTCCAGGTGAGGGTACGACAACGCTTTAGGGGGAGCGTACGTGTGAGGGCGCGGGTTAGTGTCAGCGTACGGGTTAGGATTAGGGGACGGGTGAGGGTCAGGCTTCGGGGAAGGGTTAGGGTTAGGGTTCGGGCTAGGGTTAGGGTTAGGGGACGGGGACGGTTTAGGGTCCAGGTGAGTGTACGAGAACGCTTTAGGGGGAGCGTACGTGTGAGGGCACGGGTTAGTGTCAGCGTACGGGTTAGGATTAGGGGACGGGTGAGGGTCAGGCTTCGGGGAAGTGTTAGGTTTAGTTTTCGGGCTAGGGTTAGGGTTAGGGGACGGGTACGGTTTAGGGTCCAGGTGAGGGTACGACAACGCTTTAGGGGGAGCGTACGTGTGAGGGCGCGGGTTAGTGTCAGCGTACGGGTTAGGATTAGGGGACGGGTGAGGGTCAGGCTTCGGGGAAGGGTTAGGTATAGGGTTCGGGCTAGGGTTAGGATTAGGGGACGGGGACGGTTTAGGGTCCAGGTGAGGGTACGACAACGCATTAGGGGGAGCGTACGTGTGAGGGAGCGGGTTAGTGTCAGCGTACGGGTTAGGATTAGGGGACGGGTGAGGGTCAGGCTTCGGGGAAGGGTTAGGGTTAGGGTTCGGACTAGGGTTAGGGTTAGGGGACGGGGACGGTTTAGGGTCCAGGTGAGGGTACGACAACGCTTTAGGGGGAGGATACGTGTGAGGGCACGGGTTAGTGTCAGCATACGGGTAAGGATTAGGGGACGTGTGAGGGTCAGGCTTCGGGGAAGGTTTAGGGATAGGGTTCGGGCTAGGGTTAGGGTTAGGGGACGGGGACGGTTTAGGGTCCAGGTGAGGGTACGACAACGCTTTAGGGGGAGCGTACGTGTGAGGGCGCGGGTTAGTGTCAGCGTACGGGTTAGGATTAGGGGACGGGTGAGGGTCAGGCTTCGGGGAAGGGTTAGGGTTAGGGTTCGGGCTAGGGTTAGGGTTAGGGGACGGGGACGGTTTAGGGTCCAGGTGAGGGTACGACAACGCTTTAGGGGGAGCGTACGTGTGAGGGCGCGGGTTAGTGTCAGCGTACGGGTTAGGATTAGGGGACGGGTGAGGGTCAGGCTTCGGGGAAGGGTTAGGGTTAGGGTTCGGGCTAGGGTTAGGATTAGGGTTAGGGGACGGGGACGGTTTAGGGTCCAGGTTAGCGTTAGGGTTCGGGCTAGGGTTAGGGTTAGGGGACGGGGACGGTTTAGGGTCCAGGTGAGGGTACGACAACGCTTTAGGGGGAGCGTACGTGTGAGGGCGCGGGTTAGTGTCAGCGTACGGGTTAGGATTAGGGGACGGGTGAGGGTCAGGCTTCGGGGAAGGGTTAGGGTTAGGGTTCGGGCTAGGGTTAGGGTTAGGGGACGGGGACGGTTTAGGGTCCAGTTGAGGGTACGACAACGCTTTAGGGGGAGCGTACGTGTGAGGGCGCGGGTTAGTGTCAGCGTACGGGTTAGGATTAGGGGACGGGTGAGGGTCAGGCTTCGGGGAAGGGTTAGGGTTAGGGTTCGGGCTAGGGTTAGGGTTAGGGGACGGGGACGGTTTAGGGTCCAGGTGAGGGTACGACAACGCTTTAGGGGGAGCGTACCTGTGAGGGCGCAGGTTACTGTCACCGTACGGGTTAGGATTAGGGGACGGGTGAGGGTCAGGCTTTGGGGAAGGGTTAGGGTTAGGGTTCGGGCTAGGGTTGGGGTTAGAAGACGGGGACGGTTTAGGGTCCAGGTGAGGGTACGACAACGCTTTAGGGGGAGCGTACGTGTGAGGGCGCGGGTTAGTGTCAGCGTAAGGGTTAGGATTAGGGGACGGGTGAGGGTCAGGCTTCGGGGAAGGGTTAGGGTTAGGGTTCGGACTAGGGTTAGGGTTAGGGGACGGGGACGGTTTAGGGTCCAGGTGAGGGTACGACAACGCTTTAGGGGGAGGATACGTGTGAGGGCACGGGTTAGTGTCAGCATACGGGTAAGGATTAGGGGACGTGTGAGGGTCAGGCTTCGGGGAAGGTTTAGGGATAGGGTTCGGGCTAGGGTTAGGGTTAGGGGACGGGGACGGTTTAGGGTCCAGGTGAGGGTACGACAACGCTTTAGGGGGAGCGTACGTGTGAGGGCGCGGGTTAGTGTCAGCGTACGGGTTAGGATTAGGGGACGGGTGAGGGTCAGGCTTCGGGGAAGGGTTAGGGTTAGGGTTCGGGCTAGGGTTAGGGTTAGGGGACGGGGACGGTTTAGGGTCCAGGTGAGGGTACGACAACGCTTTAGGGGGAGCATACCTGTGAGGGCGCAGGTTACTGTCACCGTACGGGTTAGGATTAGGGGACGGGTGAGGGTCAGGCTTTGGGGAAGGGTTAGGGTTAGGGTTCGGGCTAGGGTTGGGGTTAGGGGACGGGGACGGTTTAGGGTCCAGGTGAGGGTACGACAACGCTTTAGGGGGAGCGTACGTGTGAGGGCACGGGTTAGTGTCAGCGTACGGGTTAGGATTAGGGGACGGGTGAGGGTCAGGCTTCGGGGAAGGGTTAGGTATAGGGTTCGAGCTAGGGTTAGGATTAGGGGACGGGGACGGTTTAGGGTCCAGGTGAGGGTACGACAACGCATTAGGGGGAGCGTACGTGTGAGGGAGCGGGTTAGTGTCAGCGTACGGGTTAGGATTAGGGGACAGGTGAGGGTCAGGCTTCGGGGAAGGGTTAGGGTTAGGGTTCGGACTAGGGTTAGGGTTAGGGGACGGGGACGGTTTAGGGTCCAGGTGAGGGTACGACAACGCTTTAGGGGGAGGATACGTGTGAGGGCACGGGTTAGTGTCAGCATACGGGTAAGGATTAGGGGACGTGTGAGGGTCAGGCTTCGGGGAAGGTTTAGGGATAGGGTTCGGGCTAGGGTTAGGGTTAGGGGACGGGGACGGTTTAGGGTCCAGGTGAGGGTACGACAACGCTTTAGGGGGAGCGTACGTGTGAGGGCGCGGGTTAGTGTCAGCGTACGGGTTAGGATTAGGGGACGGGTGAGGGTCAGGCTTCGGGGAAGGGTTAGGGTTAGGGTTCGGGCTAGGGTTAGGGTTAGGGGACGGGGACGGTTTAGGGTCCAGGTGAGGGTACGACAACGCTTTAGGGGGAGCGTACGTGTGAGGGCGCGGGTTAGTGTCAGCGTACGGGTTAGGATTAGGGGACGGGTGAGGGTCAGGCTTCGGGGAAGGGTTAGGGTTAGGGTTCGGGCTAGGGTTAGGATTAGGGTTAGGGGACGGGGACGGTTTAGGGTCCAGGTTAGCGTTAGGGTTCGGGCTAGGGTTAGGGTTAGGGGACGGGGACGGTTTAGGGTCCAGGTGAGGGTACGACAACGCTTTAGGGGGAGCGTACGTGTGAGGGCGCGGGTTAGTGTCAGCGTACGGGTTAGGATTAGGGGACGGGTGAGGGTCAGGCTTCGGGGAAGGGTTAGGGTTAGGGTTCGGGCTAGGGTTAGGGTTAGGGGACGGGGACGGTTTAGGGTCCAGTTGAGGGTACGACAACGCTTTAGGGGGAGCGTACGTGTGAGGGCGCGGGTTAGTGTCAGCGTACGGGTTAGGATTAGGGGACGGGTGAGGGTCAGGCTTCGGGGAAGGGTTAGGGTTAGGGTTCGGGCTAGGGTTAGGGTTAGGGGACGGGGACGGTTTAGGGTCCAGGTGAGGGTACGACAACGCTTTAGGGGGAGCGTACCTGTGAGGGCGCAGGTTACTGTCACCGTACGGGTTAGGATTAGGGGACGGGTGAGGGTCAGGCTTTGGGGAAGGGTTAGGGTTAGGGTTCGGGCTAGGGTTGGGGTTAGAAGACGGGGACGGTTTAGGGTCCAGGTGAGGGTACGACAACGCTTTAGGGGGAGCGTACGTGTGAGGGCGCGGGTTAGTGTCAGCGTAAGGGTTAGGATTAGGGGACGGGTGAGGGTCAGGCTTCGGGGAAGGGTTAGGGTTAGGGTTCGGACTAGGGTTAGGGTTAGGGGACGGGGACGGTTTAGGGTCCAGGTGAGGGTACGACAACGCTTTAGGGGGAGGATACGTGTGAGGGCACGGGTTAGTGTCAGCATACGGGTAAGGATTAGGGGACGTGTGAGGGTCAGGCTTCGGGGAAGGTTTAGGGATAGGGTTCGGGCTAGGGTTAGGGTTAGGGGACGGGGACGGTTTAGGGTCCAGGTGAGGGTACGACAACGCTTTAGGGGGAGCGTACGTGTGAGGGCGCGGGTTAGTGTCAGCGTACGGGTTAGGATTAGGGGACGGGTGAGGGTCAGGCTTCGGGGAAGGGTTAGGGTTAGGGTTCGGGCTAGGGTTAGGGTTAGGGGACGGGGACGGTTTAGGGTCCAGGTGAGGGTACGACAACGCTTTAGGGGGAGCGTACGTGTGAGGGCGCGGGTTAGTGTCAGCGTACGGGTTAGGATTAGGGGACGGGTGAGGGTCAGGCTTCGGGGAAGGGTTAGGGTTAGGGTTCGGGCTAGGGTTAGGGTTAGGGGACGGGGACGGTTTAGGGTCCAGGTGAGTGTACGACAACGCTTTAGGGGGAGTGTACGTGTGAGGGCACGGGTTAGTGTCAGCGTACGGGTTAGGATTAGGGGACGGGTGAGGGTCAGGCTTCGGGGAAGTGTTAGGTTTAGTTTTCGGGCTAGGGTTAGGGTTAGGGGACGGGTACGGTTTAGGGTCCAGGTGAGGGTACGACAACGCTTTAGGGGGAGCGTACGTGTGAGGGTGTGGGTTAGTGTCAGCGTACGGGTTAGGATTAGGGGACGGGTGAGGGTCAGGCTTCAGGGAAGGGTTAGGGTTAGGGTTCGGGCTAGGGTTAGGGTTAGGGGACGGGGCCGGTTTAGGGTCCAGGTGAGGGTACCAGAACGCTTTAGGGGGAGCGTACGTGTGAGGGCGCGGGTTAGTGTCAGCGTACGGGTTAGGATTAGGGGACGGGTGAGGGTCAGGCTTCGGGGAAGGGTTAGGGTTAGGGTTCGGGCTAGGGTTAGGGTTAGGGGACGGGAAAGGTTTAGGGTCCAGGTGAGGGTACGACAACGCTTTAGAGGGAGCGTACGTGTGAGGGCGCGGGTTAGTGTCAGCGTACGGGTTAGGATTAGGGGACGGGTGAGGGTCAGGCTTCGGGGAAGGGTTAGGGTTAGGGTTCGGGCTAGGGTTAGGGTTAGGGGACGGGGACGGTTTAGGGTCCAGGTGAGGGTACGACAACGCTTTAGGGGGAGCGTACCTGTGAGGGCGCGGGTTAGTGTCAGCGTACGGGTTAGGATTAGGGGACGGGTGAGGGTCAGGCTTCGGGGAAGGGTTAGGGTTAGGGTTCGGGCTAGGGTTAGGATTAGGGTTAGGGGACGGGGAAGGTTTAGGGTCCAGGTGAGGGTACGACAACGCTTTAGGGGGAGCGTACGTGTGAGGGCGCGGGTTAGTGTCAGCGTACGGGTTAGGATTAGGGGACGGGTGAGGGTCAGTCTTCGGGGAAGGGTTAGGGTTAGGGTTCGACCTAGGGTTAGGGTTAGGGGACGGGGACGGTTTAGGGTCCAGGTGAGGGTACGACAACGCTTTAGGGGGAGCGTACGTGTGAGGGCGCGGGTTAGTGTCAGCGTACGGGTTAGGATTAGGGGACGGGTGAGGGTCAGGCTTCGGGGAAGGGTTAGGGTTAGGGTTCGGGCTAGGGTTAGGGTTAGGGGACGGGGACGGTTTAGGGTCCATGTGAGGGTACGACAACGCTTTAGGGGGAGCGTACGTGTGAGGGTGCGGGTTAGTGTCAGCGTACGGGTTAGGATTAGGGGACGGGTGAGGGTCAGGCTTCGGGGAAGGGTTAGGGTTCGGGCTAGGGTTAGGGTTAGGGGACGGGGACGGTGTAGGGTCCAGGTGAGGGTACGAAAAGGCTTTAGGGGGAGCGTACATGTGAGGGTGCGGGTTAGTGTCAGCGTACGGGTTAGGATTAGGGGACGGGTGAGGGTCAGGCTTCGGGGAAGGGTTAGGGTTAGGGTTCGGGCTAGGGTTAGGGTTAGGGGACGGGGAAGGTTTAGGGTCCAGGTGAGGGTACGACAACGCTTTAGGGGGAGCGTACGTGTGAGGGCGCGGGTTAGTGTCAGCGTACGGGTTAGGATTAGGGGACGGGTGAGGGTCAGGCTTCGGGGAAGGGTTAGGGTTAGGGTTCGGGCTAGGGTTAGGGTTAGGGGACGGGGACGGTTTAGGGTCCAGGTGAGTGTACGAGAACGCTTTAGGGGGAGCGTACGTGTGAGGGCACGGGTTAGTGTCAGCGTACGGGTTAGGATTAGGGGACGGGTGAGGGTCAGGCTTCGGGGAAGTGTTAGGTTTAGTTTTCGGGCTAGGGTTAGGGTTAGGGGACGGGTACGGTTTAGGGTCCAGGTGAGGGTACGACAACGCTTTAGGGGGAGCGTACGTGTGAGGGCGCGGGTTAGTGTCAGCGTACGGGTTAGGATTAGGGGACGGGTGAGGGTCAGGCTTCGGGGAAGGGTTAGGTATAGGGTTCGGGCTAGGGTTAGGATTAGGGGACGGGGACGGTTTAGGGTCCAGGTGAGGGTACGACAACGCATTAGGGGGAGCGTACGTGTGAGGGAGCGGGTTAGTGTCAGCGTACGGGTTAGGATTAGGGGACGGGTGAGGGTCAGGCTTCGGGGAAGGGTTAGGGTTAGGGTTCGGACTAGGGTTAGGGTTAGGGGACGGGGACGGTTTAGGGTCCAGGTGAGGGTACGACAACGCTTTAGGGGGAGGATACGTGTGAGGGCACGGGTTAGTGTCAGCATACGGGTAAGGATTAGGGGACGTGTGAGGGTCAGGCTTCGGGGAAGGTTTAGGGATAGGGTTCGGGCTAGGGTTAGGGTTAGGGGACGGGGACGGTTTAGGGTCCAGGTGAGGGTACGACAACGCTTTAGGGGGAGCGTACGTGTGAGGGCGCGGGTTAGTGTCAGCGTACGGGTTAGGATTAGGGGACGGGTGAGGGTCAGGCTTCGGGGAAGGGTTAGGGTTAGGGTTCGGGCTAGGGTTAGGGTTAGGGGACGGGGACGGTTTAGGGTCCAGGTGAGGGTACGACAACGCTTTAGGGGGAGCGTACGTGTGAGGGCGCGGGTTAGTGTCAGCGTACGGGTTAGGATTAGGGGACGGGTGAGGGTCAGGCTTCGGGGAAGGGTTAGGGTTAGGGTTCGGGCTAGGGTTAGGATTAGGGTTAGGGGACGGGGACGGTTTAGGGTCCAGGTTAGCGTTAGGGTTCGGGCTAGGGTTAGGGTTAGGGGACGGGGACGGTTTAGGGTCCAGGTGAGGGTACGACAACGCTTTAGGGGGAGCGTACGTGTGAGGGCGCGGGTTAGTGTCAGCGTACGGGTTAGGATTAGGGGACGGGTGAGGGTCAGGCTTCAGGGAAGGGTTAGGGTTAGGGTTCGGGCTAGGGTTAGGGTTAGGGGACGGGGACGGTTTAGGGTCCAGTTGAGGGTACGACAACGCTTTAGGGGGAGCGTACGTGTGAGGGCGCGGGTTAGTGTCAGCGTACGGGTTAGGATTAGGGGACGGGTGAGGGTCAGGCTTCGGGGAAGGGTTAGGGTTAGGGTTCGGGCTAGGGTTAGGGTTAGGGGACGGGGACGGTTTAGGGTCCAGGTGAGGGTACGACAACGCTTTAGGGGGAGCGTACCTGTGAGGGCGCAGGTTACTGTCACCGTACGGGTTAGGATTAGGGGACGGGTGAGGGTCAGGCTTTGGGGAAGGGTTAGGGTTAGGGTTCGGGCTAGGGTTGGGGTTAGAAGACGGGGACGGTTTAGGGTCCAGGTGAGGGTACGACAACGCTTTAGGGGGAGCGTACGTGTGAGGGCGCGGGTTAGTGTCAGCGTAAGGGTTAGGATTAGGGGACGGGTGAGGGTCAGGCTTCGGGGAAGGGTTAGGGTTAGGGTTCGGACTAGGGTTAGGGTTAGGGGACGGGGACGGTTTAGGGTCCAGGTGAGGGTACGACAACGCTTTAGGGGGAGGATACGTGTGAGGGCACGGGTTAGTGTCAGCATACGGGTAAGGATTAGGGGACGTGTGAGGGTCAGGCTTCGGGGAAGGTTTAGGGATAGGGTTCGGGCTAGGGTTAGGGTTAGGGGACGGGGACGGTTTAGGGTCCAGGTGAGGGTACGACAACGCTTTAGGGGGAGCGTACGTGTGAGGGCGCGGTTTAGTGTCAGCGTACGGGTTAGGATTAGGGGACGGGTGAGGGTCAGGCTTCGGGGAAGGGTTAGGGTTAGGGTTCGGACTAGGGTTAGGGTTAGGGGACGGGGACGGTTTAGGGTCCAGGTGAGGGTACGACAACGCTTTAGGGGGAGCGTACCTGTGAGGGCGCAGGTTACTGTCACCGTACGGGTTAGGATTAGGGGACGGGTGAGGGTCAGGCTTTGGGGAAGGGTTAGGGTTAGGGTTCGGGCTAGGGTTGGGGTTAGGGGACGGGGACGGTTTAGGGTCCAGGTGAGGGTACGACAACGCTTTAGGGGGAGCGTACGTGTGAGGGCGCGGGTTAGTGTCAGCGTACGGGTTAGGATTAGGGGACGGGTGAGGGTCAGGCTTCGGGGAAGGGTTAGGTATAGGGTTCGAGCTAGGGTTAGGATTAGGGGACGGGGACGGTTTAGGGTCCAGGTGAGGGTACGACAACGCATTAGGGGGAGCGTACGTGTGAGGGAGCGGGTTAGTGTCAGCGTACGGGTTAGGATTAGGGGACGGGTGAGGGTCAGGCTCCGGAGAAGTGTTAGGGATAGGGTTCGGGCTAGGGTTAGGGTTAGGGGACGGGGACGGTTTAGGGTCCAGGTGAGGGTACGACAACGCTTTAGGGGGAGCGTACGTGTGAGGGCACGGGTTAGTGTTAGCGTACGGGTTAGGATTAGGGGACGGGTGAGGGTCAGGCTTCGGGGAAGGGTTAGGGTTAGGGTTCGGGCTAGGGTTAGGGTTAGGGGACGGGGACGGTTTAGGGTCCAGGTGAGGGTACGACAACGCTTAGGGGGAGCGTACGTGTGAGGGCGCGGGTTAGTGTCAGCGTACGGGTTAGGATTAGGGGACGGGTGAGGGTCAGGCTTCGGGGAAGGGTTAGGGTTAGGGTTCGGGCTAGGGTTAGGGTTAGGGGACGGGGACGGTTTAGGGTCCAGGTGAGTGTACGAGAACGCTTTAGGGGGAGTGTACGTGTGAGGGCACGGGTTAGTGTCAGCGTACGGGTTAGGATTAGGGGACGGGTGAGGGTCAGGCTTCGGGGAAGTGTTAGGTTTAGTTTTCGGGCTAGGGTTAGGGTTAGGGGACGGGTACGGTTTAGGGTCCAGGTGAGGGTACGACAACGCTTTAGGGGGAGCGTACGTGTGAGGGTGTGGGTTAGTGTCAGCGTACGGGTTAGGATTAGGGGACGGGTGAGGGTCAGGCTTCAGGGAAGGGTTAGGGTTAGGGTTCGGGCTAGGGTTAGGGTTAGGGGACGGGGCCGGTTTAGGGTCCAGGTGAGGGTACCAGAACGCTTTAGGGGGAGCGTACGTGTGAGGGCGCGGGTTAGTGTAAGCGTACGGGTTAGGATTAGGGGACGGGTGAGGGTCAGGCTTCGGGGAAGGGTTAGGGTTAGGGTTCGGGCTAGGGTTAGGGTTAGGGGACGGGAAAGGTTTAGGGTCCAGGTGAGGGTACGACAACGCTTTAGAGGGAGCGTACGTGTGAGGGCGCGGGTTAGTGTCAGCGTACGGGTTAGGATTAGGGGACGGGTGAGGGTCAGGCTTCGGGGAAGGGTTAGGGTTAGGGTTCGGGCTAGGGTTAGGGTTAGGGGACGGGGACGGTTTAGGGTCCAGGTGAGTGTACGACAACGCTTTAGGGGGAGCGTACGTGTGAGGGCACGGGTTAGTGTCAGCGTACGGGTTAGGATTAGGGGACGGGTGAGGGTCAGGCTTCGGGGAAGGGTTAGGGTTAGGGTTCGGGCTAGGGTTAGGGTTAGGGGACGGGGACGGTTTAGGGTCCAGGTGAGGGTACGACAACGCTTTAGGGGGAGCGTACGTGTGAGGGCGCGGGTTAGTGTCAGCGTACGGGTTAGGATTAGGGGACGGGTGAGGGTCAGGCTTCGGGGAAGTGTTAGGTTTACTTTTCGGGCTAGGGTTAGGGTTAGGGGACGGGGACGGTTTAGGGTCCAGGTGAGGGTACGACAACGCTTTAGGGGGAGCGTACGTGTGAGGGTGCGGGTTAGTGTCAGCGTACGGGTTAGGATTAGGGGACGGGTGAGGGTCAGGCTTCGGGGAAGGGTTAGGGTTCGGGCTAGGGTTAGGGTTAGGGGACGGGGACGGTGTAGGGTCCAGGTGAGGGTACGAAAAGGCTTTAGGGGGAGCGTACATGTGAGGGTGCGGGTTAGTGTCAGCGTACGGGTTAGGATTAGGGGACGGGTGAGGGTCAGGCTTCGGGGAAGGGTTAGGGTTAGGGTTCGGGCTAGGGTTAGGGTTAGGGGACGGGGAAGGTTTAGGGTCCAGGTGAGGGTACGACAACGCTTTAGGGGGAGCGTACGTGTGAGGGCGCGGGTTAGTGTCAGCGTACGGGTTAGGATTAGGGGACGGGTGAGGGTCAGGCTTCGGGGAAGGGTTAGGGTTAGGGTTCGGGCTAGGGTTAGGGTTAGGGGACGGGGACGGTTTAGGGTCCAGGTGAGTGTACGAGAACGCTTTAGGGGGAGCGTACGTGTGAGGGCACGGGTTAGTGTCAGCGTACGGGTTAGGATTAGGGGACGGGTGAGGGTCAGGCTTCGGGGAAGTGTTAGGTTTAGTTTTCGGGCTAGGGTTAGGGTTAGGGGACGGGTACGGTTTAGGGTCCAGGTGAGGGTACGACAACGCTTTAGGGGGAGCGTACGTGTGAGGGCGCGGGTTAGTGTCAGCGTACGGGTTAGGATTAGGGGACGGGTGAGGGTCAGGCTTCGGGGAAGTGTTAGGTATAGGGTTCGGGCTAGGGTTAGGATTAGGGGACGGGGACGGTTTAGGGTCCAGGTGAGGGTACGACAACGCATTAGGGGGAGCGTACGTGTGAGGGAGCGGGTTAGTGTCAGCGTACGGGTTAGGATTAGGGGACGGGTGAGGGTCAGGCTTCGGGGAAGGGTTAGGGTTAGGGTTCGGACTAGGGTTAGGGTTAGGGGACGGGGACGGTTTAGGGTCCAGGTGAGGGTACGACAACGCTTTAGGGGGAGGATACGTGTGAGGGCACGGGTTAGTGTCAGCATACGGGTAAGGATTAGGGGACGTGTGAGGGTCAGGCTTCGGGGAAGGTTTAGGGATAGGGTTCGGGCTAGGGTTAGGGTTAGGGGACGGGGACGGTTTAGGGTCCAGGTGAGGGTACGACAACGCTTTAGGGGGAGCGTACGTGTGAGGGCGCGGGTTAGTGTCAGCGTACGGGTTAGGATTAGGGGACGGGTGAGGGTCAGGCTTCGGGGAAGGGTTAGGGTTAGGGTTCGGGCTAGGGTTAGGGTTAGGGGACGGGGACGGTTTAGGGTCCAGGTGAGGGTACGACAACGCTTTAGGGGGAGCGTACGTGTGAGGGCGCGGGTTAGTGTCAGCGTACGGGTTAGGATTAGGGGACGGGTGAGGGTCAGGCTTCGGGGAAGGGTTAGGGTTAGGGTTCGGGCTAGGGTTAGGATTAGGGTTAGGGGACGGGGACGGTTTAGGGTCCAGGTTAGCGTTAGGGTTCGGGCTAGGGTTAGGGTTAGGGGACGGGGACGGTTTAGGGTCCAGGTGAGGGTACGACAACGCTTTAGGGGGAGCGTACGTGTGAGGGCGCGGGTTAGTGTCAGCGTACGGGTTAGGATTAGGGGACGGGTGAGGGTCAGGCTTCGGGGAAGGGTTAGGGTTAGGGTTCGGGCTAGGGTTAGGGTTAGGGGACGGGGACGGTTTAGGGTCCAGTTGAGGGTACGACAACGCTTTAGGGGGAGCGTACGTGTGAGGGCGCGGGTTAGTGTCAGCGTACGGGTTAGGATTAGGGGACGGGTGAGGGTCAGGCTTCGGGGAAGGGTTAGGGTTAGGGTTCGGGCTAGGGTTAGGGTTAGGGGACGGGGACGGTTTAGGGTCCAGGTGAGGGTACGACAACGCTTTAGGGGGAGCGTACCTGTGAGGGCGCAGGTTACTGTCACCGTACGGGTTAGGATTAGGGGACGGGTGAGGGTCAGGCTTTGGGGAAGGGTTAGGGTTAGGGTTCGGGCTAGGGTTGGGGTTAGAAGACGGGGACGGTTTAGGGTCCAGGTGAGGGTACGACAACGCTTTAGGGGGAGCGTACGTGTGAGGGCGCGGGTTAGTGTCAGCGTAAGGGTTAGGATTAGGGGACGGGTGAGGGTCAGGCTTCGGGGAAGGGTTAGGGTTAGGGTTCGGACTAGGGTTAGGGTTAGGGGACGGGGACGGTTTAGGGTCCAGGTGAGGGTACGACAACGCTTTAGGGGGAGGATACGTGTGAGGGCACGGGTTAGTGTCAGCATACGGGTAAGGATTAGGGGACGTGTGAGGGTCAGGCTTCGGGGAAGGTTTAGGGATAGGGTTCGGGCTAGGGTTAGGGTTAGGGGACGGGGACGGTTTAGGGTCCAGGTGAGGGTACGACAACGCTTTAGGGGGAGCGTACGTGTGAGGGCGCGGGTTAGTGTCAGCGTACGGGTTAGGATTAGGGGACGGGTGAGGGTCAGGCTTCGGGGAAGGGTTAGGGTTAGGGTTCGGGCTAGGGTTAGGGTTAGGGGACGGGGACGGTTTAGGGTCCAGGTGAGGGTACGACAACGCTTTAGGGGGAGCGTACCTGTGAGGGCGCAGGTTACTGTCACCGTACGGGTTAGGATTAGGGGACGGGTGAGGGTCAGGCTTTGGGGAAGGGTTAGGGTTAGGGTTCGGGCTAGGGTTGGGGTTAGGGGACGGGGACGGTTTAGGGTCCAGGTGAGGGTACGACAACGCTTTAGGGGGAGCGTACGTGTGAGGGCGCGGGTTAGTGTCAGCGTACGGGTTAGGATTAGGGGACGGGTGAGGGTCAGGCTTCGGGGAAGGGTTAGGTATAGGGTTCGAGCTAGGGTTAGGATTAGGGGACGGGGACGGTTTAGGGTCCAGGTGAGGGTACGACAACGCATTAGGGGGAGCGTACGTGTGAGGGAGCGGGTTAGTGTCAGCGTACGGGTTAGGATTAGGGGACGGGTGAGGGTCAGGCTCCGGAGAAGTGTTAGGGATAGGGTTCGGGCTAGGGTTAGGGTTAGGGGACGGGGACGGTTTAGGGTCCAGGTGAGGGTACGACAACGCTTTAGGGGGAGCGTACGTGTGAGGGCACGGGTTAGTGTTAGCGTACGGGTTAGGATTAGGGGACGGGTGAGGGTCAGGCTTCGGGGAAGGGTTAGGGTTAGGGTTCGGGCTAGGGTTAGGGTTAGGGGACGGGGACGGTTTAGGGTCCAGGTGAGGGTACGACAACGCTTTAGGGGGAGCGTACCTGTGAGGGCGCGGGTTAGTGTCAGCGTACGGGTTAGGATTAGGGGACGGGTGAGGGTCAGGCTTCGGGGAAGGGTTAGGGTTAGGGTTCGGGCTAGGGTTAGGGTTAGGGGACGGGGACGGTTTAGGGTCCAGGTGAGGGTACGACAACGCTTTAGGGGGAGCGTACGTGTGAGGGCGCGGGTTAGTGTCAGCGTACGGGTTAGGATTAGGGGACGGGTGAGGGTCAGGCTTCGGGGAAGGGTTAGGGTTAGGGTTCGGGCTAGGGTTAGGGTTAGGGGACGGGGACGGTTTAGGGTCCAGGTGAGTGTACGAGAACGCTTTAGGGGGAGTGTACGTGTGAGGGCACGGGTTAGTGTCAGCGTACGGGTTAGGATTAGGGGACGGGTGAGGGTCAGGCTTCGGGGAAGTGTTAGGTTTAGTTTTCGGGCTAGGGTTAGGGTTAGGGGACGGGTACGGTTTAGGGTCCAGGTGAGGGTACGACAACGCTTTAGGGGGAGCGTACGTGTGAGGGTGTGGGTTAGTGTCAGCGTACGGGTTAGGATTAGGGGACGGGTGAGGGTCAGGCTTCAGGGAAGGGTTAGGGTTAGGGTTCGGGCTAGGGTTAGGGTTAGGGGACGGGGCCGGTTTAGGGTCCAGGTGAGGGTACCAGAACGCTTTAGGGGGAGCGTACGTGTGAGGGCGCGGGTTAGTGTCAGCGTACGGGTTAGGATTAGGGGACGGGTGAGGGTCAGGCTTCGGGGAAGGGTTAGGGTTAGGGTTCGGGCTAGGGTTAGGGTTAGGGGACGGGAAAGGTTTAGGGTCCAGGTGAGGGTACGACAACGCTTTAGAGGGAGCGTACGTGTGAGGGCGCGGGTTAGTGTCAGCGTACGGGTTAGGATTAGGGGACGGGTGAGGGTCAGGCTTCGGGGAAGGGTTAGGGTTAGGGTTCGGGCTAGGGTTAGGGTTAGGGGACGGGGACGGTTTAGGGTCCAGGTGAGGGTACGACAACGCTTTACGGGGAGCGTACGTGTGAGGGTGTGGGTTAGTGTCAGCGTACGGGTTAGGATTAGGGGACGGGTGAGGGTCAGGCTTCAGGGAAGGGTTAGGGTTAGGGTTCGGGCTAGGGTTAGGGTTAGGGGACGGGGACGGTTTAGGGTCCAGGTGAGTGTACGACAACGCTTTAGGGGGAGCGTACGTGTGAGGGCACGGGTTAGTGTCAGCGTACGGGTTAGGATTAGGGGACGGGTGAGGGTCAGGCTTCGGGGAAGGGTTAGGGTTAGGGTTCGGGCTAGGGTTAGGGTTAGGGGACGGGAAAGGTTTAGGGTCCAGGTGAGGGTACCAGAACGCTTTAGGGGGAGCGTACGTGTGAGGGCGCGGGTTAGTGTCAGCGTACGGGTTAGGATTAGGGGACGGGTGAGGGTCAGGCTTCGGGGAAGGGTTAGGGTTAGGGTTCGGGCTAGGGTTAGGGTTAGGGGACGGGAAAGGTTTAGGGTCCAGGTGAGGGTACGACAACGCTTTAGAGGGAGCGTACGTGTGAGGGCGCGGGTTAGTGTCAGCGTACGGGTTAGGATTAGGGGACGGGTGAGGGTCAGGCTTCGGGGAAGGGTTAGGGTTAGGGTTCGGGCTAGGGTTAGGGTTAGGGGACGGGGACGGTTTAGGGTCCAGGTGAGGGTACGACAACGCTTTAGGGGGAGCGTACCTGTGAGGGCGCGGGTTAGTGTCAGCGTACGGGTTAGGATTAGGGGACGGGTGAGGGTCAGGCTTCGGGGAAGGGTTAGGGTTAGGGTTCGGGCTAGGGTTAGGATTAGGGTTAGGGGACGGGGACGGTTTAGGGTCCAGGTGAGGGTACGACAACGCTTTAGGGGGAGCGTACGTGTGAGGGCGCGGGTTAGTGTCAGCGTACGGGTTAGGATTAGGGGACGGGTGAGGGTCAGGCTTCGGGGAAGGGTTAGGGTTAGGGTTCGACCTAGGGTTAGGGTTAGGGGACGGGGACGGTTTAGGGTCCAGGTGAGGGTACGACAACGCTTTAGGGGGAGCGTACGTGTGAGGGCGCGGGTTAGTGTCAGCGTACGGGTTAGGATTAGGGGACGGGTGAGGGTCAGGCTTCGGGGAAGGGTTAGGGTTAGGGTTCGGGCTAGGGTTAGGGTTAGGGGACGGGGACGGTTTAGGGTCCAGGTGAGGGTACGACAACGCTTTAGGGGGAGCGTACCTGTGAGGGCGCGGGTTAGTGTCAGCGTACGGGTTAGGATTAGGGGACGGGTGAGGGTCAGGCTTCGGGGAAGGGTTAGGGTTAGGGTTCGGGCTAGGGTTAGGATTAGGGTTAGGGGACGGGGACGGTTTAGGGTCCAGGTGAGGGTACGACAACGCTTTAGGGGGAACGTACGTGTGAGGGCGCGGGTTAGTGTCAGCGTACGGGTTAGGATTAGGGGACGGGTGAGGGTCAGGCTTCGGGGAAGGGTTAGGGTTAGGGTTCGACCTAGGGTTAGGGTTAGGGGACGGGGACGGTTTAGGGTCCAGGTGAGGGTACGACAACGCTTTAGGGGGAGCGTACGTGTGAGGGCGCGGGTTAGTGTCAGCGTACGGGTTAGGATTAGGGGACGGGTGAGGGTCAGGCTTCGGGGAAGGGTTAGGGTTAGGGTTCGGGCTAGGGTTAGGGTTAGGGGACGGGGACGGTTTAGGGTCCAGGTGAGGGTACGACAACGCTTTAGGGGGAGCGTACGTGTGAGGGTGCGGGTTAGTGTCAGCGTACGGGTTAGGATTAGGGGACGGGTGAGGGTCAGGCTTCGGGGAAGGGTTAGGGTTCGGGCTAGGGTTAGGGTTAGGGGACGGGGACGGTGTAGGGTCCAGGTGAGGGTACGAAAAGGCTTTAGGGGGAGCGTACATGTGAGGGTGCGGGTTAGTGTCAGCGTACGGGTTAGGATTAGGGGACGGGTGAGGGTCAGGCTTCGGGGAAGGGTTAGGGTTAGGGTTCGGGCTAGGGTTAGGGTTAGGGGACGGGGAAGGTTTAGGGTCCAGGTGAGGGTACGACAACGCTTTAGGGGGAGCGTACGTGTGAGGGCGCGGGTTAGTGTCAGCGTACGGGTTAGGATTAGGGGACGGGTGAGGGTCAGGCTTCGGGGAAGGGTTAGGGTTAGGGTTCGGGCTAGGGTTAGGGTTAGGGGACGGGGACGGTTTAGGGTCCAGGTGAGTGTACGAGAACGCTTTAGGGGGAGCGTACGTGTGAGGGCACGGGTTAGTGTCAGCGTACGGGTTAGGATTAGGGGACGGGTGAGGGTCAGGCTTCGGGGAAGTGTTAGGTTTAGTTTTCGGGCTAGGGTTAGGGTTAGGGGACGGGTACGGTTTAGGGTCCAGGTGAGGGTACGACAACGCTTTAGGGGGAGCGTACGTGTGAGGGCGCGGGTTAGTGTCAGCGTACGGGTTAGGATTAGGGGACGGGTGAGGGTCAGGCTTCGGGGAAGGGTTAGGTATAGGGTTCGGGCTAGGGTTAGGATTAGGGGACGGGGACGGTTTAGGGTCCAGGTGAGGGTACGACAACGCATTAGGGGGAGCGTACGTGTGAGGGAGCGGGTTAGTGTCAGCGTACGGGTTAGGATTAGGGGACGGGTGAGGGTCAGGCTTCGGGGAAGGGTTAGGGTTAGGGTTCGGACTAGGGTTAGGGTTAGGGGACGGGGACGGTTTAGGGTCCAGGTGAGGGTACGACAACGCTTTAGGGGGAGGATACGTGTGAGGGCACGGGTTAGTGTCAGCATACGGGTAAGGATTAGGGGACGTGTGAGGGTCAGGCTTCGGGGAAGGTTTAGGGATAGGGTTCGGGCTAGGGTTAGGGTTAGGGGACGGGGACGGTTTAGGGTCCAGGTGAGGGTACGACAACGCTTTAGGGGGAGCGTACGTGTGAGGGCGCGGGTTAGTGTCAGCGTACGGGTTAGGATTAGGGGACGGGTGAGGGTCAGGCTTCGGGGAAGGGTTAGGGTTAGGGTTCGGGCTAGGGTTAGGGTTAGGGGACGGGGACGGTTTAGGGTCCAGGTGAGGGTACGACAACGCTTTAGGGGGAGCGTACGTGTGAGGGCGCGGGTTAGTGTCAGCGTACGGGTTAGGATTAGGGGACGGGTGAGGGTCAGGCTTCGGGGAAGGGTTAGGGTTAGGGTTCGGGCTAGGGTTAGGATTAGGGTTAGGGGACGGGGACGGTTTAGGGTCCAGGTTAGCGTTAGGGTTCGGGCTAGGGTTAGGGTTAGGGGACGGGGACGGTTTAGGGTCCAGGTGAGGGTACGACAACGCTTTAGGGGGAGCGTACGTGTGAGGGCGCGGGTTAGTGTCAGCGTACGGGTTAGGATTAGGGGACGGGTGAGGGTCAGGCTTCGGGGAAGGGTTAGGGTTAGGGTTCGGGCTAGGGTTAGGGTTAGGGGACGGGGACGGTTTAGGGTCCAGTTGAGGGTACGACAACGCTTTAGGGGGAGCGTACGTGTGAGGGCGCGGGTTAGTGTCAGCGTACGGGTTAGGATTAGGGGACGGGTGAGGGTCAGGCTTCGGGGAAGGGTTAGGGTTAGGGTTCGGGCTAGGGTTAGGGTTAGGGGACGGGGACGGTTTAGGGTCTAGGTGAGGGTACGACAACGCTTTAGGGGGAGCGTACCTGTGAGGGCGCAGGTTACTGTCACCGTACGGGTTAGGATTAGGGGACGGGTGAGGGTCAGGCTTTGGGGAAGGGTTAGGGTTAGGGTTCGGGCTAGGGTTGGGGTTAGAAGACGGGGACGGTTTAGGGTCCAGGTGAGGGTACGACAACGCTTTAGGGGGAGCGTACGTGTGAGGGCGCGGGTTAGTGTCAGCGTAAGGGTTAGGATTAGGGGACGGGTGAGGGTCAGGCTTCGGGGAAGGGTTAGGGTTAGGGTTCGGACTAGGGTTAGGGTTAGGGGACGGGGACGGTTTAGGGTCCAGGTGAGGGTACGACAACGCTTTAGGGGGAGGATACGTGTGAGGGCACGGGTTAGTGTCAGCATACGGGTAAGGATTAGGGGACGTGTGAGGGTCAGGCTTCGGGGAAGGTTTAGGGATAGGGTTCGGGCTAGGGTTACGGTTAGGGGACGGGGACGGTTTAGGGTCCAGGTGAGGGTACGACAACGCTTTAGGGGGAGCGTACGTGTGAGGGCGCGGGTTAGTGTCAGCGTACGGGTTAGGATTAGGGGACGGGTGAGGGTCAGGCTTCGGGGAAGGGTTAGGGTTAGGGTTCGGGCTAGGGTTAGGGTTAGGGGACGGGGACGGTTTAGGGTCCAGGTGAGGGTACGACAACGCTTTAGGGGGAGCGTACCTGTGAGGGCGCAGGTTACTGTCACCGTACGGGTTAGGATTAGGGGACGGGTGAGGGTCAGGCTTTGGGGAAGGGTTAGGGTTAGGGTTCGGGCTAGGGTTGGGGTTAGGGGACGGGGACGGTTTAGGGTCCAGGTGAGGGTACGACAACGCTTTAGGGGGAGCGTACGTGTGAGGGCGCGGGTTAGTGTCAGCGTACGGGTTAGGATTAGGGGACGGGTGAGGGTCAGGCTTCGGGGAAGGGTTAGGTATAGGGTTCGAGCTAGGGTTAGGATTAGGGGACGGGGACGGTTTAGGGTCCAGGTGAGGGTACGACAACGCATTAGGGGGAGCGTACGTGTGAGGGAGCGGGTTAGTGTCAGCGTACGGGTTAGGATTAGGGGACGGGTGAGGGTCAGGCTCCGGAGAAGTGTTAGGGATAGGGTTCGGGCTAGGGTTAGGGTTAGGGGACGGGGACGGTTTAGGGTCCAGGTGAGGGTACGACAACGCTTTAGGGGGAGCGTACGTGTGAGGGCACGGGTTAGTGTTAGCGTACGGGTTAGGATTAGGGGACGGGTGAGGGTCAGGCTTCGGGGAAGGGTTAGGGTTAGGGTTCGGGCTAGGGTTAGGGTTAGGGGACGGGGACGGTTTAGGGTCCAGGTGAGGGTACGACAACGCTTTAGGGGGAGCGTACGTGTGAGGGCGCGGGTTAGTGTCAGCGTACGGGTTAGGATTAGGGGACGGGTGAGGGTCAGGCTTCGGGGAAGGGTTAGGGTTAGGGTTCGGGCTAGGGTTAGGGTTAGGGGACGGGGACGGTTTAGGGTCCAGGTGAGTGTACGAGAACGCTTTAGGGGGAGTGTACGTGTGAGGGCACGGGTTAGTGTCAGCGTACGGGTTAGGATTAGGGGACGGGTGAGGGTCAGGCTTCGGGGAAGTGTTAGGTTTAGTTTTCGGGCTAGGGTTAGGGTTAGGGGACGGGTACGGTTTAGGGTCCAGGTGAGGGTACGACAACGCTTTAGGGGGAGCGTACGTGTGAGGGTGTGGGTTAGTGTCAGCGTACGGGTTAGGATTAGGGGACGGGTGAGGGTCAGGCTTCAGGGAAGGGTTAGGGTTAGGGTTCGGGCTAGGGTTAGGGTTAGGGGACGGGGCCGGTTTAGGGTCCAGGTGAGGGTACCAGAACGCTTTAGGGGGAGCGTACGTGTGAGGGCGCGGGTTAGTGTCAGCGTACGGGTTAGGATTAGGGGACGGGTGAGGGTCAGGCTTCGGGGAAGGGTTAGGGTTAGGGTTCGGGCTAGGGTTAGGGTTAGGGGACGGGAAAGGTTTAGGGTCCAGGTGAGGGTACGACAACGCTTTAGAGGGAGCGTACGTGTGAGGGCGCGGGTTAGTGTCAGCGTACGGGTTAGGATTAGGGGACGGGTGAGGGTCAGGCTTCGGGGAAGGGTTAGGGTTAGGGTTCGGGCTAGGGTTAGGGTTAGGGGACGGGGACGGTTTAGGGTCCAGGTGAGGGTACGACAACGCTTTAGGGGGAGCGTACGTGTGAGGGCGCGGGTTAGTGTCAGCGTACGGGTTAGGATTAGGGGACGGGTGAGGGTCAGGCTTCGGGGAAGGGTTAGGGTTAGGGTTCGGGCTAGGGTTAGGGTTAGGGGACGGGGACGGTTTAGGGTCCAGGTGAGGGTACGACAACGCTTTAGGGGGAGCGTACGTGTGAGGGTGCGGGTTAGTGTCAGCGTACGGGTTAGGATTAGGGGACGGGTGAGGGTCAGGCTTCGCGGAAGGGTTAGGGTTCGGGCTAGGGTTAGGGTTAGGGGACGGGGACGGTGTAGGGTCCAGGTGAGGGTACGAAAAGGCTTTAGGGGGAGCGTACATGTGAGGGTGCGGGTTAGTGTCAGCGTACGGGTTAGGATTAGGGGACGGGTGAGGGTCAGGCTTCGGGGAAGGGTTAGGGTTAGGGTTCGGGCTAGGGTTAGGGTTAGGGGACGGGGACGGTTTAGGGTCCAGGTGAGGGTACGACAACGCTTTAGGGGGAGCGTACGTGTGAGGGCGCGGGTTAGTGTCAGCGTACGGGTTAGGATTAGGGGACGGGTGAGGGTCAGGCTTCGGGGAAGGGTTAGGGTTAGGGTTCGGGCTAGGGTTAGGGTTAGGGGACGGGGACGGTTTAGGGTCCAGGTGAGTGTACGAGAACGCTTTAGGGGGAGCGTACGTGTGAGGGCACGGGTTAGTGTCAGCGTACGGGTTAGGATTAGGGGACGGGTGAGGGTCAGGCTTCGGGGAAGTGTTAGGTTTAGTTTTCGGGCTAGGGTTAGGGTTAGGGGACGGGTACGGTTTAGGGTCCAGGTGAGGGTACGACAACGCTTTAGGGGGAGCGTACGTGTGAGGGCGCGGGTTAGTGTCAGCGTACGGGTTAGGATTAGGGGACGGGTGAGGGTCAGGCTTCGGGGAAGGGTTAGGTATAGGGTTCGGGCTAGGGTTAGGATTAGGGGACGGGGACGGTTTAGGGTCCAGGTGAGGGTACGACAACGCATTAGGGGGAGCGTACGTGTGAGGGAGCGGGTTAGTGTCAGCGTATGGGTTAGGATTAGGGGACGGGTGAGGGTCAGGCTTCGGGGAAGGGTTAGGGTTAGGGTTCGGACTAGGGTTAGGGTTAGGGGACGGGGACGGTTTAGGGTCCAGGTGAGGGTACGACAACGCTTTAGGGGGAGGATACGTGTGAGGGCACGGGTTAGTGTCAGCATACGGGTAAGGATTAGGGGACGTGTGAGGGTCAGGCTTCGGGGAAGGTTTAGGGATAGGGTTCGGGCTAGGGTTAGGGTTAGGGGACGGGGACGGTTTAGGGTCCAGGTGAGGGTACGACAACGCTTTAGGGGGAGCGTACGTGTGAGGGCGCGGGTTAGTGTCAGCGTACGGGTTAGGATTAGGGGACGGGTGAGGGTCAGGCTTCGGGGAAGGGTTAGGGTTAGGGTTCGGGCTAGGGTTAGGGTTAGGGGACGGGGACGGTTTAGGGTCCAGGTGAGGGTACGACAACGCTTTAGGGGGAGCGTACGTGTGAGGGCGCGGGTTAGTGTCAGCGTACGGGTTAGGATTAGGGGACGGGTGAGGGTCAGGCTTCGGGGAAGGGTTAGGGTTAGGGTTCGGGCTAGGGTTAGGATTAGGGTTAGGGGACGGGGACGGTTTAGGGTCCAGGTTAGCGTTAGGGTTCGGGCTAGGGTTAGGGTTAGGGGACGGGGACGGTTTAGGGTCCAGGTGAGGGTACGACAACGCTTTAGGGGGAGCGTACGTGTGAGGGCGCGGGTTAGTGTCAGCGTACGGGTTAGGATTAGGGGACGGGTGAGGGTCAGGCTTCGGGGAAGGGTTAGGGTTAGGGTTCGGGCTAGGGTTAGGGTTAGGGGACGGGGACGGTTTAGGGTCCAGTTGAGGGTACGACAACGCTTTAGGGGGAGCGTACGTGTGAGGGCGCGGGTTAGTGTCAGCGTACGGGTTAGGATTAGGGGACGGGTGAGGGTCAGGCTTCGGGGAAGGGTTAGGGTTAGGGTTCGGGCTAGGGTTAGGGTTAGGGGACGGGGACGGTTTAGGGTCCAGGTGAGGGTACGACAACGCTTTAGGGGGAGCGTACCTGTGAGGGCGCAGGTTACTGTCACCGTACGGGTTAGGATTAGGGGACGGGTGAGGGTCAGGCTTTGGGGAAGGGTTAGGGTTAGGGTTCGGGCTAGGGTTGGGGTTAGAAGACGGGGACGGTTTAGGGTCCAGGTGAGGGTACGACAACGCTTTAGGGGGAGCGTACGTGTGAGGGCGCGGGTTAGTGTCAGCGTAAGGGTTAGGATTAGGGGACGGGTGAGGGTCAGGCTTCGGGGAAGGGTTAGGGTTAGGGTTCGGACTAGGGTTAGGGTTAGGGGACGGGGACGGTTTAGGGTCCAGGTGAGGGTACGACAACGCTTTAGGGGGAGGATACGTGTGAGGGCACGGGTTAGTGTCAGCATACGGGTAAGGATTAGGGGACGTGTGAGGGTCAGGCTTCGGGGAAGGTTTAGGGATAGGGTTCGGGCTAGGGTTAGGGTTAGGGGACGGGGACGGTTTAGGGTCCAGGTGAGGGTACGACAACGCTTTAGGGGGAGCGTACGTGTGAGGGCGCGGGTTAGTGTCAGCGTACGGGTTAGGATTAGGGGACGGGTGAGGGTCAGGCTTCGGGGAAGGGTTAGGGTTAGGGTTCGGGCTAGGGTTAGGGTTAGGGGACGGGGACGGTTTAGGGTCCAGGTGAGGGTACGACAACGCTTTAGGGGGAGCATACCTGTGAGGGCGCAGGTTACTGTCACCGTACGGGTTAGGATTAGGGGACGGGTGAGGGTCAGGCTTTGGGGAAGGGTTAGGGTTAGGGTTCGGGCTAGGGTTGGGGTTAGGGGACGGGGACGGTTTAGGGTCCAGGTGAGGGTACGACAACGCTTTAGGGGGAGCGTACGTGTGAGGGCACGGGTTAGTGTCAGCGTACGGGTTAGGATTAGGGGACGGGTGAGGGTCAGGCTTCGGGGAAGGGTTAGGTATAGGGTTCGAGCTAGGGTTAGGATTAGGGGACGGGGACGGTTTAGGGTCCAGGTGAGGGTACGACAACGCATTAGGGGGAGCGTACGTGTGAGGGAGCGGGTTAGTGTCAGCGTACGGGTTAGGATTAGGGGACAGGTGAGGGTCAGGCTTCGGGGAAGGGTTAGGGTTAGGGTTCGGACTAGGGTTAGGGTTAGGGGACGGGGACGGTTTAGGGTCCAGGTGAGGGTACGACAACGCTTTAGGGGGAGGATACGTGTGAGGGCACGGGTTAGTGTCAGCATACGGGTAAGGATTAGGGGACGTGTGAGGGTCAGGCTTCGGGGAAGGTTTAGGGATAGGGTTCGGGCTAGGGTTAGGGTTAGGGGACGGGGACGGTTTAGGGTCCAGGTGAGGGTACGACAACGCTTTAGGGGGAGCGTACGTGTGAGGGCGCGGGTTAGTGTCAGCGTACGGGTTAGGATTAGGGGACGGGTGAGGGTCAGGCTTCGGGGAAGGGTTAGGGTTAGGGTTCGGGCTAGGGTTAGGGTTAGGGGACGGGGACGGTTTAGGGTCCAGGTGAGGGTACGACAACGCTTTAGGGGGAGCGTACGTGTGAGGGCGCGGGTTAGTGTCAGCGTACGGGTTAGGATTAGGGGACGGGTGAGGGTCAGGCTTCGGGGAAGGGTTAGGGTTAGGGTTCGGGCTAGGGTTAGGATTAGGGTTAGGGGACGGGGACGGTTTAGGGTCCAGGTTAGCGTTAGGGTTCGGGCTAGGGTTAGGGTTAGGGGACGGGGACGGTTTAGGGTCCAGGTGAGGGTACGACAACGCTTTAGGGGGAGCGTACGTGTGAGGGCGCGGGTTAGTGTCAGCGTACGGGTTAGGATTAGGGGACGGGTGAGGGTCAGGCTTCGGGGAAGGGTTAGGGTTAGGGTTCGGGCTAGGGTTAGGGTTAGGGGACGGGGACGGTTTAGGGTCCAGTTGAGGGTACGACAACGCTTTAGGGGGAGCGTACGTGTGAGGGCGCGGGTTAGTGTCAGCGTACGGGTTAGGATTAGGGGACGGGTGAGGGTCAGGCTTCGGGGAAGGGTTAGGGTTAGGGTTCGGGCTAGGGTTAGGGTTAGGGGACGGGGACGGTTTAGGGTCCAGGTGAGGGTACGACAACGCTTTAGGGGGAGCGTACCTGTGAGGGTGCAGGTTACTGTCACCGTACGGGTTAGGATTAGGGGACGGGTGAGGGTCAGGCTTTGGGGAAGGGTTAGGGTTAGGGTTCGGGCTAGGGTTGGGGTTAGAAGACGGGGACGGTTTAGGGTCCAGGTGAGGGTACGACAACGCTTTAGGGGGAGCGTACGTGTGAGGGCGCGGGTTAGTGTCAGCGTAAGGGTTAGGATTAGGGGACGGGTGAGGGTCAGGCTTCGGGGAAGGGTTAGGGTTAGGGTTCGGACTAGGGTTAGGGTTAGGGGACGGGGACGGTTTAGGGTCCAGGTGAGGGTACGACAACGCTTTAGGGGGAGGATACGTGTGAGGGCACGGGTTAGTGTCAGCATACGGGTAAGGATTAGGGGACGTGTGAGGGTCAGGCTTCGGGGAAGGTTTAGGGATAGGGTTCGGGCTAGGGTTAGGGTTAGGGGACGGGGACGGTTTAGGGTCCAGGTGAGGGTACGACAACGCTTTAGGGGGAGCGTATGTGTGAGGGCGCGGGTTAGTGTCAGCGTACGGGTTAGGATTAGGGGACGGGTGAGGGTCAGGCTTCGGGGAAGGGTTAGGGTTAGGGTTCGGGCTAGGGTTAGGGTTAGGGGACGGGGACGGTTTAGGGTCCAGGTGAGGGTACGACAACGCTTTAGGGGGAGCGTACCTGTGAGGGCGCAGGTTACTGTCACCGTACGGGTTAGGATTAGGGGACGGGTGAGGGTCAGGCTTTGGGGAAGGGTTAGGGTTAGGGTTCGGGCTAGGGTTGGGGTTAGGGGACGGGGACGGTTTAGGGTCCAGGTGAGGGTACGACAACGCTTTAGGGGGAGCGTACGTGTGAGGGCGCGGGTTAGTGTCAGCGTACGGGTTAGGATTAGGGGACGGGTGAGGGTCAGGCTTCGGGGAAGGGTTAGGTATAGGGTTCGAGCTAGGGTTAGGATTAGGGGACGGGGACGGTTTAGGGTCCAGGTGAGGGTACGACAACGCATTAGGGGGAGCGTACGTGTGAGGGAGCGGGTTAGTGTCAGCGTACGGGTTAGGATTAGGGGACGGGTGAGGGTCAGGCTCCGGAGAAGTGTTAGGGATAGGGTTCGGGCTAGGGTTAGGGTTAGGGGACGGGGACGGTTTAGGGTCCAGGTGAGGGTACGACAACGCTTTAGGGGGAGCGTACGTGTGAGGGCACGGGTTAGTGTTAGCGTACGGGTTAGGATTAGGGGACGGGTGAGGGTCAGGCTTCGGGGAAGGGTTAGGGTTAAGGTTCGGGCTAGGGTTAGGGTTAGGGGACGGGGACGGTTTAGGGTCCAGGTGAGGGTACGACAACGCTTTAGGGGGAGCGTACGTGTGAGGGCGCGGGTTAGTGTCAGCGTACGGGTTAGGATTAGGGGACGGGTGAGGGTCAGGCTTCGGGGAAGGGTTAGGGTTAGGGTTCGGGCTAGGGTTAGGGTTAGGGGACGGGAAAGGTTTAGGGTCCAGGTGAGGGTACGACAACGCTTTAGAGGGAGCGTACGTGTGAGGGCGCGGGTTAGTGTCAGCGTACGGGTTAGGATTAGGGGACGGGTGAGGGTCAGGCTTCGGGGAAGGGTTAGGGTTAGGGTTCGGGCTAGGGTTAGGGTTAGGGGACGGGGACGGTTTAGGGTCCAGGTGAGGGTACGACAACGCTTTAGGGGGAGCGTACGTGTGAGGGCGCGGGTTAGTGTCAGCGTACGGGTTAGGATTAGGGGACGGGTGAGGGTCAGGCTTCGGGGAAGGGTTAGGGTTAGGGTTCGGGCTAGGGTTAGGGTTAGGGGACGGGGACGGTTTAGGGTCCAGGTGAGGGTACGACAACGCTTTAGGGGGAGCGTACGTGTGAGGGTGCGGGTTAGTGTCAGCGTACGGGTTAGGATTAGGGGACGGGTGAGGGTCAGGCTTCGGGGAAGGGTGAGGGTTCGGGCTAGGGTTAGGGTTAGGGGACGGGGACGGTGTAGGGTCCAGGTGAGGGTACGAAAAGGCTTTAGGGGGAGCGTACATGTGAGGGTGCGGGTTAGTGTCAGCGTACGGGTTAGGATTAGGGGACGGGTGAGGGTCAGGCTTCGGGGAAGGGTTAGGGTTAGGGTTCGGGCTAGGGTTAGGGTTAGGGGACGGGGAAGGTTTAGGGTCCAGGTGAGGGTACGACAACGCTTTAGGGGGAGCGTACGTGTGAGGGCGCGGGTTAGTGTCAGCGTACGGGTTAGGATTAGGGGACGGGTGAGGGTCAGGCTTCGGGGAAGGGTTAGGGTTAGGGTTCGGGCTAGGGTTAGGGTTAGGGGACGGGGACGGTTTAGGGTCCAGGTGAGTGTACGAGAACGCTTTAGGGGGAGCGTACGTGTGAGGGCACGGGTTAGTGTCAGCGTACGGGTTAGGATTAGGGGACGGGTGAGGGTCAGGCTTCGGGGAAGTGTTAGGTTTAGTTTTCGGGCTAGGGTTAGGGTTAGGGGACGGGTACGGTTTAGGGTCCAGGTGAGGGTACGACAACGCTTTAGGGGGAGCGTACGTGTGAGGGCGCGGGTTAGTGTCAGCGTACGGGTTAGGATTAGGGGACGGGTGAGGGTCAGGCTTCGGGGAAGGGTTAGGTATAGGGTTCGGGCTAGGGTTAGGATTAGGGGACGGGGACGGTTTAGGGTCCAGGTGAGGGTACGACAACGCATTAGGGGGAGCGTACGTGTGAGGGAGCGGGTTAGTGTCAGCGTACGGGTTAGGATTAGGGGACGGGTGAGGGTCAGGCTTCGGGGAATGGTTAGGGTTAGGGTTCGGACTAGGGTTAGGGTTAGGGGACGGGGACGGTTTAGGGTCCAGGTGAGGGTACGACAACGCTTTAGGGGGAGGATACGTGTGAGGGCACGGGTTAGTGTCAGCACACGGGTAAGGATTAGGGGACGTGTGAGGGTCAGGCTTCGGGGAAGGTTTAGGGATAGGGTTCGGGCTAGGGTTAGGGTTAGGGGACGGGGACGGTTTAGGGTCCAGGTGAGGGTACAACAACGCTTTAGGGGGAGCGTACGTGTGAGGGCGCGGGTTAGTGTCAGCGTACGGGTTAGGATTAGGGGACGGGTGAGGGTCAGGCTTCGGGGAAGGGTTAGGGTTAGGGTTCGGGCTAGGGTTAGGGTTAGGGGACGGGGACGGTTTAGGGTCCAGGTGAGGGTACGACAACGCTTTAGGGGGAGCGTACGTGTGAGGGCGCGGGTTAGTGTCAGCGTACGGGTTAGGATTAGGGGACGGGTGAGGGTCAGGCTTCGGGGAAGGGTTAGGGTTAGGGTTCGGGCTAGGGTTAGGATTAGGGTTAGGGGACGGGGACGGTTTAGGGTCCAGGTTAGCGTTAGGGTTCGGGCTAGGGTTAGGGTTAGGGGACGGGGACGGTTTAGGGTCCAGGTGAGGGTACGACAACGCTTTAGGGGGAGCGTACGTGTGAGGGCGCGGGTTAGTGTCAGCGTACGGGTTAGGATTAGGGGACGGGTGAGGGTCAGGCTTCGGGGAAGGGTTAGGGTTAGGGTTCGGGCTAGGGTTAGGGTTAGGGGACGGGGACGGTTTAGGGTCCAGGTGAGGGTACGACAACGCATTAGGGGGAGCGTACGTGTGAGGGAGCGGGTTAGTGTCAGCGTACGGGTTAGGATTAGGGGACGGGTGAGGGTCAGGCTCCGGAGAAGTGTTAGGGATAGGGTTCGGGCTAGGGTTAGGGTTAGGGGACGGGGACGGTTTAGGGTCCAGGTGAGGGTACGAAAACGCTTTAGGGGGAGCGTACGTGTGAGGGCACGGGTTAGTGTTAGCGTACGGGTTAGGATTAGGGGACGGGTGAGGGTCAGGCTTCGGGGAAGGGTTAGGGTTAGGGTTCGGGCTAGGGTTAGGTTTAGGGGACGGGGACGGTTTAGGGTCCAGGTGAGGGTACGACAACGCTTTAGGGGGAGCGTACGTGTGAGGGCGCGGGTTAGTGTCAGCGTACGGGTTAGGATTAGGGGACGGGTGAGGGTCAGGCTTCGGGGAAGGGTTAGGGTTAGGGTTCGGGCTAGGGTTAGGGTTAGGGGACGGGGACGGTTTAGGGTCCAGGTGAGTGTACGAGAACGCTTTAGGGGGAGTGTACGTGTGAGGGCACGGGTTAGTGTCAGCGTACGGGTTAGGATTAGGGGACGGGTGAGGGTCAGGCTTCGGGGAAGTGTTAGGTTTAGTTTTCGGGCTAGGGTTAGGGTTAGGGGACGGGTACGGTTTAGGGTCCAGGTGAGGGTACGACAACGCTTTAGGGGGAGCGTACGTGTGAGGGTGTGGGTTAGTGTCAGCGTACGGGTTAGGATTAGGGGACGGGTGAGGGTCAGGCTTCAGGGAAGGGTTAGGGTTAGGGTTCGGGCTAGGGTTAGGGTTAGGGGACGGGGCCGGTTTAGGGTCCAGGTGAGGGTACCAGAACGCTTTAGGGGGAGCGTACGTGTGAGGGCGCGGGTTAGTGTCAGCGTACGGGTTAGGATTAGGGGACGGGTGAGGGTCAGGCTTCGGGGAAGGGTTAGGGTTAGGGTTCGGGCTAGGGTTAGGGTTAGGGGACGGGAAAGGTTTAGGGTCCAGGTGAGGGTACGACAACGCTTTAGAGGGAGCGTACGTGTGAGGGCGCGGGTTAGTGTCAGCGTACGGGTTAGGATTAGGGGACGGGTGAGGGTCAGGCTTCGGGGAAGGGTTAGGGTTAGGGTTCGGGCTAGGGTTAGGGTTAGGGGACGGGGACGGTTTAGGGTCCAGGTGAGGGTACGACAACGCTTTAGGGGGAGCGTACGTGTGAGGGCGCGGGTTAGTGTCAGCGTACGGGTTAGGATTAGGGGACGGGTGAGGGTCAGGCTTCGGGGAAGGGTTAGGGTTAGGGTTCGGGCTAGGGTTAGGGTTAGGGGACGGGGACGGTTTAGGGTCCAGGTGAGGGTACGACAACGCTTTAGGGGGAGCGTACGTGTGAGGGTGCGGGTTAGTGTCAGCGTACGGGTTAGGATTAGGGGACGGGTGAGGGTCAGGCTTCGGGGAAGGGTTAGGGTTCGGGCTAGGGTTAGGGTTAGGGGACGGGGACGGTGTAGGGTCCAGGTGAGGGTACGAAAAGGCTTTAGGGGGAGCGTACATGTGAGGGTGCGGGTTAGTGTCAGCGTACGGGTTAGGATTAGGGGACGGGTGAGGGTCAGGCTTCGGGGAAGGGTTAGGGTTAGGGTTCGGGCTAGGGTTAGGGTTAGGGGACGGGGAAGGTTTAGGGTCCAGGTGAGGGTACGACAACGCTTTAGGGGGAGCGTACGTGTGAGGGCGCGGGTTAGTGTCAGCGTACGGGTTAGGATTAGGGGACGGGTGAGGGTCAGGCTTCGGGGAAGGGTTAGGGTTAGGGTTCGGGCTAGGGTTAGGGTTAGGGGACGGGGACGGTTTAGGGTCCAGGTGAGTGTACGAGAACGCTTTAGGGGGAGCGTACGTGTGAGGGCACGGGTTAGTGTCAGCGTACGGGTTAGGATTAGGGGACGGGTGAGGGTCAGGCTTCGGGGAAGTGTTAGGTTTAGTTTACGGGCTAGGGTTAGGGTTAGGGGACGGGTACGGTTTAGGGTCCAGGTGAGGGTACGACAACGCTTTAGGGGGAGCGTACGTGTGAGGGCGCGGGTTAGTGTCAGCGTACGGGTTAGGATTAGGGGACGGGTGAGGGTCAGGCTTCGGGGAAGGGTTAGGTATAGGGTTCGGGCTAGGGTTAGGATTAGGGGACAGGGACGGTTTAGGGTCCAGGTGAGGGTACGACAACGCATTAGGGGGAGCGTACGTGTGAGGGAGCGGGTTAGTGTCAGCGTACGGGTTAGGATTAGGGGACGGGTGAGGTTCAGGCTTCGGGGAAGGGTTAGGGTTAGGGTTCGGACTAGGGTTAGGGTTAGGGGACGGGGACGGTTTAGGGTCCAGGTGAGGGTACGACAACGCTTTAGGGGGAGGATACGTGTGAGGGCACGGGTTAGTGTCAGCACACGGGTAAGGATTAGGGGACGTGTGAGGGTCAGGCTTCGGGGAAGGTTTAGGGATAGGGTTCGGGCTAGGGTTAGGGTTAGGGGACGGGGACGGTTTAGGGTCCAGGTGAGGGTACGACAACGCTTTAGGGGGAGCGTACGTGTGAGGGCGCGGGTTAGTGTCAGCGTACGGGTTAGGATTAGGGGACGGGTGAGGGTCAGGCTTCGGGGAAGGGTTAGGGTTAGGGTTCGGGCTAGGGTTGGGGTTAGGGGACGGGGACGGTTTAGGGTCCAGGTGAGGGTACGACAACGCTTTAGGGGGAGCGTACGTGTGAGGGCGCGGGTTAGTGTCAGCGTACGGGTTAGGATTAGGGGACGGGTGAGGGTCAGGCTTCGGGGAAGGGTTAGGGTTAGGGTTCGGGCTAGGGTTAGGATTAGGGTTAGGGGACGGGGACGGTTTAGGGTCCAGGTTAGCGTTAGGGTTCGGGCTAGGGTTAGGGTTAGGGGACGGGGACGGTTTAGGGTCCAGGTGAGGGTACGACAACGCTTTAGGGGGAGCGTACGTGTGAGGGCGCGGGTTAGTGTCAGCGTACGGGTTAGGATTAGGGGACGGGTGAGGGTCAGGCTTCGGGGAAGGGTTAGGGTTAGGGTTCGGGCTAGGGTTAGGGTTAGGGGACGGGGACGGTTTAGGGTCCAGTTGAGGGTACGACAACGCTTTAGGGGGAGCGTACGTGTGAGGGCGCGGGTTAGTGTCAGCGTACGGGTTAGGATTAGGGGACGGGTGAGGGTCAGGCTTCGGGGAAGGGTTAGGGTTAGGGTTCGGGCTAGGGTTAGGGTTAGGGGACGGGGACGGTTTAGGGTCCAGGTGAGGGTACGACAACGCTTTAGGGGGAGCGTACCTGTGAGGGCGCAGGTTACTGTCACCGTACGGGTTAGGATTAGGGGACGGGTGAGGGTCAGGCTTTGGGGAAGGGTTAGGGTTAGGGTTCGGGCTAGGGTTGGGGTTAGAAGACGGGGACGGTTTAGGGTCCAGGTGAGGGTACGACAACGCTTTAGGGGGAGCGTACGTGTGAGGGCGCGGGTTAGTGTCAGCGTAAGGGTTAGGATTAGGGGACGGGTGAGGGTCAGGCTTCGGGGAAGGGTTAGGGTTAGGGTTCGGACTAGGGTTAGGGTTAGGGGACGGGGACGGTTTAGGGTCCAGGTGAGGGTACGACAACGCTTTAGGGGGAGGATACGTGTGAGGGCACGGGTTAGTGTCAGCATACGGGTAAGGATTAGGGGACGTGTGAGGGTCAGGCTTCGGGGAAGGTTTAGGGATAGGGTTCGGGCTAGGGTTAGGGTTAGGGGACGGGGACGGTTTAGGGTCCAGGTGAGGGTACGACAACGCTTTAGGGGGAGCGTACGTGTGAGGGCGCGGGTTAGTGTCAGCGTACGGGTTAGGATTAGGGGACGGGTGAGGGTCAGGCTTCGGGGAAGGGTTAGGGTTAGGGTTCGGGCTAGGGTTAGGGTTAGGGGACGGGGACGGTTTAGGGTCCAGGTGAGGGTACGACAACGCTTTAGGGGGAGCGTACCTGTGAGGGCGCAGGTTACTGTCACCGTACGGGTTAGGATTAGGGGACGGGTGAGGGTCAGGCTTTGGGGAAGGGTTAGGGTTAGGGTTCGGGCTAGGGTTGGGGTTAGGGGACGGGGACGGTTTAGGGTCCAGGTGAGGGTACGACAACGCTTTAGGGGGAGCGTACGTGTGAGGGCGCGGGTTAGTGTCAGCGTACGGGTTAGGATTAGGGGACGGGTGAGGGTCAGGCTTCGGGGAAGGGTTAGGTATAGGGTTCGAGCTAGGGTTAGGATTAGGGGACGGGGACGGTTTAGGGTCCAGGTGAGGGTACGACAACGCATTAGGGGGAGCGTACGTGTGAGGGAGCGGGTTAGTGTCAGCGTACGGGTTAGGATTAGGGGACGGGTGAGGGTCAGGCTCCGGAGAAGTGTTAGGGATAGGGTTCGGGCTAGGGTTAGGGTTAGGGGACGGGGACGGTTTAGGGTCCAGGTGAGGGTACGACAACGCTTTAGGGGGAGCGTACGTGTGAGGGCACGGGTTAGTGTTAGCGTACGGGTTAGGATTAGGGGACGGGTGAGGGTCAGGCTTCGGGGAAGGGTTAGGGTTAGGGTTCGGGCTAGGGTTAGGGTTAGGGGACGGGGACGGTTTAGGGTCCAGGTGAGGGTACGACAACGCTTTAGGGGGAGCGTACCTGTGAGGGCGCGGGTTAGTGTCAGCGTACGGGTTAGGATTAGGGGACGGGTGAGGGTCAGGCTTCGGGGAAGGGTTAGGGTTAGGGTTCGGGCTAGGGTTAGGGTTAGGGGACGGGGACGGTTTAGGGTCCAGGTGAGGGTACGACAACGCTTTAGGGGGAGCGTACGTGTGAGGGCGCGGGTTAGTGTCAGCGTACGGGTTAGGATTAGGGGACGGGTGAGGGTCAGGCTTCGGGGAAGGGTTAGGGATAGGGTTCGGGCTAGGGTTAGGGTTAGGGGACGGGGACGGTTTAGGGTCCAGGTGAGTGTACGAGAACGCTTTAGGGGGAGTGTACGTGTGAGGGCACGGGTTAGTGTCAGCGTACGGGTTAGGATTAGGGGACGGGTGAGGGTCAGGCTTCGGGGAAGTGTTAGGTTTAGTTTTCGGGCTAGGGTTAGGGTTAGGGGACGGGTACGGTTTAGGGTCCAGGTGAGGGTACGACAACGCTTTAGGGGGAGCGTACGTGTGAGGGTGTGGGTTAGTGTCAGCGTACGGGTTAGGATTAGGGGACGGGTGAGGGTCAGGCTTCAGGGAAGGGTTAGGGTTAGGGTTCGGGCTAGGGTTAGGGTTAGGGGACGGGGCCGGTTTAGGGTCCAGGTGAGGGTACCAGAACGCTTTAGGGGGAGCGTACGTGTGAGGGCGCGGGTTAGTGTCAGCGTACGGGTTAGGATTAGGGGACGGGTGAGGGTCAGGCTTCGGGGAAGGGTTAGGGTTAGGGTTCGGGCTAGGGTTAGGGTTAGGGGACAGGAAAGGTTTAGGGTCCAGGTGAGGGTACGACAACGCTTTAGAGGGAGCGTACGTGTGAGGGCGCGGGTTAGTGTCAGCGTACGGGTTAGGATTAGGGGACGGGTGAGGGTCAGGCTTCGGGGAAGGGTTAGGGTTAGGGTTCGGGCTAGGGTTAGGGTTAGGGGACGGGGACGGTTTAGGGTCCAGGTGAGGGTACGACAACGCTTTACGGGGAGCGTACGTGTGAGGGTGTGGGTTAGTGTCAGCGTACGGGTTAGGATTAGGGGACGGGTGAGGGTCAGGCTTCAGGGAAGGGTTAGGGTTAGGGTTCGGGCTAGGGTTAGGGTTAGGGGACGGGGCCGGTTTAGGGTCCAGGTGAGGGTACCAGAACGCTTTAGGGGGAGCGTACGTGTGAGGGCGCGGGTTAGTGTCAGCGTACGGGTTAGGATTAGGGGACGGGTGAGGGTCAGGCTTCGGGGAAGGGTTAGGGTTAGGGTTCGGGCTAGGGTTAGGGTTAGGGGACGGGAAAGGTTTAGGGTCCAGGTGAGGGTACGACAACGCTTTAGAGGGAGCGTACGTGTGAGGGCGCGGGTTAGTGTCAGCGTACGGGTTAGGATTAGGGGACGGGTGAGGGTCAGGCTTCGGGGAAGGGTTAGGGTTAGGGTTCGGGCTAGGGTTAGGGTTAGGGGACGGGGACGGTTTAGGGTCCAGTTGAGGGTACGACAACGCTTTAGGGGGAGCGTACCTGTGAGGGCGCGGGTTAGTGTCAGCGTACGGGTTAGGATTAGGGGACGGGTGAGGGTCAGGCTTCGGGGAAGGGTTAGGGTTAGGGTTCGGGCTAGGGTTAGGATTAGGGTTAGGGGACGGGGACGGTTTAGGGTCCAGGTGAGGGTACGACAACGCTTTAGGGGGAGCGTACGTGTGAGGGCGCGGGTTAGTGTCAGCGTACGGGTTAGGATTAGGGGACGGGTGAGGGTCAGGCTTCGGGGAAGGGTTAGGGTTAGGGTTCGACCTAGGGTTAGGGTTAGGGGACGGGGACGGTTTAGGGTCCAGGTGAGGGTACGACAACGCTTTAGGGGGAGCGTACGTGTGAGGGCGCGGGTTAGTGTCAGCGTACGGGTTAGGATTAGGGGACGGGTGAGGGTCAGGCTTCGGGGAAGGGTTAGGGTTAGGGTTCGGGCTAGGGTTAGGGTTAGGGGACGGGGACGGTTTAGGGTCCAAGTGAGGGTACGACAACGCTTTAGGGGGAGCGTACCTGTGAGGGCGCGGGTTAGTGTCAGCGTACGGGTTAGGATTAGGGGACGGGTGAGGGTCAGGCTTCGGGGAAGGGTTAGGGTTAGGGTTCGGGCTAGGGTTAGGATTAGGGTTAGGGGACGGGGACGGTTTAGGGTCCAGGTGAGGGTACGACAACGCTTTAGGGGGAGCGTACGTGTGAGGGCGCGGGTTAGTGTCAGCGTACGGGTTAGGATTAGGGGACGGGTGAGGGTCAGGCTTCGGGGAAGGGTTAGGGTTAGGGTTCGACCTAGGGTTAGGGTTAGGGGACGGGGACGGTTTAGGGTCCAGGTGAGGGTACGACAACGCTTTAGGGGGAGCGTACGTGTGAGGGCGCGGGTTAGTGTCAGCGTACGGGTTAGGATTAGGGGACGGGTGAGGGTCAGGCTTCGGGGAAGGGTTAGGGTTAGGGTTCGGGCTAGGGTTAGGGTTAGGGGACGGGGACGGTTTAGGGTCCAGGTGAGGGTACGACAACGCTTTAGGGGGAGCGTACGTGTGAGGGTGCGGGTTAGTGTCAGCGTACGGGTTAGGATTAGGGGACGGGTGAGGGTCAGGCTTCGGGGAAGGGTTAGGGTTCGGGCTAGGGTTAGGGTTAGGGGACGGGGACGGTGTAGGGTCCAGGTGAGGGTACGAAAAGGCTTTAGGGGGAGCGTACATGTGAGGGTGCGGGTTAGTGTCAGCGTACGGGTTAGGATTAGGGGACGGGTGAGGGTCAGGCTTCGGGGAAGGGTTAGGGTTAGGGTTCGGGCTAGGGTTAGGGTTAGGGGACGGGGAAGGTTTAGGGTCCAGGTGAGGGTACGACAACCCTTTAGGGGGAGCGTACGTGTGAGGGCGCGGGTTAGTGTCAGCGTACGGGTTAGGATTAGGGGACGGGTGAGGGTCAGGCTTCGGGGAAGGGTTAGGGTTAGGGTTCGGGCTAGGGTTAGGGTTAGGGGATGGGGACGGTTTAGGGTCCAGGTGAGTGTACGAGAACGCTTTAGGGGGAGCGTACGTGTGAGGGCACGGGTTAGTGTCAGCGTACGGGTTAGGATTAGGGGACGGGTGAGGGTCAGGCTTCGGGGAAGTGTTAGGTTTAGTTTTCGGGCTAGGGTTAGGGTTAGGGGACGGGGACGGTTTAGGGTCCAGGTGAGGGTACGACAACGCTTTAGGGGGAGCGTACGTGTGAGGGCGCGGGTTAGTGTCAGCGTACGGGTTAGGATTAGGGGACGGGTGAGGGTCAGGCTTCGGGGAAGGGTTAGGGTTAGGGTTCGGGCTAGGGTTAGGGTTAGGGGACGGGGACGGTTTAGGGTCCAGGTGAGGGTACGACAACGCTTTAGGGGGAGGATACGTGTGAGGGCACGGGTTAGTGTCAGCATACGGGTAAGGATTAGGGGACGTGTGAGGGTCAGGCTTCGGGGAAGGTTTAGGGATAGGGTTCGGGCTAGGGTTAGGGTTAGGGGACGGGGACGGTTTAGGGTCCAGGTGAGGGTACGACAACGCTTTAGGGGGAGCGTACGTGTGAGGGCGCGGGTTAGTGTCAGCGTACGGGTTAGGATTAGGGGACGGGTGAGGGTCAGGCTTCGGGGAAGGGTTAGGGTTAGGGTTCGGGCTAGGGTTAGGGTTAGGGGACGGGGACGGTTTAGGGTCCAGGTGAGGGTACGACAACGCTTTAGGGGGAGCGTACCTGTGAGGGCGCAGGTTACTGTCACCGTACGGGTTAGGATTAGGGGACGGGTGAGGGTCAGGCTTTGGGGAAGGGTTAGGGTTAGGGTTCGGGCTAGGGTTGGGGTTAGGGGACGGGGACGGTTTAGGGTCCAGGTGAGGGTACGACAACGCTTTAGGGGGAGCGTACGTGTGAGGGCGCGGGTTAGTGTCAGCGTACGGGTTAGGATTAGGGGACGGGTGAGGGTCAGGCTTCGGGGAAGGGTTAGGTATAGGGTTCGAGCTAGGGTTAGGATTAGGGGACGGGGACGGTTTAGGGTCCAGGTGAGGGTACGACAACGCATTAGGGGGAGCGTACGTGTGAGGGAGCGGGTTAGTGTCAGCGTACGGGTTAGGATTAGGGGACGGGTGAGGGTCAGGCTCCGGAGAAGTGTTAGGGATAGGGTTCGGGCTAGGGTTAGGGTTAGGGGACGGGGACGGTTTAGGGTCCAGGTGAGGGTACGACAACGCTTTAGGGGGAGCGTACGTGTGAGGGCACGGGTTAGTGTTAGCGTACGGGTTAGGATTAGGGGACGGGTGAGGGTCAGGCTTCGGGGAAGGGTTAGGGTTAGGGTTCGGGCTAGGGTTAGGGTTAGGGGACGGGGACGGTTTAGGGTCCAGGTGAGGGTACGACAACGCTTTAGGGGGAGCGTACGTGTGAGGGCGCGGGTTAGTGTCAGCGTACGGGTTAGGATTAGGGGACGGGTGAGGGTCAGGCTTCGGGAAAGGGTTAGGGTTAGGGTTCGGGCTAGGGTTAGGGTTAGGGGACGGGGACGGTTTAGGGTCCAGGTGAGTGTACGAGAACGCTTTAGGGGGAGTGTACGTGTGAGGGCACGGGTTAGTGTCAGCGTACGGGTTAGGATTAGGGGACGGGTGAGGGTCAGGCTTCGGGGAAGTGTTAGGTTTAGTTTTCGGGCTAGGGTTAGGGTTAGGGGACGGGTACGGTTTAGGGTCCAGGTGAGGGTACGACAACGCTTTAGGGGGAGCGTACGTGTGAGGGTGTGGGTTAGTGTCAGCGTACGGGTTAGGATTAGGGGACGGGTGAGGGTCAGGCTTCGGGGAAGGGTTAGGGTTAGGGTTCGGGCTAGGGTTAGGGTTAGGGGACGGGGAAGGTTTAGGGTCCAGGTGAGGGTACGACAACGCTTTAGGGGGAGCGTACGTGTGAGGGCGCGGGTTAGTGTCAGCGTACGGGTTAGGATTAGGGGACGGGTGAGGGTCAGGCTTCGGGGAAGGGTTAGGGTTAGGGTTCGGGCTAGGGTTAGGGTTAGGGGACGGGGACGGTTTAGGGTCCAGGTGAGTGTACGAGAACGCTTTAGGGGGAGCGTACGTGTGAGGGCACGGGTTAGTGTCAGCGTACGGGTTAGGATTAGGGGACGGGTGAGGGTCAGGCTTCGGGGAAGTGTTAGGTTTAGTTTTCGGGCTAGGGTTAGGGTTAGGGGACGGGTACGGTTTAGGGTCCAGGTGAGGGTACGACAACGCTTTAGGGGGAGCGTACGTGTGAGGGCGCGGGTTAGTGTCAGCGTACGGGTTAGGATTAGGGGACGGGTGAGGGTCAGGCTTCGGGGAAGGGTTAGGTATAGGGTTCGGGCTAGGGTTAGGATTAGGGGACGGGGACGGTTTAGGGTCCAGGTGAGGGTACGACAACGCATTAGGGGGAGCGTACGTGTGAGGGAGCGGGTTAGTGTCAGCGTACGGGTTAGGATTAGGGGACGGGTGAGGGTCAGGCTTCGGGGAAGGGTTAGGGTTAGGGTTCGGACTAGGGTTAGGGTTAGGGGACGGGGACGGTTTAGGGTCCAGGTGAGGGTACGACAACGCTTTAGGGGGAGGATACGTGTGAGGGCACGGGTTAGTGTCAGCATACGGGTAAGGATTAGGGGACGTGTGAGGGTCAGGCTTCGGGGAAGGTTTAGGGATAGGGTTCGGGCTAGGGTTAGGGTTAGGGGACGGGGACGGTTTAGGGTCCAGGTGAGGGTACGACAACGCTTTAGGGGGAGCGTACGTGTGAGGGCGCGGGTTAGTGTCAGCGTACGGGTTAGGATTAGGGGACGGGTGAGGGTCAGGCTTCGGGGAAGGGTTAGGGTTAGGGTTCGGGCTAGGGTTAGGGTTAGGGGACGGGGACGGTTTAGGGTCCAGGTGAGGGTACGACAACGCTTTAGGGGGAGCGTACGTGTGAGGGCGCGGGTTAGTGTCAGCGTACGGGTTAGGATTAGGGGACGGGTGAGGGTCAGGCTTCGGGGAAGGGTTAGGGTTAGGGTTCGGGCTAGGGTTAGGATTAGGGTTAGGGGACGGGGACGGTTTAGGGTCCAGGTTAGCGTTAGGGTTCGGGCTAGGGTTAGGGTTAGGGGACGGGGACGGTTTAGGGTCCAGGTGAGGGTACGACAACGCTTTAGGGGGAGCGTACGTGTGAGGGCGCGGGTTAGTGTCAGCGTACGGGTTAGGATTAGGGGACGGGTGAGGGTCAGGCTTCGGGGAAGGGTTAGGGTTAGGGTTCGGGCTAGGGTTAGGGTTAGGGGACGGGGACGGTTTAGGGTCCAGTTGAGGGTACGACAACGCTTTAGGGGGAGCGTACGTGTGAGGGCGCGGGTTAGTGTCAGCGTACGGGTTAGGATTAGGGGACGGGTGAGGGTCAGGCTTCGCGGAAGGGTTAGGGTTAGGGTTCGGGCTAGGGTTAGGGTTAGGGGACGGGGACGGTTTAGGGTCCAGGTGAGGGTACGACAACGCTTTAGGGGGAGCGTACCTGTGAGGGCGCAGGTTACTGTCACCGTACGGGTTAGGATTAGGGGACGGGTGAGGGTCAGGCTTTGGGGAAGGGTTAGGGTTAGGGTTCGGGCTAGGGTTGGGGTTAGAAGACGGGGACGGTTTAGGGTCCAGGTGAGGGTACGACAACGCTTTAGGGGGAGCGTACGTGTGAGGGCGCGGGTTAGTGTCAGCGTAAGGGTTAGGATTAGGGGACGGGTGAGGGTCAGGCTTCGGGGAAGGGTTAGGGTTAGGGTTCGGACTAGGGTTAGGGTTAGGGGACGGGGACGGTTTAGGGTCCAGGTGAGGGTACGACAACGCTTTAGGGGGAGGATACGTGTGAGGGCACGGGTTAGTGTCAGCATACGGGTAAGGATTAGGGGACGTGTGAGGGTCAGGCTTCGGGGAAGGTTTAGGGATAGGGTTCGGGCTAGGGTTAGGGTTAGGGGACGGGGACGGTTTAGGGTCCAGGTGAGGGTACGACAACGCTTTAGGGGGAGCGTACGTGTGAGGGCGCGGGTTAGTGTCAGCGTACGGGTTAGGATTAGGGGACGGGTGAGGGTCAGGCTTCGGGGAAGGGTTAGGGTTAGGGTTCGGGCTAGGGTTCGGGTTAGGGGACGGGGACGGTTTAGGGTCCAGGTGAGGGTACGACAACGCTTTAGGGGGAGCGTACCTGTGAGGGCGCAGGTTACTGTCACCGTACGGGTTAGGATTAGGGGACGGGTGAGGGTCAGGCTTTGGGGAAGGGTTAGGGTTAGGGTTCGGGCTAGGGTTGGGGTTAGGGGACGGGGACGGTTTAGGGTCCAGGTGAGGGTACGACAACGCTTTAGGGGGAGCGTACGTGTGAGGGCGCGGGTTAGTGTCAGCGTACGGGTTAGGATTAGGGGACGGGTGAGGGTCAGGCTTCGGGGAAGGGTTAGGTATAGGGTTCGAGCTAGGGTTAGGATTAGGGGACGGGGACGGTTTAGGGTCCAGGTGAGGGTACGACAACGCATTAGGGGGAGCGTACGTGTGAGGGAGCGGGTTAGTGTCAGCGTACGGGTTAGGATTAGGGGACGGGTGAGGGTCAGGCTCCGGAGAAGTGTTAGGGATAGGGTTCGGGCTAGGGTTAGGGTTAGGGGACGGGGACGGTTTAGGGTCCAGGTGAGGGTACGACAACGCTTTAGGGGGAGCGTACGTGTGAGGGCACGGGTTAGTGTTAGCGTACGGGTTAGGATTAGTGGACGGGTGAGGGTCAGGCTTCGGGGAAGGGTTAGGGTTAGGGTTCGGGCTAGGGTTAGGGTTAGGGGACGGGGACGGTTTAGGGTCCAGGTGAGGGTACGACAACGCTTTAGGGGGAGCGTACGTGTGAGGGCGCGGGTTAGTGTCAGCGTACGGGTTAGGATTAGGGGACGGGTGAGGGTCAGGCTTCGGGGAAGGGTTAGGGTTAGGGTTCGGGCTAGGGTTAGGGTTAGGGGACGGGGACGGTTTAGGGTCCAGGTGAGTGTACGAGAACGCTTTAGGGGGAGTGTACGTGTGAGGGCACGGGTTAGTGTCAGCGTACGGGTTAGGATTAGGGGACGGGTGAGGGTCAGGCTTCGGGGAAGTGTTAGGTTTAGTTTTCGGGCTAGGGTTAGGGTTAGGGGACGGGTACGGTTTAGGGTCCAGGTGAGGGTACGACAACGCTTTAGGGGGAGCGTACGTGTGAGGGTGTGGGTTAGTGTCAGCGTACGGGTTAGGATTAGGGGACGGGTGAGGGTCAGGCTTCAGGGAAGGGTTAGGGTTAGGGTTCGGGCTAGGGTTAGGGTTAGGGGACGGGGCCGGTTTAGGGTCCAGGTGAGGGTACCAGAACGCTTTAGGGGGAGCGTACGTGTGAGGGCGCGGGTTAGTGTCAGCGTACGGGTTAGGATTAGGGGACGGGTGAGGGTCAGGCTTCGGGGAAGGGTTAGGGTTAGGGTTCGGGCTAGGGTTAGGGTTAGGGGACGGGAAAGGTTTAGGGTCCAGGTGAGGGTACGACAACGCTTTAGAGGGAGCGTACGTGTGAGGGCGCGGGTTAGTGTCAGCGTACGGGTTAGGATTAGGGGACGGGTGAGGGTCAGGCTTCGGGGAAGGGTTAGGGTTAGGGTTCGGGCTAGGGTTAGGGTTAGGGGACGGGGACGGTTTAGGGTCCAGGTGAGGGTACGACAACGCTTTAGGGGGAGCGTACGTGTGAGGGCGCGGGTTAGTGTCAGCGTACGGGTTAGGATTAGGGGACGGGTGAGGGTCAGGCTTCGGGGAAGGGTTAGGGTTAGGGTTCGGGCTAGGGTTAGGGTTAGGGGACGGGGACGGTTTAGGGTCCAGGTGAGGGTACGACAACGCTTTAGGGGGAGCGTACGTGTGAGGGTGCGGGTTAGTGTCAGCGTACGGGTTAGGATTAGGGGACGGGTGAGGGTCAGGCTTCGGGGAAGGGTTAGGGTTCGGGCTAGGGTTAGGGTTAGGGGACGGGGACGGTGTAGGGTCCAGGTGAGGGTACGAAAAGGCTTTAGGGGGAGCGTACATGTGAGGGTGCGGGTTAGTGTCAGCGTACGGGTTAGGATTAGGGGACGGGTGAGGGTCAGGCTTCGGGGAAGGGTTAGGGTTAGGGTTCGGGCTAGGGTTAGGGTTAGGGGACGGGGAAGGTTTAGGGTCCAGGTGAGGGTACGACAACGCTTTAGGGGGAGCGTACGTGTGAGGGCGCGGGTTAGTGTCAGCGTACGGGTTAGGATTAGGGGACGGGTGAGGGTCAGGCTTCGGGGAAGGGTTAGGGTTAGGGTTCGGGCTAGGGTTAGGGTTAGGGGACGGGGACGGTTTAGGGTCCAGGTGAGTGTACGAGAACGCTTTAGGGGGAGCGTACGTGTGAGGGCACGGGTTAGTGTCAGCGTACGGGTTAGGATTAGGGGACGGGTGAGGGTCAGGCTTCGGGGAAGTGTTAGGTTTAGTTTTCGGGCTAGGGTTAGGGTTAGGGGACGGGTACGGTTTAGGGTCCAGGTGAGGGTACGACAACGCTTTAGGGGGAGCGTACGTGTGAGGGCGCGGGTTAGTGTCAGCGTACGGGTTAGGATTAGGGGACGGGTGAGGGTCAGGCTTCGGGGAAGGGTTAGGTATAGGGTTCGGGCTAGGGTTAGGATTAGGGGACGGGGACGGTTTAGGGTCCAGGTGAGGGTACGACAACGCATTAGGGGGAGCGTACGTGTGAGGGAGCGGGTTAGTGTCAGCGTACGGGTTAGGATTAGGGGACGGGTGAGGGTCAGGCTTCGGGGAAGGGTTAGGGTTAGGGTTCGGACTAGGGTTAGGGTTAGGGGACGGGGACGGTTTAGGGTCCAGGTGAGGGTACGACAACGCTTTAGGGGGAGGATACGTGTGAGGGCACGGGTTAGTGTCAGCATACGGGTAAGGATTAGGGGACGTGTGAGGGTCAGGCTTCGGGGAAGGTTTAGGGATAGGGTTCGGGCTAGGGTTAGGGTTAGGGGACGGGGACGGTTTAGGGTCCAGGTGAGGGTACGACAACGCTTTAGGGGGAGCGTACGTGTGAGGGCGCGGGTTAGTGTCAGCGTACGGGTTAGGATTAGGGGACGGGTGAGGGTCAGGCTTCGGGGAAGGGTTAGGGTTAGGGTTCGGGCTAGGGTTAGGGTTAGGGGACGGGGACGGTTTAGGGTCCAGGTGAGGGTACGACAACGCTTTAGGGGGAGCGTACGTGTGAGGGCGCGGGTTAGTGTCAGCGTACGGGTTAGGATTAGGGGACGGGTGAGGGTCAGGCTTCGGGGAAGGGTTAGGGTTAGGGTTCGGGCTAGGGTTAGGATTAGGGTTAGGGGACGGGGACGGTTTAGGGTCCAGGTTAGCGTTAGGGTTCGGGCTAGGGTTAGGGTTAGGGGACGGGGACGGTTTAGGGTCCAGGTGAGGGTACGACAACGCTTTAGGGGGAGCGTACGTGTGAGGGCGCGGGTTAGTGTCAGCGTACGGGTTAGGATTAGGGGACGGGTGAGGGTCAGGCTTCGGGGAAGGGTTAGGGTTAGGGTTCGGGCTAGGGTTAGGGTTAGGGGACGGGGACGGTTTAGGGTCCAGTTGAGGGTACGACAACGCTTTAGGGGGAGCGTACGTGTGAGGGCGCGGGTTAGTGTCAGCGTACGGGTTAGGATTAGGGGACGGGTGAGGGTCAGGCTTCGGGGAAGGGTTAGGGTTAGGGTTCGGGCTAGGGTTAGGGTTAGGGGACGGGGACGGTTTAGGGTCCAGGTGAGGGTACGACAACGCTTTAGGGGGAGCGTACCTGTGAGGGCGCAGGTTACTGTCACCGTACGGGTTAGGATTAGGGGACGGGTGAGGGTCAGGCTTTGGGGAAGGGTTAGGGTTAGGGTTCGGGCTAGGGTTGGGGTTAGAAGACGGGGACGGTTTAGGGTCCAGGTGAGGGTACGACAACGCTTTAGGGGGAGCGTACGTGTGAGGGCGCGGGTTAGTGTCAGCGTAAGGGTTAGGATTAGGGGACGGGTGAGGGTCAGGCTTCGGGGAAGGGTTAGGGTTAGGGTTCGGACTAGGGTTAGGGTTAGGGGACGGGGACGGTTTAGGGTCCAGGTGAGGGTACGACAACGCTTTAGGGGGAGGATACGTGTGAGGGCACGGGTTAGTGTCAGCATACGGGTAAGGATTAGGGGACGTGTGAGGGTCAGGCTTCGGGGAAGGTTTAGGGATAGGGTTCGGGCTAGGGTTAGGGTTAGGGGACGGGGACGGTTTAGGGTCCAGGTGAGGGTACGACAACGCTTTAGGGGGAGCGTACGTGTGAGGGCGCGGGTTAGTGTCAGCGTACGGGTTAGGATTAGGGGACGGGTGAGGGTCAGGCTTCGGGGAAGGGTTAGGGTTAGGGTTCGGGCTAGGGTTAGGGTTAGGGGACGGGGACGGTTTAGGGTCCAGGTGAGGGTACGACAACGCTTTAGGGGGAGCGTACCTGTGAGGGCGCAGGTTACTGTCACCGTACGGGTTAGGATTAGGGGACGGGTGAGGGTCAGGCTTTGGGGAAGGGTTAGGGTTAGGGTTCGGGCTAGGGTTGGGGTTAGGGGACGGGGACGGTTTAGGGTCCAGGTGAGGGTACGACAACGCTTTAGGGGGAGCGTACGTGTGAGGGCGCGGGTTAGTGTCAGCGTACGGGTTAGGATTAGGGGACGGGTGAGGGTCAGGCTTCGGGGAAGGGTTAGGTATAGGGTTCGAGCTAGGGTTAGGATTAGGGGACGGGGACGGTTTAGGGTCCAGGTGAGGGTACGACAACGCATTAGGGGGAGCGTACGTGTGAGGGAGCGGGTTAGTGTCAGCGTACGGGTTAGGATTAGGGGACGGGTGAGGGTCAGGCTCCGGAGAAGTGTTAGGGATAGGGTTCGGGCTAGGGTTAGGGTTAGGGGACGGGGACGGTTTAGGGTCCAGGTGAGGGTACGACAACGCTTTAGGGGGAGCGTACGTGTGAGGGCACGGGTTAGTGTTAGCGTACGGGTTAGGATTAGGGGACGGGTGAGGGTCAGGCTTCGGGGAAGGGTTAGGGTTAGGGTTCGGGCTAGGGTTAGGGTTAGGGGACGGGGACGGTTTAGGGTCCAGGTGAGGGTATGACAACGCTTTAGGGGGAGCGTACCTGTGAGGGCGCAGGTTACTGTCACCGTACGGGTTAGGATTAGGGGACGGGTGAGGGTCAGGCTTTGGGGAAGGGTTAGGGTTAGGGTTCGGGCTAGGGTTGGGGTTAGGGGACGGGGACGGTTTAGGGTCCAGGTGAGGGTACGACAACGCTTTAGGGGGAGCGTACGTGTGAGGGCGCGGGTTAGTGTCAGCGTACGGGTTAGGATTAGGGGACGGGTGAGGGTCAGGCTTCGGGGAAGGGTTAGGTATAGGGTTCGAGCTAGGGTTAGGATTAGGGGACGGGGACGGTTTAGGGTCCAGGTGAGGGTACGACAACGCATTAGGGGGAGCGTACGTGTGAGGGAGCGGGTTAGTGTCAGCGTACGGGTTAGGATTAGGGGACGGGTGAGGGTCAGGCTCCGGAGAAGTGTTAGGGATAGGGTTCGGGCTAGGGTTAGGGTTAGGGGACGGGGACGGTTTAGGGTCCAGGTGAGGGTACGACAACGCTTTAGGGGGAGCGTACGTGTGAGGGCACGGGTTAGTGTTAGCGTACGGGTTAGGATTAGGGGACGGGTGAGGGTCAGGCTTCGGGGAAGGGTTAGGGTTAGGGTTCGGGCTAGGGTTAGGGTTAGGGGACGGGGACGGTTTACGGTCCAGGTGAGTGTACGAGAACGCTTTAGGGGGAGTGTACGTGTGAGGGCACGGGTTAGTGTCAGCGTACGGGTTAGGATTAGGGGACGGGTGAGGGTCAGGCTTCGGGGAAGTGTTAGGTTTAGTTTTCGGGCTAGGGTTAGGGTTAGGGGACGGGTACGGTTTAGGGTCCAGGTGAGGGTACGACAACGCTTTAGGGGGAGCGTACGTGTGAGGGTGTGGGTTAGTGTCAGCGTACGGGTTAGGATTAGGGGACGGGTGAGGGTCAGGCTTCAGGGAAGGGTTAGGGTTAGGGTTCGGGCTAGGGTTAGGGTTAGGGGACGGGGCCGGTTTAGGGTCCAGGTGAGGGTACCAGAACGCTTTAGGGGGAGCGTACGTGTGAGGGCGCGGGTTAGTGTCAGCGTACGGGTTAGGATTAGGGGACGGGTGAGGGTCAGGCTTCGGGGAAGGGTTAGGGTTAGGGTTCGGGCTAGGGTTAGGGTTAGGGGACGGGAAAGGTTTAGGGTCCAGGTGAGGGTACGACAACGCTTTAGAGGGAGCGTACGTGTGAGGGCGCGGGTTAGTGTCAGCGTACGGGTTAGGATTAGGGGACGGGTGAGGGTCAGGCTTCGGGGAAGGGTTAGGGTTAGGGTTCGGGCTAGGGTTAGGGTTAGGGGACGGGGACGGTTTAGGGTCCAGGTGAGGGTACGACAACGCTTTACGGGGAGCGTACGTGTGAGGGTGTGGGTTAGTGTCAGCGTACGGGTTAGGATTAGGGGACGGGTGAGGGTCAGGCTTCAGGGAAGGGTTAGGGTTAGGGTTCGGGCTAGGGTTAGGGTTAGGGGACGGGGCCGGTTTAGGGTCCAGGTGAGGGTACCAGAACGCTTTAGGGGGAGCGTACGTGTGAGGGCGCGGGTTAGTGTCAGCGTACGGGTTAGGATTAGGGGACGGGTGAGGGTCAGGCTTCGGGGAAGGGTTAGGGTTAGGGTTCGGGCTAGGGTTAGGGTTAGGGGACGGGAAAGGTTTAGGGTCCAGGTGAGGGTACGACAACGCTTTAGAGGGAGCGTACGTGTGAGGGCGCGGGTTAGTGTCAGCGTACGGGTTAGGATTAGGGGACGGGTGAGGGTCAGGCTTCGGGGAAGGGTTAGGGTTAGGGTTCGGGCTAGGGTTAGGGTTAGGGGACGGGGACGGTTTAGGGTCCAGGTGAGGGTACGACAACGCTTTAGGGGGAGCGTACCTGTGAGGGCGCGGGTTAGTGTCAGCGTACGGGTTAGGATTAGGGGACGGGTGAGGGTCAGGCTTCGGGGAAGGGTTAGGGTTAGGGTTCGGGCTAGGGTTAGTATTAGGGTTAGGGGACGGGGACGGTTTAGGGTCCAGGTGAGGGTACGACAACGCTTTAGGGGGAGCGTACGTGTGAGGGCGCGGGTTAGTGTCAGCGTACGGGTTAGGATTAGGGGACGGGTGAGGGTCAGGCTTCGGGGAAGGGTTAGGGTTAGGGTTCGACCTAGGGTTAGGGTTAGGGGACGGGGACGGTTTAGGGTCCAGGTGAGGGTACGACAACGCTTTAGGGGGAGCGTACGTGTGAGGGCGCGGGTTAGTGTCAGCGTACGGGTTAGGATTAGGGGACGGGTGAGGGTCAGGCTTCGGGGAAGGGTTAGGGTTAGGGTTCGGGCTAGGGTTAGGGTTAGGGGACGGGGACGGTTTAGGGTCCAGGTGAGGGTACGACAACGCTTTAGGGGGAGCGTACCTGTGAGGGCGCGGGTTAGTGTCAGCGTACGGGTTAGGATTAGGGGACGGGTGAGGGTCAGGCTTCGGGGAAGGGTTAGGGTTAGGGTTCGGGCTAGGGTTAGGATTAGGGTTAGGGGACGGGGACGGTTTAGGGTCCAGGTGAGGGTACGACAACGCTTTAGGGGGAGCGTACGTGTGAGGGCGCGGGTTAGTGTCAGCGTACGGGTTAGGATTAGGGGACGGGTGAGGGTCAGGCTTCGGGGAAGGGTTAGGGTTAGGGTTCGATCTAGGGTTAGGGTTAGGGGACGGGGACGGTTTAGGGTCCAGGTGAGGGTACGACAACGCTTTAGGGGGAGCGTACGTGTGAGGGCGCGGGTTAGTGTCAGCGTACGGGTTAGGATTAGGGGACGGGTGAGGGTCAGGCTTCGGGGAAGGGTTAGGGTTAGGGTTCGGGCTAGGGTTAGGGTTAGGGGACGGGGACGGTTTAGGGTCCAGGTGAGGGTACGACAACGCTTTAGGGGGAGCGTACGTGTGAGGGTGCGGGTTAGTGTCAGCGTACGGGTTAGGATTAGGGGACGGGTGAGGGTCAGGCTTCGGGGAAGGGTTAGGGTTCGGGCTAGGGTTAGGGTTAGGGGACGGGGACGGTGTAGGGTCCAGGTGAGGGTACGAAAAGGCTTTAGGGGGAGCGTACATGTGAGGGTGCGGGTTAGTGTCAGCGTACGGGTTAGGATTAGGGGACGGGTGAGGGTCAGGCTTCGGGGAAGGGTTAGGGTTAGGGTTCGGGCTAGGGTTAGGGTTAGGGGACGGGGAAGGTTTAGGGTCCAGGTGAGGGTACGACAACGCTTTAGGGGGAGCGTACGTGTGAGGGCGCGGGTTAGTGTCAGCGTACGGGTTAGGATTAGGGGACGGGTGAGGGTCAGGCTTCGGGGAAGGGTTAGGGTTAGGGTTCGGGCTAGGGTTAGGGTTAGGGGACGGGGACGGTTTAGGGTCCAGGTGAGGGTACGAGAACGCTTTAGGGGGAGCGTACGTGTGAGGGCACGGGTTAGTGTCAGCGTACGGGTTAGGATTAGGGGACGGGTGAGGGTCAGGCTTCGGGGAAGTGTTAGGTTTAGTTTTCGGGCTAGGGTTAGGGTTAGGGGACGGGTACGGTTTAGGGTCCAGGTGAGGGTACGACAACGCTTTAGGGGGAGCGTACGTGTGAGGGCGCGGGTTAGTGTCAGCGTACGGGTTAGGATTAGGGGACGGGTGAGGGTCAGGCTTCGGGGAAGGGTTAGGTATAGGGTTCGGGCTAGGGTTAGGATTAGGGGAAGGGGACGGTTTAGGGTCCAGGTGAGGGTACGACAACGCATTAGGGGGAGCGTACGTGTGAGGGAGCGGGTTAGTGTCAGCGTACGGGTTAGGATTAGGGGACGGGTGAGGGTCAGGCTTCGGGGAAGGGTTAGGGTTAGGGTTCGGACTAGGGTTAGGGTTAGGGGACGGGGACGGTTTAGGGTCCAGGTGAGGGTACGACAACGCTTTAGGGGGAGGATACGTGTGAGGGCACGGGTTAGTGTCAGCATACGGGTAAGGATTAGGGGACGTGTGAGGGTCAGGCTTCGGGGAAGGTTTAGGGATAGGGTTCGGGCTAGGGTTAGGGTTAGGGGACGGGGACGGTTTAGGGTCCAGGTGAGGGTACGACAACGCTTTAGGGGGAGCGTACGTGTGAGGGCGCGGGTTAGTGTCAGCGTACGGGTTAGGATTAGGGGACGGGTGAGGGTCAGGCTTCGGGGAAGGGTTAGGGTTAGGGTTCGGGCTAGGGTTAGGGTTAGGGGACGGGGACGGTTTAGGGTCCAGGTGAGGGTACGACAACGCTTTAGGGGGAGCGTACGTGTGAGGGCGCGGGTTAGTGTCAGCGTACGGGTTAGGATTAGGGGACGGGTGAGGGTCAGGCTTCGGGGAAGTGTTAGGGTTAGGGTTCGGGCTAGGGTTAGGATTAGGGTTAGGGGACGGGGACGGTTTAGGGTCCAGGTTAGCGTTAGGGTTCGGGCTAGGGTTAGGGTTAGGGGACGGGGACGGTTTAGGGTCCAGGTGAGGGTACGACAACGCTTTAGGGGGAGCGTACGTGTGAGGGCGCGGGTTAGTGTCAGCGTACGGGTTAGGATTAGGGGACGGGTGAGGGTCAGGCTTCGGGGAAGGGTTAGGGTTAGGGTTCGACCTAGGGTTAGGGTTAGGGGACGGGGACGGTTTAGGGTCCAGGTGAGGGTACGACAACGCTTTAGGGGGAGCGTACGTGTGAGGGCGCGGGTTAGTGTCAGCGTACGGGTTAGGATTAGGGGACGGGTGAGGGTCAGGCTTCGGGGAAGGGTTAGGGTTAGGGTTCGGGCTAGGGTTAGGGTTAGGGGACGGGGACGGTTTAGGGTCCAGGTGAGGGTACGACAACGCTTTAGGGGGAGCGTACGTGTGAGGGCGCGGGTTAGTGTCAGCGTACGGGTTAGGATTAGGGGACGGGTGAGGGTCAGGCTTCGGGGAAGGGTTAGGGTTAGGGTTCGGGCTAGGGTTAGGGTTAGGGGACGGGGACGGTTTAGGGTCCAGGTGAGGGTACGACAACGCTTTAGGGGGAGCGTAGGTGTGAGGGCGCGGGTTAGTGTCAGCGTACGGGTTAGGATTAGGGGACGGGTGAGGGTCAGGCTTCGGGGAAGGGTTAGGGTTAGGGTTCGGGCTAGGGTTAGGGTTAGGGGACGGGGACGGTTTAGGGTCCAGGTGAGGGTACGACAACGCTTTAGGGGGAGCGTACGTGTGAGGGCGCGGGTTAGTGTCAGCGTACGGGTTAGGATTAGGGGACGGGTGAGGGTCAGGCTTCGGGGAAGGGTTAGGGTTAGTGTTCGGGCTAGGGTTAGGGTTAGAAGACGGGGACGGTTTAGGGTCCAGGTGAGTGTACGACAACGCTTTAGGGGGAGCGTACGTGTGAGGGTGCGGGTTAGTGTCAGCGTACGGGTTAGGATTAGGGGACGGGTGAGGGTCAGGCTTCGGGGAAGGGTTAGGGTTCGGGCTAGGGTTAGGGTTAGGGGACGGGGACGGTTTAGGGTCCAGGTGAGTGTACGAGAACGCTTTAGGGGGAGTGTACGTGTGAGGGCACGGGTTAGTGTCAGCGTACGGGTTAGGATTAGGGGACGGGTGAGGGTCAGGCTTCGGGGAAGTGTTAGGTTTAGTTTTCGGGCTAGGGTTAGGGTTAGGGGACGGGTACGGTTTAGGGTCCAGGTGAGGGTACGACAACGCTTTAGGGGGAGCGTACGTGTGAGGGTGTGGGTTAGTGTCAGCGTACGGGTTAGGATTAGGGGACGGGTGAGGGTCAGGCTTCAGGGAAGGGTTAGGGTTAGGGTTCGGGCTAGGGTTAGGGTTAGGGGACGGGGCCGGTTTAGGGTCCAGGTGAGGGTACCAGAACGCTTTAGGGGGAGCGTACGTGTGAGGGCGCGGGTTAGTGTCAGCGTACGGGTTAGGATTAGGGGACGGGTGAGGGTCAGGCTTCGGGGAAGGGTTAGGGTTAGGGTTCGGCCTAGGGTTAGGGTTAGGGGACGGGAAAGGTTTAGGGTCCAGGTGAGGGTACGACAACGCTTTAGAGGGAGCGTACGTGTGAGGGCGCGGGTTAGTGTCAGCGTACGGGTTAGGATTAGGGGACGGGTGAGGGTCAGGCTTCGGGGAAGGGTTAGGGTTAGGGTTCGGGCTAGGGTTAGGGTTAGGGGACGGGGACGGTTTAGGGTCCAGGTGAGGGTACGACAACGCTTTACGGGGAGCGTACGTGTGAGGGTGTGGGTTAGTGTCAGCGTACGGGTTAGGATTAGGGGACGGGTGAGGGTCAGGCTTCAGGGAAGGGTTAGGGTTAGGGTTCGGGCTAGGGTTAGGGTTAGGGGACGGGGCCGGTTTAGGGTCCAGGTGAGGGTACCAGAACGCTTTAGGGGGAGCGTACGTGTGAGGGCGCGGGTTAGTGTCAGCGTACGGGTTAGGATTAGGGGACGGGTGAGGGTCAGGCTTCGGGGAAGGGTTAGGGTTAGGGTTCGGGCTAGGGTTAGGGTTAGGGGACGGGAAAGGTTTAGGGTCCAGGTGAGGGTACGACAACGCTTTAGAGGGAGCGTACGTGTGAGGGCGCGGGTTAGTGTCAGCGTACGGGTTAGGATTAGGGGACGGGTGAGGGTCAGGCTTCGGGTAAGGGTTAGGGTTAGGGTTCGGGCTAGGGTTAGGGTTAGGGGACGGGGACGGTTTAGGGTCCAGGTGAGGGTACGACAACGCTTTAGGGGGAGCGTACCTGTGAGGGCGCGGGTTAGTGTCAGCGTACGGGTTAGGATTAGGGGACGGGTGAGGGTCAGGCTTCGGGGAAGGGTTAGGGTTAGGGTTCGGGCTAGGGTTAGGATTAGGGTTAGGGGACGGGGACGGTTTAGGGTCCAGGTGAGGGTACGACAACGCTTTAGGGGGAGCGTACGTGTGAGGGCGCGGGTTAGTGTCAGCGTACGGGTTAGGATTAGGGGACGGGTGAGGGTCAGGCTTCGGGGAAGGGTTAGGGTTAGGGTTCGACCTAGGGTTAGGGTTAGGGGACGGGGACGGTTTAGGGTCCAGGTGAGGGTACGACAACGCTTTAGGGGGAGCGTACGTGTGAGGGCGCGGGTTAGTGTCAGCGTACGGGTTAGGATTAGGGGACGGGTGAGGGTCAGGCTTCGGGGAAGGGTTAGGGTTAGGGTTCGGGCTAGGGTTAGGGTTAGGGGACGGGGACGGTTTAGGGTCCAGGTGAGGGTACGACAACGCTTTAGGGGGAGCGTACCTGTGAGGGCGCGGGTTAGTGTCAGCGTACGGGTTAGGATTAGGGGACGGGTGAGGGTCAGGCTTCGGGGAAGGGTTAGGGTTAGGGTTCGGGCTAGGGTTAGGATTAGGGTTAGGGGACGGGGACGGTTTAGGGTCCAGGTGAGGGTACGACAACGCTTTAGGGGGAGCGTACGTGTGAGGGCGCGGGTTAGTGTCAGCGTACGGGTTAGGATTAGCGGACGGGTGAGGGTCAGGCTTCGGGGAAGGGTTAGGGTTAGGGTTCGGGCTAGGGTTAGGGTTAGGGGACGGGGACGGTTTAGGGTCCAGGTGAGGGTACGACAACGCTTTAGGGGGAGCGTACGTGTGAGGGCGCGGGTTAGTGTCAGCGTACGGGTTAGGATTAGGGGACGGGTGAGGGTCAGGCTTCGGGGAAGGGTTAGGGTTAGGGTTCGGGCTAGGGTTAGGGTTAGGGGACGGGGACGGTTTAGGGTCCAGGTGAGGGTACGACAACGCTTTAGGGGGAGCGTAGGTGTGAGGGCGCGGGTTAGTGTCAGCGTACGGGTTAGGATTAGGGGACGGGTGAGGGTCAGGCTTCGGGGAAGGGTTAGGGTTAGGGTTCGGGCTAGGGTTAGGGTTAGGGGACGGGGACGGTTTAGGGTCCAGGTGAGGGTACGACAACGCTTTAGGGGGAGCGTACGTGTGAGGGCGCGGGTTAGTGTCAGCGTACGGGTTAGGATTAGGGGACGGGTGAGGGTCAGGCTTCGGGGAAGGGTTAGGGTTAGGGTTCGGGCTAGGGTTAGGGTTAGAAGACGGGGACGGTTTAGGGTCCAGGTGAGTGTACGACAACGCTTTAGGGGGAGCGTACGTGTGAGGGCGCGGGTTAGTGTCAGCGTAAGGGTTAGGATTAGGGGACGGGTGAGGGTCAGGCTTCGGGGAAGGGTTAGGGTTAGGGTTCGGACTAGGGTTAGGGTTAGGGGACGGGGACGGTTTAGGGTCCAGGTGAGGGTACGACAACGCTTTAGGGGGAGGATACGTGTGAGGGCACGGGTTAGTGTCAGCATACGGGTAAGGATTAGGGGACGTGTGAGGGTCAGGCTTCGGGGAAGGTTTAGGGATAGGGTTCGGGCTAGGGTTAGGGTTAGGGGACGGGGACGGTTTAGGGTCCAGGTGAGGGTACGACAACGCTTTAGGGGGAGCGTACGTGTGAGGGTGCGGGTTAGTGTCAGCGTACGGGTTAGGATTAGGGGACGGGTGAGGGTCAGGCTTCGGGGAAGGGTTAGGGTTCGGGCTAGGGTTAGGGTTAGGGGACGGGGACGGTGTAGGGTCCAGGTGAGGGTACGAAAAGGCTTTAGGGGGAGCGTACATGTGAGGGTGCGGGTTAGTGTCAGCGTACGGGTTAGGATTAGGGGACGGGTGAGGGTCAGGCTTCGGGGAAGGGTTAGGGTTAGGGTTCGGGCTAGGGTTAGGGTTAGGGGACGGGGAAGGTTTAGGGTCCAGGTGAGGGTACGACAACGCTTTAGGGGGAGCGTACGTGTGAGGGCGCGGGTTAGTGTCAGCGTACGGGTTAGGATTAGGGGACGGGTGAGGGTCAGGCTTCGGGGAAGGGTTAGGGTTAGGGTTCGGGCTAGGGTTAGGGTTAGGGGACGGGGAAGGTTTAGGGTCCAGGTGAGGGTACGACAACGCTTTAGGGGGAGCGTACATGTGAGGGTGCGGGTTAGTGTCAGCGTACGGGTTAGGATTAGGGGACGGGTGAGGGTCAGGCTTCGGGGAAGGGTTAGGGTTAGGGTTCGGGCTAGGGTTAGGGTTAGGGGACGGGGAAGGTTTAGGGTCCAGGTGAGGGTACGACAACGCTTTAGGGGGAGCGTACGTGTGAGGGCGCGGGTTAGTGTCAGCGTACGGGTTAGGATTAGGGGACGGGTGAGGGTCAGGCTTCGGGGAAGGGTTAGGGTTAGGGTTCGGGCTAGGGTTAGGGTTAGGGGACGGGGAAGGTTTAGGGTCCAGGTGAGGGTACGACAACGCTTTAGGGGGAGCGTACGTGTGAGGGCGCGGGTTAGTGTCAGCGTACGGGTTAGGATTAGGGGACGGGTGAGGGTCAGGCTTCAGGGAAGGGTTAGGGTTAGGGTTCGGGCTAGGGTTAGGGTTAGGGGACGGGGACGGTTTAGGGTCCAGGTGAGGGTACGACAACGCTTTAGGGGGAGCGTACCTGTGAGGGCGCAGGTTACTGTCACCGTACGGGTTAGGATTAGGGGACGGGTGAGGGTCAGGCTTCGGGGAAGGGTTAGGGTTAGGGTTCGGGCTAGGGTTAGGGTTAGGGGACGGGGAAGGTTTAGGGTCCAGGTGAGGGTACGACAACGCTTTAGGGGGAGCGTACGTGTGAGGGCGCGGGTTAGTGTCAGCGTACGGGTTAGGATTAGGGGACGGGTGAGGGTCAGGCTTCGGGGAAGGGTTAGGGTTAGGGTTCGGGCTAGGGTTAGGGTTAGGGGACGGGGACGGTTTAGGGTCCAGGTGAGTGTACGAGAACGCTTTAGGGGGAGTGTACGTGTGAGGGCACGGGTTAGTGTCAGCGTACGGGTTAGGATTAGGGGACGGGTGAGGGTCAGGCTTCGGGGAAGTGTTAGGTTTAGTTTTCGGGCTAGGGTTAGGGTTAGGGGACGGGTACGGTTTAGGGTCCAGGTGAGGGTACGACAACGCTTTAGGGGGAGCGTACGTGTGAGGGTGTGGGTTAGTGTCAGCGTACGGGTTAGGATTAGGGGACGGGTGAGGGTCAGGCTTCAGGGAAGGGTTAGGGTTAGGGTTCGGGCTAGGGTTAGGGTTAGGGGACGGGGCCGGTTTAGGGTCCAGGTGAGGGTACCAGAACGCTTTAGGGGGAGCGTACGTGTGAGGGCGCGGGTTAGTGTCAGCGTACGGGTTAGGATTAGGGGACGGGTGAGGGTCAGGCTTCGGGGAAGGGTTAGGGTTAGGGTTCGGGCTAGGGTTAGGGTTAGGGGACGGGAAAGGTTTAGGTTCCAGGTGAGGGTACGACAACGCTTTAGAGGGAGCGTACGTGTGAGGGCGCGGGTTAGTGTCAGCGTACGGGTTAGGATTAGGGGACGGGTGAGGGTCAGGCTTCGGGGAAGGGTTAGGGTTAGGGTTCGGGCTAGGGTTAGGGTTAGGGGACGGGGACGGTTTAGGGTCCAGGTGAGGGTACGACAACGCTTTACGGGGAGCGTACGTGTGAGGGTGTGGGTTAGTGTCAGCGTACGGGTTAGGATTAGGGGACGGGTGAGGGTCAGGCTTCAGGGAAGGGTTAGGGTTAGGGTTCGGGCTAGGGTTAGGGTTAGGGGACGGGGCCGGTTTAGGGTCCAGGTGAGGGTACCAGAACGCTTTAGGGGGAGCGTACGTGTGAGGGCGCGGGTTAGTGTCAGCGTACGGGTTAGGATTAGGGGACGGGTGAGGGTCAGGCTTCGGGGAAGGGTTAGGGTTAGGGTTCGGGCTAGGGTTAGGGTTAGGGGACGGGAAAGGTTTAGGGTCCAGGTGAGGGTACGACAACGCTTTAGAGGGAGCGTACGTGTGAGGGCGCGGGTTAGTGTCAGCGTACGGGTTAGGATTAGGGGACGGGTGAGGGTCAGGCTTCGGGGAAGGGTTAGGGTTAGGGTTCGGGCTAGGGTTAGGGTTAGGGGACGGGGACGGTTTAGGGTCCAGGTGAGGGTACGACAACGCTTTAGGGAGAGCGTACCTGTGAGGGCGCGGGTTAGTGTCAGCGTACGGGTTAGGATTAGGGGACGGGTGAGGGTCAGGCTTCGGGGAAGGGTTAGGGTTAGGGTTCGGGCTAGGGTTAGGATTAGGGTTAGGGGACGGGGACGGTTTAGGGTCCAGGTGAGGGTACGACAACGCTTTAGGGGGAGCGTACGTGTGAGGGCGCGGGTTAGTGTCAGCGTACGGGTTAGGATTAGGGGACGGGTGAGGGTCAGGCTTCGGGGAAGGGTTAGGGTTAGGGTTCGACCTAGGGTTAGGGTTAGGGGACGGGGACGGTTTAGGGTCCAGGTGAGGGTACGACAACGCTTTAGGGGGAGCGTACGTGTGAGGGCGCGGGTTAGTGTCAGCGTACGGGTTAGGATTAGGGGACGGGTGAGGGTCAGGCTTCGGGGAAGGGTTAGGGTTAGGGTTCGGGCTAGGGTTAGGGTTAGGGGACGGGGACGGTTTAGGGTCCAGGTGAGGGTACGACAACGCTTTAGGGGGAGCGTACCTGTGAGGGCGCGGGTTAGTGTCAGCGTACGGGTTAGGATTAGGGGACGGGTGAGGGTCAGGCTTCGGGGAAGGGTTAGGGTTAGGGTTCGGGCTAGGGTTAGGATTAGGGTTAGGGGACGGGGACGGTTTAGGGTCCAGGTGAGGGTACGACAACGCTTTAGGGGGAGCGTACGTGTGAGGGCGCGGGTTAGTGTCAGCGTACGGGTTAGGATTAGGGGACGGGTGAGGGTCAGGCTTCGGGGAAGGGTTAGGGTTAGGGTTCGGGCTAGGGTTAGGGTTAGGGGACGGGGACGGTTTAGGGTCCAGGTGAGGGTACGACAACGCTTTAGGGGGAGCGTACGTGTGAGGGCGCGGGTTAGTGTCAGCGTACGGGTTAGGATTAGGGGACGGGTGAGGGTCAGGCTTCGGGGAAGGGTTAGGGTTAGGGTTCGGGCTAGGGTTAGGGTTAGGGGACGGGGACGGTTTAGGGTCCAGGTGAGGGTACGACAACGCTTTAGGGGGAGCGTAGGTGTGAGGGCGCGGGTTAGTGTCAGCGTACGGGTTAGGATTAGGGGACGGGTGAGGGTCAGGCTTCGGGGAAGGGTTAGGGTTAGGGTTCGGGCTAGGGTTAGGGTTAGGGGACGGGGACGGTTTAGGGTCCAGGTGAGGGTACGACAACGCTTTAGGGGGAGCGTACGTGTGAGGGCGCGGGTTAGTGTCAGCGTACGGGTTAGGATTAGGGGACGGGTGAGGGTCAGGCTTCGGGGAAGGGTTAGGGTTAGTGTTCGGGCTAGGGTTAGGGTTAGAAGACGGGGACGGTTTAGGGTCCAGGTGAGGGTACGACAACGCTTTAGGGGGAGCGTACGTGTGAGGGCGCGGGTTAGTGTCAGCGTAAGGGTTAGGATTAGGGGACGGGTGAGGGTCAGGCTTCGGGGAAGGGTTAGGGTTAGGGTTCGGACTAGGGTTAGGGTTAGGGGACGGGGACGGTTTAGGGTCCAGGTGAGGGTACGACAACGCTTTAGGGGGAGGATACGTGTGAGGGCACGGGTTAGTGTCAGCATACGGGTAAGGATTAGGGGACGTGTGAGGGTCAGGCTTCGGGGAAGGTTTAGGGATAGGGTTCGGGCTAGGGTTAGGGTTAGGGGACGGGGACGGTTTAGGGTCCAGGTGAGGGTACGACAACGCTTTAGGGGGAGCGTACGTGTGAGGGCGCGGGTTAGTGTCAGCGTACGGGTTAGGATTAGGGGACGGGTGAGGGTCAGGCTTCGGGGAAGGGTTAGGGTTAGGGTTCGGGCTAGGGTTAGGGTTAGGGGACGGGGACGGTTTAGGGTCCAGGTGAGGGTACGACAACGCTTTAGGGGGAGCGTACGTGTGAGGGCGCGGGTTAGTGTCAGCGTACGGGTTAGGATTAGGGGACGGGTGAGGGTCAGGCTTCGGGGAAGGGTTAGGGTTAGGGTTCGGGCTAGGGTTAGGGTTAGGGGACGGGGACGGTTTAGGGTCCAGGTGAGGGTACGACAATGCTTTAGGGGGAGCGTAGGTGTGAGGGCGCGGGTTAGTGTCAGCGTACGGGTTAGGATTAGGGGACGGGTGAGGGTCAGGCTTCGGGGAAGGGTTAGGGTTAGGGTTCGGGCTAGGGTTAGGGTTAGGGGACGGGGACGGTTTAGGGTCCAGGTGAGGGTACGACAACGCTTTAGGGGGAGCGTACGTGTGAGGGCGCGGGTTAGTGTCAGCGTACGGGTTAGGATTAGGGGACGGGTGAGGGTCAGGCTTCGGGGAAGTGTTAGGTTTACTTTTCGGGCTAGGGTTAGGGTTAGGGGACGGGGACGGTTTAGGGTCCAGGTGAGGGTACGACAACGCTTTAGGGGGAGCGTACGTGTGAGGGTGCGGGTTAGTGTCAGCGTACGGGTTAGGATTAGGGGACGGGTGAGGGTCAGGCTTCGGGGAAGGGTTAGGGTTTGGGCTAGGGTTAGGGTTAGGGGACGGGGACGGTGTAGGGTCCAGGTGAGGGTACGAAAAGGCTTTAGGGGGAGCGTACATGTGAGGGTGCGGGTTAGTGTCAGCGTACGGGTTAGGATTAGGGGACGGGTGAGGGTCAGGCTTCGGGGAAGGGTTAGGGTTAGGGTTCGGGCTAGGGTTAGGGTTAGGGGACGGGGAAGGTTTAGGGTCCAGGTGAGGGTACGACAACGCTTTAGGGGGAGCGTACGTGTGAGGGCGCGGGTTAGTGTCAGCGTACGGGTTAGGATTAGGGGACGGGTGAGGGTCAGGCTTCGGGGAAGGGTTAGGGTTAGGGTTCGGGCTAGGGTTAGGGTTAGGGGACGGGGACGGTTTAGGGTCCAGGTGAGGGTACGACAACGCTTTAGAGGGAGCGTACCTGTGAGGGCGCGGGTTAGTGTCAGCGTACAGGTTAGGATTAGGGGACGGGTGAGGGTCAGGCTTCGGGGAAGGGTTAGGGTTAGGGTTCGGGCTAGGGTTAGGATTAGGGTTAGGGGACGGGGACGGTTTAGGGTCCAGGTGAGGGTACGACAACGCTTTAGGGGGAGCGTACGTGTGAGGGCGCGGGTTAGTGTCAGCGTACGGGTTAGGATTAGGGGACGGGTGAGGGTCAGGCTTCGGGGAAGGGTTAGGGTTAGGGTTCGGGCTAGGGTTAGGGTTAGGGGACGGGGAAGGTTTAGGGTCCAGGTGAGGGTACGACAACGCTTTAGGGGGAGCGTACGTGTGAGGGTGCGGGTTAGTGTCAGCGTACGGGTTAGGATTAGGGGACGGGTGAGGGTCAGGCTTCGGGGAAGGGTTAGGGTTCGGGCTAGGGTTAGGGTTAGGGGACGGGGACGGTGTAGGGTCCAGGTGAGGGTACGAAAAGGCTTTAGGGGGAGCGTACATGTGAGGGTGCGGGTTAGTGTCAGCGTACGGGTTAGGATTAGGGGACGGGTGAGGGTCAGGCTTCGGGGAAGGGTTAGGGTTAGGGTTCGGGCTAGGGTTAGGGTTAGGGGACGGGGAAGGTTTAGGGTCCAGGTGAGGGTAAGACAACGCTTTAGGGGGAGCGTACGTGTGAGGGCGCGGGTTAGTGTCAGCGTACGGGTTAGGATTAGGGGACGGGTGAGGGTCAGGCTTCGGGGAAGGGTTAGGGTTAGGGTTCGGGCTAGGGTTAGGGTTAGGGGACGGGGACGGTTTAGGGTCCAGGTGAGTGTACGAGAACGCTTTAGGGGGAGTGTACGTGTGAGGGCACGGGTTAGTGTCAGCGTACGGGTTAGGATTAGGGGACGGGTGAGGGTCAGGCTTCGGGGAAGTGTTAGGTTTACTTTTCGGGCTAGGGTTAGGGTTAGGGGACGGGTACGGTTTAGGGTCCAGGTGAGGGTACGACAACGCTTTAGGGGGAGCGTACGTGTGAGGGTGTGGGTTAGTGTCAGCGTACGGGTTAGGATTAGGGGACGGGTGAGGGTCAGGCTTCAGGGAAGGGTTAGGGTTAGGGTTCGGGCTAGGGTTAGGGTTAGGGGACGGGGCCGGTTTAGGGTCCAGGTGAGGGTACCAGAACGCTTTAGGGGGAGCGTACGTGTGAGGGCGCGGGTTAGTGTCAGCGTACGGGTTAGGATTAGGGGACGGGTGAGGGTCAGGCTTCGGGGAAGGGTTAGGGTTAGGGTTCGGGCTAGGGTTAGGGTTTGGGGACGGGAAAGGTTTAGGGTCCAGGTGAGGGTACGACAACGCTTTAGAGGGAGCGTACGTGTGAGGGCGCGGGTTAGTGTCAGCGTACGGGTTAGGATTAGGGGACGGGTGAGGGTCAGGCTTCGGGGAAGGGTTAGGGTTAGGGTTCGGGCTAGGGTTAGGGTTAGGGGACGGGGACGGTTTAGGGTCCAGGTGAGGGTACGACAACGCTTTACGGGGAGCGTACGTGTGAGGGTGTGGGTTAGTGTCAGCGTACGGGTTAGGATTAGGGGACGGGTGAGGGTCAGGCTTCAGGGAAGGGTTAGGGTTAGGGTTCGGGCTAGGGTTAGGGTTAGGGGACGGGGCCGGTTTAGGGTCCAGGTGAGGGTACCAGAACGCTTTAGGGGGAGCGTACGTGTGAGGGCGCGGGTTAGTGTCAGCGTACGGGTTAGGATTAGGGGACGGGTGAGGGTCAGGCTTCGGGGAAGGGTTAGGGTTAGGGTTCGGGCTAGGGTTAGGGTTAGGGGACGGGAAAGGTTTAGGGTCCAGGTGAGGGTACGACAACGCTTTAGAGGGAGCGTACGTGTGAGGGCGCGGGTTAGTGTCAGCGTACGGGTTAGGATTAGGGGACGGGTGAGGGTCAGGCTTCGGGGAAGGGTTAGGGTTAGGGTTCGGGCTAGGGTTAGGGTTAGGGGTCGGGGACGGTTTAGGGTCCAGGTGAGGGTACGACAACGCTTTAGGGGGAGCGTACCTGTGAGGGCGCGGGTTAGTGTCAGCGTACGGGTTAGGATTAGGGGACGGGTGAGGGTCAGGCTTCGGGGAAGGGTTAGGGTTAGGGTTCGGGCTAGGGTTAGGATTAGGGTTAGGGGACGGGGACGGTTTAGGGTCCAGGTGAGGGTACGACAACGCTTTAGGGGGAGCGTACGTGTGAGGGCGCGGGTTAGTGTCAGCGTACGGGTAAGGATTAGGGGACGGGTGAGGGTCAGGCTTCGGGGAAGGGTTAGGGTTAGGGTTCGACCTAGGGTTAGGGTTAGGGGACGGGGACGGTTTAGGGTCCAGGTGAGGGTACGACAACGCTTTAGGGGGAGCGTACGTGTGAGGGCGCGGGTTAGTGTCAGCGTACGGGTTAGGATTAGGGGACGGGTGAGGGTCAGGCTTCGGGGAAGGGTTAGGGTTAGGGTTCGGGCTAGGGTTAGGGTTAGGGGACGGGGACGGTTTAGGGTCCAGGTGAGGGTACGACAACGCTTTAGGGGGAGCGTACCTGTGAGGGCGCGGGTTAGTGTCAGCGTACGGGTTAGGATTAGGGGACGGGTGAGGGTCAGGCTTCGGGGAAGGGTTAGGGTTAGGGTTCGGGCTAGGGTTAGGATTAGGGTTAGGGGACGGGGACGGTTTAGGGTCCAGGTGAGGGTACGACAACGCTTTAGCGGGAGCGTACGTGTGAGGGCGCGGGTTAGTGTCAGCGTACGGGTTAGGATTAGGGGACGGGTGAGGGTCAGGCTTCGGGGAAGCGTTAGGGTTAGGGTTCGGGCTAGGGTTAGGGTTAGGGGACGGGGACGGTTTAGGGTCCAGGTGAGGGTACGACAACGCTTTAGGGGGAGCGTACGTGTGAGGGCGCGGGTTAGTGTCAGCGTACGGGTTAGGATTAGGGGACGGGTGAGGGTCAGGCTTCGGGGAAGGGTTAGGGTTAGGGTTCGGGCTAGGGTTAGGGTTAGGGGACGGGGACGGTTTAGGGTCCAGGTGAGGGTACGACAACGCTTTAGGGGGAGCGTAGGTGTGAGGGCGCGGGTTAGTGTCAGCGTACGGGTTAGGATTAGGGGACGGGTGAGGGTCAGGCTTCGGGGAAGGGTTAGGGTTAGGGTTCGGGCTAGGGTTAGGGTTAGGGGACGGGGACGGTTTAGGGTCCAGGTGAGGGTACGACAACGCTTTAGGGGGAGCGTACGTGTGAGGGCGCGGGTTAGTGTCAGCGTACGGGTTAGGATTAGGGGACGGGTGAGGGTCAGGCTTCGGGGAAGGGTTAGGGTTAGTGTTCGGGCTAAGGTTAGGGTTAGAAGACGGGGACGGTTTAGGGTCCAGGTGAGTGTACGACAACGCTTTAGGGGGAGCGTACGTGTGAGGGCGCGGGTTAGTGTCAGCGTAAGGGTTAGGATTAGGGGACGGGTGAGGGTCAGGCTTCGGGGAAGGGTTAGGGTTAGGGTTCGGACTAGGGTTAGGGTTAGGGGACGGGGACGGTTTAGGGTCCAGGTGAGTGTACGACAACGCTTTAGGGGGAGGATACGTGTGAGGGCACGGGTTAGTGTCAGCATACGGGTAAGGATTAGGGGACGTGTGAGGGTCAGGCTTCGGGGAAGGTTTAGGGATAGGGTTCGGGCTAGGGTTAGGGTTAGGGGACGGGGACGGTTTAGGGTCCAGGTGAGGGTACGACAACGCTTTAGGGGGAGCGTACGTGTGAGGGCGCGGGTTAGTGTCAGCGTACGGGTTAGGATTAGGGGACGGGTGAGGGTCAGGCTTCGGGGAAGGGTTAGGGTTAGGGTTCGGGCTAGGGTTAGGGTTAGGGGACGGGGACGGTTTAGGGTCCAGGTGAGGGTACGACAACGCTTTAGGGGGAGCGTACGTGTGAGGGCGCGGGTTAGTGTCAGCGTACGGGTTAGGATTAGGGGACGGGTGAGGGTCAGGCTTCGGGGAAGGGTTAGGGTTAGGGTTCGGGCTAGGGTTAGGGTTAGGGGACGGGGAAGGTTTAGGGTCCAGGTGAGGGTACGACAACGCTTTAGGGGGAGCGTACGTGTGAGGGCGCGGGTTAGTGTCAGCGTACGGGTTAGGATTAGGGGACGGGTGAGGGTCAGGCTTCGGGGAAGGGTTAGGGTTAGGGTTCGGGCTAGGGTTAGGGTTAGGGGACGGGGACGGTTTAGGGTCCAGGTGAGTGTACGAGAACGCTTTAGGGGGAGTGTACGTGTGAGGGCACGGGTTAGTGTCAGCGTACGGGTTAGGATTAGGGGACGGGTGAGGGTCAGGCTTCGGGGAAGTGTTAGGTTTAGTTTTCGGGCTAGGGTTAGGGTTAGGGGACGGGTACGGTTTAGGGTCCAGGTGAGGGTACGACAACGCTTTAGGGGGAGCGTACGTGTGAGGGTGTGGGTTAGTGTCAGCGTACGGGTTAGGATTAGGGGACGGGTGAGGGTCAGGCTTCAGGGAAGGGTTAGGGTTAGGGTTCGGGCTAGGGTTAGGGTTAGGGGACGGGGCCGGTTTAGGGTCCAGGTGAGGGTACCAGAACGCTTTAGGGGGAGCGTACGTGTGAGGGCGCGGGTTAGTGTCAGCGTACGGGTTAGGATTAGGGGACGGGTGAGGGTCAGGCTTCGGGGAAGGGTTAGGGTTAGGGTTCGGGCTAGGGTTAGGGTTAGGGGACGGGAAAGGTTTAGGTTCCAGGTGAGGGTACGACAACGCTTTAGAGGGAGCGTACGTGTGAGGGCGCGGGTTAGTGTCAGCGTACGGGTTAGGATTAGGGGACGGGTGAGGGTCAGGCTTCGGGGAAGGGTTAGGGTTAGGGTTCGGGCTAGGGTTAGGGTTAGGGGACGGGGACGGTTTAGGGTCCAGGTGAGGGTACGACAACGCTTTACGGGGAGCGTACGTGTGAGGGTGTGGGTTAGTGTCAGCGTACGGGTTAGGATTAGGGGACGGGTGAGGGTCAGGCTTCAGGGAAGGGTTAGGGTTAGGGTTCGGGCTAGGGTTAGGGTTAGGGGACGGGGCCGGTTTAGGGTCCAGGTGAGGGTACCAGAACGCTTTAGGGGGAGCGTACGTGTGAGGGCGCGGGTTAGTGTCAGCGTACGGGTTAGGATTAGGGGACGGGTGAGGGTCAGGCTTCGGGGAAGGGTTAGGGTTAGGGTTCGGGCTAGGGTTAGGGTTAGGGGACGGGAAAGGTTTAGGGTCCAGGTGAGGGTACGACAACGCTTTAGAGGGAGCGTACGTGTGAGGGCGCGGGTTAGTGTCAGCGTACGGGTTAGGATTAGGGGACGGGTGAGGGTCAGGCTTCGGGGAAGGGTTAGGGTTAGGGTTCGGGCTAGGGTTAGGGTTAGGGGACGGGGACGGTTTAGGGTCCAGGTGAGGGTACGACAACGCTTTAGGGGGAGCGTACCTGTGAGGGCGCGGGTTAGTGTCAGCGTACGGGTTAGGATTAGGGGACGGGTGAGGGTCAGGCTTCGGGGAAGGGTTAGGGTTAGGGTTCGGGCTAGGGTTAGGATTAGGGTTAGGGGACGGGGACGGTTTAGGGTCCAGGTGAGGGTACGACAACGCTTTAGGGGGAGCGTACGTGTGAGGGCGCGGGTTAGTGTCAGCGTACGGGTTAGGATTAGGGGACGGGTGAGGGTCAGGCTTCGGGGAAGGGTTAGGGTTAGGGTTCGACCTAGGGTTAGGGTTAGGGGACGGGGACGGTTTAGGGTCCAGGTGAGGGTACGACAACGCTTTAGGGGGAGCGTACGTGTGAGGGCGCGGGTTAGTGTCAGCGTACGGGTTAGGATTAGGGGACGGGTGAGGGTCAGGCTTCGGGGAAGGGTTAGGGTTCGGGCTAGGGTTAGGGTTAGGGGACGGGGACGGTGTAGGGTCCAGGTGAGGGTACGAAAAGGCTTTAGGGGGAGCGTACATGTGAGGGTGCGGGTTAGTGTCAGCGTACGGGTTAGGATTAGGGGACGGGTGAGGGTCAGGCTTCGGGGAAGGGTTAGGGTTAGGGTTCGGGCTAGGGTTAGGGTTAGGGGACGGGGAAGGTTTAGGGTCCAGGTGAGGGTACGACAACGCTTTAGGGGGAGCGTACGTGTGAGGGCGCGGGTTAGTGTCAGCGTACGGGTTAGGATTAGGGGACGGGTGAGGGTCAGGCTTCGGGGAAGGGTTAGGGTTAGGGTTCGGCCTAGGGTTAGGGTTAGGGGACGGGGACGGTTTAGGGTCCAGGTGAGTGTACGAGAACGCTTTAGGGGGAGTGTACGTGTGAGGGCACGGGTTAGTGTCAGCGTACGGGTTAGGATTAGGGGACGGGTGAGGGTCAGGCTTCGGGGAAGTGTTAGGTTTAGTTTTCGGGCTAGGGTTAGGGTTAGGGGACGGGTACGGTTTAGGGTCCAGGTGAGGGTACGACAACGCTTTAGGGGGAGCGTACGTGTGAGGGTGTGGGTTAGTGTCAGCGTACGGGTTAGGATTAGGGGACGGGTGAGGGTCAGGCTTCAGGGAAGGGTTAGGGTTAGGGTTCGGGCTAGGGTTAGGGTTAGGGGACGGGGCCGGTTTAGGGTCCAGGTGAGGGTACCAGAACGCTTTAGGGGGAGCGTACGTGTGAGGGCGCGGGTTAGTGTCAGCGTACGGGTTAGGATTAGGGGACGGGTGAGGGTCAGGCTTCGGGGAAGGGTTAGGGTTAGGGTTCGGGCTAGGGTTAGGGTTAGGGGACGGGAAAGGTTTAGGTTCCAGGTGAGGGTACGACAACGCTTTAGAGGGAGCGTACGTGTGAGGGCGCGGGTTAGTGTCAGCGTACGGGTTAGGATTAGGGGACGGGTGAGGGTCAGGCTTCGGGGAAGGGTTAGGGTTAGGGTTCGGGCTAGGGTTAGGGTTAGGGGACGGGGACGGTTTAGGGTCCAGGTGAGGGTACGACAACGCTTTACGGGGAGCGTACGTGTGAGGGTGTGGGTTAGTGTCAGCGTACGGGTTAGGATTAGGGGACGGGTGAGGGTCAGGCTTCAGGGAAGGGTTAGGGTTAGGGTTCGGGCTAGGGTTAGGGTTAGGGGACGGGGCCGGTTTAGGGTCCAGGTGAGGGTACCAGAACGCTTTAGGGGGAGCGTACGTGTGAGGGCGCGGGTTAGTGTCAGCGTACGGGTTAGGATTAGGGGACGGGTGAGGGTCAGGCTTCGGGGAAGGGTTAGGGTTAGGGTTCGGGCTAGGGTTAGGGTTAGGGGACGGGAAAGGTTTAGGGTCCAGGTGAGGGTACGACAACGCTTTAGAGGGAGCGTACGTGTGAGGGCGCGGGTTAGTGTCAGCGTACGGGTTAGGATTAGGGGACGGGTGAGGGTCAGGCTTCGGGGAAGGGTTAGGGTTAGGGTTCGGGCTAGGGTTAGGGTTAGGGGACGGGGACGGTTTAGGGTCCAGGTGAGGGTACGACAACGCTTTAGGGGGAGCGTACCTGTGAGGGCGCGGGTTAGTGTCAGCGTACGGGTTAGGATTAGGGGACGGGTGAGGGTCAGGCTTCGGGGAAGGGTTAGGGTTAGGGTTCGGGCTAGGGTTAGGATTAGGGTTAGGGGACGGGGACGGTTTAGGGTCCAGGTGAGGGTACGACAACGCTTTAGGGGGAGCGTACGTGTGAGGGCGCGGGTTAGTGTCAGCGTACGGGTTAGGATTAGGGGACGGGTGAGGGTCAGGCTTCGGGGAAGGGTTAGGGTTAGGGTTCGACCTAGGGTTAGGGTTAGGGGACGGGGACGGTTTAGGGTCCAGGTGAGGGTACGACAACGCTTTAGGGGGAGCGTACGTGTGAGGGCGCGGGTTAGTGTCAGCGTACGGGTTAGGATTAGGGGACGGGTGAGGGTCAGGCTTCGGGGAAGGGTTAGGGTTAGGGTTCGGGCTAGGGTTAGGGTTAGGGGACGGGGACGGTTTAGGGTCCAGGTGAGGGTACGACAACGCTTTAGGGGGAGCGTACCTGTGAGGGCGCGGGTTAGTGTCAGCGTACGGGTTAGGATTAGGGGACGGGTGAGGGTCAGGCTTCGGGGAAGGGTTAGGGTTAGGGTTCGGGCTAGGGTTAGGATTAGGGTTAGGGGACGGGGACGGTTTAGGGTCCAGGTGAGGGTACGACAACGCTTTAGGGGGAGCGTACGTGTGAGGGCGCGGGTTAGTGTCAGCGTACGGGTTAGGATTAGGGGACGGGTGAGGGTCAGGCTTCGGGGAAGGGTTAGGGTTAGGGTTCGGGCTAGGGTTAGGGTTAGGGGACGGGGACGGTTTAGGGTCCAGGTGAGGGTACGACAACGCTTTAGGGGGAGCGTACGTGTGAGGGCGCGGGTTAGTGTCAGCGTACGGGTTAGGATTAGGGGACGGGTGAGGGTCAGGCTTCGGGGAAGGGTTAGGGTTAGGGTTCGGGCTAGGGTTAGGGTTAGGGGACGGGGACGGTTTAGGGTCCAGGTGAGGGTACGACAACGCTTTAGGGGGAGCGTAGGTGTGAGGGCGCGGGTTAGTGTCAGCGTACGGGTTAGGATTAGGGGACGGGTGAGGGTCAGGCTTCGGGGAAGGGTTAGGGTTAGGGTTCGGGCTAGGGTTAGGGTTAGGGGACGGGGACGGTTTAGGGTCCAGGTGAGGGTACGACAACGCTTTAGGGGGAGCGTACGTGTGAGGGCGCGGGTTAGTGTCAGCGTACGGGTTAGGATTAGGGGACGGGTGAGGGTCAGGCTTCGGGGAAGGGTTAGGGTTAGTGTTCGGGCTAGGGTTAGGGTTAGAAGACGGGGACGGTTTAGGGTCCAGGTGAGGGTACGACAACGCTTTAGGGGGAGCGTACGTGTGAGGGCGCGGGTTAGTGTCAGCGTAAGGGTTAGGATTAGGGGACGGGTGAGGGTCAGGCTTCGGGGAAGGGTTAGGGTTAGGTTTCGGACTAGGGTTAGGGTTAGGGGACGGGGACGGTTTAGGGTCCAGGTGAGGGTACGACAACGCTTTAGGGGGAGGATACGTGTGAGGGCACGGGTTAGTGTCAGCATACGGGTAAGGATTAGGGGACGTGTGAGGGTCAGGCTTCGGGGAAGGTTTAGGGATAGGGTTCGGGCTAGGGTTAGGGTTAGGGGACGGGGACGGTTTAGGGTCCAGGTGAGGGTACGACAACGCTTTAGGGGGAGCGTACGTGTGAGGGCGCGGGTTAGTGTCAGCGTACGGGTTAGGATTAGGGGACGGGTGAGGGTCAGGCTTCGGGGAAGGGTTAGGGTTAGGGTTCGGGCTAGGGTTAGGGTTAGGGGACGGGGACGGTTTAGGGTCCAGGTGAGGGTACGACAACGCTTTAGGGGGAGCGTACGTGTGAGGGCGCGGGTTAGTGTCAGCGTACGGGTTAGGATTAGGGGACGGGTGAGGGTCAGGCTTCGGGGAAGGGTTAGGGTTAGGGTTCGGGCTAGGGTTAGGGTTAGGGGACGGGGACGGTTTAGGGTCCAGGTGAGGGTACGACAATGCTTTAGGGGGAGCGTAGGTGTGAGGGCGCGGGTTAGTGTCAGCGTACGGGTTAGGATTAGGGGACGGGTGAGGGTCAGGCTTCGGGGAAGGGTTAGGGTTAGGGTTCGGGCTAGGGTTAGGGTTAGGGGACGGGGACGGTTTAGGGTCCAGGTGAGGGTACGACAACGCTTTAGGGGGAGCGTACGTGTGAGGGCGCGGGTTAGTGTCAGCGTACGGGTTAGGATTAGGGGACGGGTGAGGGTCAGGCTTCGGGGAAGTGTTAGGTTTACTTTTCGGGCTAGGGTTAGGGTTAGGGGACGGGGACGGTTTAGGGTCCAGGTGAGGGTACGACAACGCTTTAGGGGGAGCGTACGTGTGAGGGTGCGGGTTAGTGTCAGCGTACGGGTTAGGATTAGGGGACGGGTGAGGGTCAGGCTTCGGGGAAGGGTTAGGGTTCGGGCTAGGGTTAGGGTTAGGGGACGGGGACGGTGTAGGGTCCAGGTGAGGGTACGAAAAGGCTTTAGGGGGAGCGTACATGTGAGGGTGCGGGTTAGTGTCAGCGTACGGGTTAGGATTAGGGGACGGGTGAGGGTCAGGCTTCGGGGAAGGGTTAGGGTTAGGGTTCGGGCTAGGGTTAGGGTTAGGGGACGGGGAAGGTTTAGGGTCCTGGTGAGGGTACGACAACGCTTTAGGGGGAGCGTACGTGTGAGGGCGCGGGTTAGTGTCAGCGTACGGGTTAGGATTAGGGGACGGGTGAGGGTCAGGCTTCGGGGAAGGGTTAGGGTTAGGGTTCGGGCTAGGGTTAGGGTTAGGGGACGGGGACGGTTTAGGGTCCAGGTGAGGGTACGACAACGCTTTACGGGGAGCGTACGTGTGAGGGTGTGGGTTAGTGTCAGCGTACGGGTTAGTATTAGGGGACGGGTGAGGGTCAGGCTTCAGGGAAGGGTTAGGGTTAGGGTTCGGGCTAGGGTTAGGGTTAGGGGACGGGGCCGGTTTAGGGTCCAGGTGAGGGTACCAGAACGCTTTAGGGGGAGCGTACGTGTGAGGGCGCGGGTTAGTGTCAGCGTACGGGTTAGGATTAGGGGACGGGTGAGGGTCAGGCTTCGGGGAAGGGTTAGGGTTAGGGTTCGGGCTAGGGTTAGGGTTAGGGGACGGGAAAGGTTTAGGGTCCAGGTGAGGGTACGACAACGCTTTAGAGGGAGCGTACGTGTGAGGGCGCGGGTTAGTGTCAGCGTACGGGTTAGGATTAGGGGACGGGTGAGGGTCAGGCTTCGGGGAAGGGTTAGGGTTAGGGTTCGGGCTAGGGTTAGGGTTAGGGGACGGGGACGGTTTAGGGTCCAGGTGAGGGTACGACAACGCTTTAGGGGGAGCGTACCTGTGAGGGCGCGGGTTAGTGTCAGCGTACGGGTTAGGATTAGGGGACGGGTGAGGGTCAGGCTTCGGGGAAGGGTTAGGGTTAGGGTTCGGGCTAGGGTTAGGATTAGGGTTAGGGGACGGGGACGGTTTAGGGTCCAGGTGAGGGTACGACAACGCTTTAGGGGGAGCGTACGTGTGAGGGCGCGGGTTAGTGTCAGCGTACGGGTTAGGATTAGGGGACGGGTGAGGGTCAGGCTTCGGGGAAGGGTTAGGGTTAGGGTTCGACCTAGGGTTAGGGTTAGGGGACGGGGACGGTTTAGGGTCCAGGTGAGGGTACGACAACGCTTTAGGGGGAGCGTACGTGTGAGGGCGCGGGTTAGTGTCAGCGTACGGGTTAGGATTAGGGGACGGGTGAGGGTCAGGCTTCGGGGAAGGGTTAGGGTTAGGGTTCGGGCTAGGGTTAGGGTTAGGGGACGGGGACGGTTTAGGGTCCAGGTGAGGGTACGACAACGCTTTAGGGGGAGCGTACCTGTGAGGGCGCGGGTTAGTGTCAGCGTACGGGTTAGGATTAGGGGACGGGTGAGGGTCAGGCTTCGGGGAAGGGTTAGGGTTAGGGTTCGGGCTAGGGTTAGGATTAGGGTTAGGGGACGGGGACGGTTTAGGGTCCAGGTGAGGGTACGACAACGCTTTAGGGGGAGCGTACGTGTGAGGGCGCGGGTTAGTGTCAGCGTACGGGTTAGGATTAGGGGACGGGTGAGGGTCAGGCTTCGGGGAAGGGTTAGGGTTAGGGTTCGGGCTAGGGTTAGGGTTAGGGGACGGGGACGGTTTAGGGTCCAGGTGAGGGTACGACAACGCTTTAGGGGGAGCGTACGTGTGAGGGCGCGGGTTAGTGTCAGCGTACGGGTTAGGATTAGGGGCCGGGTGAGGGTCAGGCTTCGGGGAAGGGTTAGGGTTAGGGTTCGGGCTAGGGTTAGGGTTAGGGGACGGGGACGGTTTAGGGTCCAGGTGAGGGTACGACAACGCTTTAGGGGGAGCGTAGGTGTGAGGGCGCGGGTTAGTGTCAGCGTACGGGTTAGGATTAGGGGACGGGTGAGGGTCAGGCTTCGGGGAAGGGTTAGGGTTAGGGTTCGGGCTAGGGTTAGGGTTAGGGGACGGGGACGGTTTAGGGTCCAGGTGAGGGTACGACAACGCTTTAGGGGGAGCGTACGTGTGAGGGCGCGGGTTAGTGTCAGCGTACGGGTTAGGATTAGGGGACGGGTGAGGGTCAGGCTTCGGGGAAGGGTTAGGGTTAGTGTTCGGGCTAAGGTTAGGGTTAGAAGACGGGGACGGTTTAGGGTCCAGGTGAGTGTACGACAACGCTTTAGGGGGAGCGTACGTGTGAGGGCGCGGGTTAGTGTCAGCGTAAGGGTTAGGATTAGGGGACGGGTGAGGGTCAGGCTTCGGGGAAGGGTTAGGGTTAGGGTTCGGACTAGGGTTAGGGTTAGGGGACGGGGACGGTTTAGGGTCCAGGTGAGGGTACGACAACGCTTTAGGGGGAGGATACGTGTGAGGGCACGGGTTAGTGTCAGCATACGGGTAAGGATTAGGGGACGTGTGAGGGTCAGGCTTCGGGGAAGGTTTAGGGATAGGGTTCGGGCTAGGGTTAGGGTTAGGGGACGGGGACGGTTTAGGGTCCAGGTGAGGGTACGACAACGCTTTAGGGGGAGCGTACGTGTGAGGGCGCGGGTTAGTGTCAGCGTACGGGTTAGGATTAGGGGACGGGTGAGGGTCAGGCTTCGGGGAAGGGTTAGGGTTAGGGTTCGGGCTAGGGTTAGGGTTAGGGGACGGGGACGGTTTAGGGTCCAGGTGAGGGTACGACAACGCTTTAGGGGGAGCGTACGTGTGAGGGCGCGGGTTAGTGTCAGCGTACGGGTTAGGATTAGGGGACGGGTGAGGGTCAGGCTTCGGGGAAGGGTTAGGGTTAGGGTTCGGGCTAGGGTTAGGGTTAGGGGACGGGGACGGTTTAGGGTCCAGGTGAGGGTACGACAACGCTTTAGGGGGAGCGTAGGTGTGAGGGCGCGGGTTAGTGTCAGCGTACGGGTTAGGATTAGGGGACGGGTGAGGGTCAGGCTTCGGGGAAGGGTTAGGGTTAGGGTTCGACCTAGGGTTAGGGTTAGGGGACGGGGACGGTTTAGGGTCCAGGTGAGTGTACGAGAACGTTTTAGGGGGAGCGTACGTGTGAGGGCGCGGGTTAGTGTCAGCGTACGGGTTAGGATTAGGGGACGGGTGAGGGTCAGGCTTCGGGGAAGTGTTAGGTTTACTTTTCGGGCTAGGGTTAGGGTTAGGGGACGGGGACGGTTTAGGGTCCAGGTGAGGGTACGACAACGCTTTAGGGGGAGCGTACGTGTGAGGGTGCGGGTTAGTGTCAGCGTACGGGTTAGGATTAGGGGACGGGTGAGGGTCAGGCTTCGGGGAAGGGTTAGGGTTCGGGCTAGGGTTAGGGTTAGGGGACGGGGACGGTGTAGGGTCCAGGTGAGGGTACGAAAAGGCTTTAGGGGGAGCGTACATGTGAGGGTGCGGGTTAGTGTCAGCGTACGGGTTAGGATTAGGGGACGGGTGAGGGTCAGGCTTCGGGGAAGGGTTAGGGTTAGGGTTCGGGCTAGGGTTAGGGTTAGGGGACGGGGAAGGTTTAGGGTCCAGGTGAGGGTACGACAACGCTTTAGGGGGAGCGTACGTGTGAGGGCGCGGGTTAGTGTCAGCGTACGGGTTAGGATTAGGGGACGGGTGAGGGTCAGGCTTCGGGGAAGGGTTAGGGTTAGGGTTCGGGCTAGGGTTAGGGTTAGGGGACGGGGACGGTTTAGGGTCCAGGTGAGGGTACGACAACGCTTTAGGGGGAGCGTACGTGTGAGGGTGCGGGTTAGTGTCAGCGTACGGGTTAGGATTAGGGGACGGGTGAGGGTCAGGCTTCGGGGAAGGGTTAGGGTTCGGGCTAGGGTTAGGGTTAGGGGACGGGGACGGTGTAGGGTCCAGGTGAGGGTACGAAAAGGCTTTAGGGGGAGCGTACATGTGAGGGTGCGGGTTAGTGTCAGCGTACGGGTTAGGATTAGGGGACGGGTGAGGGTCAGGCTTCGGGGAAGGGTTAGGGTTAGGGTTCGGGCTAGGGTTAGGGTTAGGGGACGGGGAAGGTTTAGGGTCCAGGTGAGGGTACGACAACGCTTTAGGGGGAGCGTACGTGTGAGGGCGCGGGTTAGTGTCAGCGTACGGGTTAGGATTAGGGGACGGGTGAGGGTCAGGCTTCGGGGAAGGGTTAGGGTTAGGGTTCGGGCTAGGGTTAGGGTTAGGGGACGGGGACGGTTTAGGGTCCAGGTGAGGGTACGACAACGCTTTAGGGGGAGCGTACATGTGAGGGTGCGGGTTAGTGTCAGCGTACGGGTTAGGATTAGGGGACGGGTGAGGGTCAGGCTTCGGGGAAGGGTTAGGGTTAGGGTTCGGGCTAGGGTTAGGGTTAGGGGACGGGGAAGGTTTAGGGTCCAGGTGAGGGTACGACAACGCTTTAGGGGGAGCGTACGTGTGAGGGCGCGGGTTAGTGTCAGCGTACGGGTTAGGATTAGGGGACGGGTGAGGGTCAGGCTTCGGGGAAGGGTTAGGGTTAGGGTTCGGGCTAGGGTTAGGGTTAGGGGACGGGGAAGGTTTAGGGTCCAGGTGAGGGTACGACAACGCTTTAGGGGGAGCGTACGTGTGAGGGTGCGGGTTAGTGTCAGCGTACGGGTTAGGATTAGGGGACGGGTGAGGGTCAGGCTTCGGGGAAGGGTTAGGGTTCGGGCTAGGGTTAGGGTTAGGGGACGGGGACGGTGTAGGGTCCAGGTGAGGGTACGAAAAGGCTTTAGGGGGAGCGTACATGTGAGGGTGCGGGTTAGTGTCAGCGTACGGGTTAGGATTAGGGGACGGGTGAGGGTCAGGCTTCGGGGAAGGGTTAGGGTTAGGGTTCGGGCTAGGGTTAGGGTTAGGGGACGGGGAAGGTTTAGGGTCCAGGTGAGGGTACGACAACGCTTTAGGGGGAGCGTACGTGTGAGGGCGCGGGTTAGTGTCAGCGTACGGGTTAGGATTAGGGGACGGGTGAGGGTCAGGCTTCGGGGAAGGGTTAGGGTTAGGGTTCGGGCTAGGGTTAGGGTTAGGGGACGGGGACGGTTTAGGGTCCAGGTGAGTGTACGAGAACGCTTTAGGGGGAGTGTACGTGTGAGGGCACGGGTTAGTGTCAGCGTACGGGTTAGGATTAGGGGACGGGTGAGGGTCAGGCTTCGGGGAAGTGTTAGGTTTAGTTTTCGGGCTAGGGTTAGGGTTAGGGGACGGGTACGGTTTAGGGTCCAGGTGAGGGTACGACAACGCTTTAGGGGGAGCGTACGTGTGAGGGTGTGGGTTAGTGTCAGCGTACGGGTTAGGATTAGGGGACGGGTGAGGGTCAGGCTTCAGGGAAGGGTTAGGGTTAGGGTTCGGGCTAGGGTTAGGGTTAGGGGACGGGGCCGGTTTAGGGTCCAGGTGAGGGTACCAGAACGCTTTAGGGGGAGCGTACGTGTGAGGGCGCGGGTTAGTGTCAGCGTACGGGTTAGGATTAGGGGACGGGTGAGGGTCAGGCTTCGGGGAAGGGTTAGGGTTAGGGTTCGGGCTAGGGTTAGGGTTAGGGGACGGGAAAGGTTTAGGTTCCAGGTGAGGGTACGACAACGCTTTAGAGGGAGCGTACGTGTGAGGGCGCGGGTTAGTGTCAGCGTACGGGTTAGGATTAGGGGACGGGTGAGGGTCAGGCTTCGGGGAAGGGTTAGGGTTAGGGTTCGGGCTAGGGTTAGGGTTAGGGGACGGGGACGGTTTAGGGTCCAGGTGAGGGTACGACAACGCTTTACGGGGAGCGTACGTGTGAGGGTGTGGGTTAGTGTCAGCGTACGGGTTAGGATTAGGGGACGGGTGAGGGTCAGGCTTCAGGGAAGGGTTAGGGTTAGGGTTCGGGCTAGGGTTAGGGTTAGGGGACGGGGCCGGTTTAGGGTCCAGGTGAGGGTACCAGAACGCTTTAGGGGGAGCGTACGTGTGAGGGCGCGGGTTAGTGTCAGCGTACGGGTTAGGATTAGGGGACGGGTGAGGGTCAGGCTTCGGGGAAGGGTTAGGGTTAGGGTTCGGGCTAGGGTTAGGGTTAGGGGACGGGAAAGGTTTAGGGTCCAGGTGAGGGTACGACAACGCTTTAGAGGGAGCGTACGTGTGAGGGCGCGGGTTAGTGTCAGCGTACGGGTTAGGATTAGGGGACGGGTGAGGGTCAGGCTTCGGGGAAGGGTTAGGGTTAGGGTTCGGGCTAGGGTTAGGGTTAGGGGACGGGGACGGTTTAGGGTCCAGGTGAGGGTACGACAACGCTTTAGGGGGAGCGTACCTCTGAGGGCGCGGGTTAGTGTCAGCGTACGGGTTAGGATTAGGGGACGGGTGAGGGTCAGGCTTCGGGGAAGGGTTAGGGTTAGGGTTCGGGCTAGGGTTAGGATTAGGGTTAGGGGACGGGGACGGTTTAGGGTCCAGGTGAGGGTACGACAACGCTTTAGGGGGAGCGTACGTGTGAGGGCGCGGGTTAGTGTCAGCGTACGGGTTAGGATTAGGGGACGGGTGAGGGTCAGGCTTCGGGGAAGGGTTAGGGTTAGGGTTCGACCTAGGGTTAGGGTTAGGGGACGGGGACGGTTTAGGGTCCAGGTGAGGGTACGACAACGCTTTAGGGGGAGCGTACGTGTGAGGGCGCGGGTTAGTGTCAGCGTACGGGTTAGGATTAGGGGACGGGTGAGGGTCAGGCTTCGGGGAAGGGTTAGGGTTAGGGTTCGGGCTAGGGTTAGGGTTAGGGGACGGGGACGGTTTAGGGTCCAGGTGAGGGTACGACAACGCTTTAGGGGGAGCGTACCTGTGAGGGCGCGGGTTAGTGTCAGCGTACGGGTTAGGATTAGGGGACGGGTGAGGGTCAGGCTTCGGGGAAGGGTTAGGGTTAGGGTTCGGGCTAGGGTTAGGATTAGGGTTAGGGGACGGGGACGGTTTAGGGTCCAGGTGAGGGTACGACAACGCTTTAGGGGGAGCGTACGTGTGAGGGCGCGGGTTAGTGTCAGCGTACGGGTTAGGATTAGGGGACGGGTGAGGGTCAGGCTTCGGGGAAGGGTTAGGGTTAGGGTTCGGGCTAGGGTTAGGGTTAGGGGACGGGGACGGTTTAGGGTCCAGGTGAGGGTACGACAACGCTTTAGGGGGAGCGTACGTGTGAGGGCGCGGGTTAGTGTCAGCGTACGGGTTAGGATTAGGGGACGGGTGAGGGTCAGGCTTCGGGGAAGGGTTAGGGTTAGGGTTCGGGCTAGGGTTAGGGTTAGGGGACGGGGACGGTTTAGGGTCCAGGTGAGGGTACGACAACGCTTTAGGGGGAGCGTAGGTGTGAGGGCGCGGGTTAGTGTCAGCGTACGGGTTAGGATTAGGGGACGGGTGAGGGTCAGGCTTCGGGGAAGGGTTAGGGTTAGGGTTCGGGCTAGGGTTAGGGTTAGGGGACGGGGACGGTTTAGGGTCCAGGTGAGGGTACGACAACGCTTTAGGGGGAGCGTACGTGTGAGGGCGCGGGTTAGTGTCAGCGTACGGGTTAGGATTAGGGGACGGGTGAGGGTCAGGCTTCGGGGAAGGGTTAGGGTTAGTGTTCGGGCTAGGGTTAGGGTTAGAAGACGGGGACGGTTTAGGGTCCAGGTGAGGGTACGACAACGCTTTAGGGGGAGCGTACGTGTGAGGGCGCGGGTTAGTGTCAGCGTAAGGGTTAGGATTAGGGGACGGGTGAGGGTCAGGCTTCGGGGAAGGGTTAGGGTTAGGGTTCGGACTAGGGTTAGGGTTAGGGGACGGGGACGGTTTAGGGTCCAGGTGAGGGTACGACAACGCTTTAGGGGGAGGATACGTGTGAGGGCACGGGTTAGTGTCAGCATACGGGTAAGGATTAGGGGACGTGTGAGGGTCAGGCTTCGGGGAAGGTTTAGGGATAGGGTTCGGGCTAGGGTTAGGGTTAGGGGACGGGGACGGTTTAGGGTCCAGGTGAGGGTACGACAACGCTTTAGGGGGAGCGTACGTGTGAGGGCGCGGGTTAGTGTCAGCGTACGGGTTAGGATTAGGGGACGGGTGAGGGTCAGGCTTCGGGGAAGGGTTAGGGTTAGGGTTCGGGCTAGGGTTAGGGTTAGGGGACGGGGACGGTTTAGGGTCCAGGTGAGGGTACGACAACGCTTTAGGGGGAGCGTACGTGTGAGGGCGCGGGTTAGTGTCAGCGTACGGGTTAGGATTAGGGGACGGGTGAGGGTCAGGCTTCGGGGAAGGGTTAGGGTTAGGGTTCGGGCTAGGGTTAGGGTTAGGGGACGGGGACGGTTTAGGGTCCAGGTGAGGGTACGACAATGCTTTAGGGGGAGCGTAGGTGTGAGGGCGCGGGTTAGTGTCAGCGTACGGGTTAGGATTAGGGGACGGGTGAGGGTCAGGCTTCGGGGAAGGGTTAGGGTTAGGGTTCGGGCTAGGGTTAGGGTTAGGGGACGGGGACGGTTTAGGGTCCAGGTGAGGGTACGACAACGCTTTAGGGGGAGCGTACGTGTGAGGGCGCGGGTTAGTGTCAGCGTACGGGTTAGGATTAGGGGACGGGTGAGGGTCAGGCTTCGGGGAAGTGTTAGGTTTACTTTTCGGGCTAGGGTTAGGGTTAGGGGACGGGGACGGTTTAGGGTCCAGGTGAGGGTACGACAACGCTTTAGGGGGAGCGTACGTGTGAGGGTGCGGGTTAGTGTCAGCGTACGGGTTAGGATTAGGGGACGGGTGAGGGTCAGGCTTCGGGGAAGGGTTAGGGTTCGGGCTAGGGTTAGGGTTAGGGGACGGGGACGGTGTAGGGTCCAGGTGAGGGTACGAAAAGGCTTTAGGGGGAGCGTACATGTGAGGGTGCGGGTTAGTGTCAGCGTACGGGTTAGGATTAGGGGACGGGTGAGGGTCAGGCTTCGGGGAAGGGTTAGGGTTAGGGTTCGGGCTAGGGTTAGGGTTAGGGGACGGGGAAGGTTTAGGGTCCAGGTGAGGGTACGACAACGCTTTAGGGGGAGCGTACGTGTGAGGGCGCGGGTTAGTGTCAGCGTACGGGTTAGGATTAGGGGACGGGTGAGGGTCAGGCTTCGGGGAAGGGTTAGGGTTAGGGTTCGGGCTAGGGTTAGGGTTAGGGGACGGGGACGGTTTAGGGTCCAGGTGAGGGTACGACAACGCTTTAGAGGGAGCGTACCTGTGAGGGCGCGGGTTAGTGTCAGCGTACAGGTTAGGATTAGGGGACGGGTGAGGGTCAGGCTTCGGGGAAGGGTTAGGGTTAGGGTTCGGGCTAGGGTTAGGATTAGGGTTAGGGGACGGGGACGGTTTAGGGTCCAGGTGAGGGTACGACAACGCTTTAGGGGGAGCGTACGTGTGAGGGCGCGGGTTAGTGTCAGCGTACGGGTTAGGATTAGGGGACGGGTGAGGGTCAGGCTTCGGGGAAGGGTTAGGGTTAGGGTTCGGGCTAGGGTTAGGGTTAGGGGACGGGGAAGGTTTAGGGTCCAGGTGAGGGTACGACAACGCTTTAGGGGGAGCGTACGTGTGAGGGTGCGGGTTAGTGTCAGCGTACGGGTTAGGATTAGGGGACGGGTGAGGGTCAGGCTTCGGGGAAGGGTTAGGGTTAGGGTTCGGGCTAGGGTTAGGGTTAGGGGACGGGGACGGTTTAGGGTCCAGGTGAGGGTACGACAACGCTTTACGGGGAGCGTACGTGTGAGGGTGTGGGTTAGTGTCAGCGTACGGGTTAGGATTAGGGGACGGGTGAGGGTCAGGCTTCAGGGAAGGGTTAGGGTTAGGGTTCGGGCTAGGGTTAGGGTTAGGGGACGGGGCCGGTTTAGGGTCCAGGTGAGGGTACCAGAACGCTTTAGGGGGAGCGTACGTGTGAGGGCGCGGGTTAGTGTCAGCGTACGGGTTAGGATTAGGGGACGGGTGAGGGTCAGGCTTCGGGGAAGGGTTAGGGTTAGGGTTCGGGCTAGGGTTAGGGTTAGGGGACGGGAAAGGTTTAGGGTCCAGGTGAGGGTACGACAACGCTTTAGAGGGAGCGTACGTGTGAGGGCGCGGGTTAGTGTCAGCGTACGGGTTAGGATTAGGGGACGGGTGAGGGTCAGGCTTCGGGGAAGGGTTAGGGTTAGGGTTCGGGCTAGGGTTAGGGTTAGGGGACGGGGACGGTTTAGGGTCCAGGTGAGGGTACGACAACGCTTTAGGGGGAGCGTACCTGTGAGGGCGCGGGTTAGTGTCAGCGTACGGGTTAGGATTAGGGGACGGGTGAGGGTCAGGCTTCGGGGAAGGGTTAGGGTTAGGGTTCGGGCTAGGGTTAGGATTAGGGTTAGGGGACGGGGACGGTTTAGGGTCCAGGTGAGGGTACGACAACGCTTTAGGGGGAGCGTACGTGTGAGGGCGCGGGTTAGTGTCAGCGTACGGGTTAGGATTAGGGGACGGGTGAGGGTCAGGCTTCGGGGAAGGGTTAGGGTTAGGGTTCGACCTAGGGTTAGGGTTAGGGGACGGGGACGGTTTAGGGTCCAGGTGAGGGTACGACAACGCTTTAGGGGGAGCGTACGTGTGAGGGCGCGGGTTAGTGTCAGCGTACGGGTTAGGATTAGGGGACGGGTGAGGGTCAGGCTTCGGGGAAGGGTTAGGGTTAGGGTTCGGGCTAGGGTTAGGGTTAGGGGACGGGGACGGTTTAGGGTCCAGGTGAGGGTACGACAACGCTTTAGGGGGAGCGTACCTGTGAGGGCGCGGGTTAGTGTCAGCGTACGGGTTAGGATTAGGGGACGGGTGAGGGTCAGGCTTCGGGGAAGGGTTAGGGTTAGGGTTCGGGCTAGGGTTAGGATTAGGGTTAGGGGACGGGGACGGTTTAGGGTCCAGGTGAGGGTACGACAACGCTTTAGGGGGAGCGTACGTGTGAGGGCGCGGGTTAGTGTCAGCGTACGGGTTAGGATTAGGGGACGGGTGAGGGTCAGGCTTCGGGGAAGGGTTAGGGTTAGGGTTCGGGCTAGGGTTAGGGTTAGGGGACGGGGACGGTTTAGGGTCCAGGTGAGGGTACGACAACGCTTTAGGGGGAGCGTACGTGTGAGGGCGCGGGTTAGTGTCAGCGTACGGGTTAGGATTAGGGGACGGGTGAGGGTCAGGCTTCGGGGAAGGGTTAGGGTTAGGGTTCGGGCTAGGGTTAGGGTTAGGGGACGGGGACGGTTTAGGGTCCAGGTGAGGGTACGACAACGCTTTAGGGGGAGCGTAGGTGTGAGGGCGCGGGTTAGTGTCAGCGTACGGGTTAGGATTAGGGGACGGGTGAGGGTCAGGCTTCGGGGAAGGGTTAGGGTTAGGGTTCGGGCTAGGGTTAGGGTTAGGGGACGGGGACGGTTTAGGGTCCAGGTGAGGGTACGACAACGCTTTAGGGGGAGCGTACGTGTGAGGGCGCGGGTTAGTGTCAGCGTACGGGTTAGGATTAGGGGACGGGTGAGGGTCAGGCTTCGGGGAAGGGTTAGGGTTAGTGTTCGGGCTAAGGTTAGGGTTAGAAGACGGGGACGGTTTAGGGTCCAGGTGAGTGTACGACAACGCTTTAGGGGGAGCGTACGTGTGAGGGCGCGGGTTAGTGTCAGCGTAAGGGTTAGGATTAGGGGACGGGTGAGGGTCAGGCTTCGGGGAAGGGTTAGGGTTAGGGTTCGGACTAGGGTTAGGGTTAGGGGACGGGGACGGTTTAGGGTCCAGGTGAGGGTACGACAACGCTTTAGGGGGAGGATACGTGTGAGGGCACGGGTTAGTGTCAGCATACGGGTAAGGATTAGGGGACGTGTGAGGGTCAGGCTTCGGGGAAGGTTTAGGGATAGGGTTCGGGCTAGGGTTAGGGTTAGGGGACGGGGACGGTTTAGGGTCCAGGTGAGGGTACGACAACGGTTTAGGGGGAGCGTACGTGTGAGGGCGCGGGTTAGTGTCAGCGTACGGGTTAGGATTAGGGGACGGGTGAGGGTCAGGCTTCGGGGAAGGGTTAGGGTTAGGGTTCGGGCTAGGGTTAGGGTTAGGGGACGGGGACGGTTTAGGGTCCAGGTGAGGGTACGACAACGCTTTAGGGGGAGCGTACGTGTGAGGGCGCGGGTTAGTGTCAGCGTACGGGTTAGGATTAGGGGACGGGTGAGGGTCAGGCTTCGGGGAAGGGTTAGGGTTAGGGTTCGGGCTAGGGTTAGGGTTAGGGGACGGGGACGGTTTAGGGTCCAGGTGAGGGTACGACAACGCTTTAGGGGGAGCGTAGGTGTGAGGGCGCGGGTTAGTGTCAGCGTACGGGTTAGGATTAGGGGACGGGTGAGGGTCAGGCTTCGGGGAAGGGTTAGGGTTAGGGTTCGACCTAGGGTTAGGGTTAGGGGACGGGGACGGTTTAGGGTCCAGGTGAGTGTACGAGAACGTTTTAGGGGGAGCGTACGTGTGAGGGCGCGGGTTAGTGTCAGCGTACGGGTTAGGATTAGGGGACGGGTGAGGGTCAGGCTTCGGGGAAGTGTTAGGTTTACTTTTCGGGCTAGGGTTAGGGTTAGGGGACGGGGACGGTTTAGGGTCCAGGTGAGGGTACGACAACGCTTTAGGGGGAGCGTACGTGTGAGGGTGCGGGTTATTGTCAGCGTACGGGTTAGGATTAGGGGACGGGTGAGGGTCAGGCTTCGGGGAAGGGTTAGGGTTCGGGCTAGGGTTAGGGTTAGGGGACGGGGACGGTGTAGGGTCCAGGTGAGGGTACGAAAAGGCTTTAGGGGGAGCGTACATGTGAGGGTGCGGGTTAGTGTCAGCGTACGGGTTAGGATTAGGGGACGGGTGAGGGTCAGGCTTCGGGGAAGGGTTAGGGTTAGGGTTCGGGCTAGGGTTAGGGTTAGGGGACGGGCAAGGTTTAGGGTCCAGGTGAGGGTACGACAACGCTTTAGGGGGAGCGTACGTGTGAGGGCGCGGGTTAGTGTCAGCGTACGGGTTAGGATTAGGGGACGGGTGAGGGTCAGGCTTCGGGGAAGGGTTAGGGTTAGGGTTCGGGCTAGGGTTAGGGTTAGGGGACGGGGACGGTTTAGGGTCCAGGTGAGGGTACGACAACGCTTTAGAGGGAGCGTACCTGTGAGGGCGCGGGTTAGTGTCAGCGTACAGGTTAGGATTAGGGGACGGGTGAGGGTCAGGCTTCGGGGAAGGGTTAGGGTTAGGGTTCGGGCTATGGTTAGGGTTAGGGGACGGGGACGGTTTAGGGTCCAGGTGAGGGTACGACAACGCTTTAGGGGGAGCGTACGTGTGAGGGTGCGGGTTAGTGTCAGCGTACGGGTTAGGATTAGGGGACGGGTGAGGGTCAGGCTTCGGGGAAGGGTTAGGGTTCGGGCTAGGGTTAGGGTTAGGGGACGGGGACGGTGTAGGGTCCAGGTGAGGGTACGAAAAGTCTTTAGGGGGAGCGTACATGTGAGGGTGCGGGTTAGTGTCAGCGTACGGGTTAGGATTAGGGGACGGGTGAGGGTCAGGCTTCGGGGAAGGGTTAGGGTTAGGGTTCGGGCTAGGGTTAGGGTTAGGGGACGGGGAAGGTTTAGGGTCCAGGTGAGGTTACGACAACGCTTTAGGGGGAGCGTACGTGTGAGGGCGCGGGTTAGTGTCAGCGTACGGGTTAGGATTAGGGGACGGGTGAGGGTCAGGCTTCGGGGAAGGGTTAGGGTTAGGGTTCGGGCTAGGGTTAGGGTTAGGGGACGGGGAAGGTTTAGGGTCCAGGTGAGGGTACGACAACGCTTTAGGGGGAGCGTACATGTGAGGGTGCGGGTTAGTGTCAGCGTACGGGTTAGGATTAGGGGACGGGTGAGGGTCAGGCTTCGGGGAAGGGTTAGGGTTAGGGTTCGGGCTAGGGTTAGGGTTAGGGGACGGGGAAGGTTTAGGGTCCAGGTGAGGGTACGACAACGCTTTAGGGGGAGCGTACGTGTGAGGGCGCGGGTTAGTGTCAGCGTACGGGTTAGGATTAGGGGACGGGTGAGGGTCAGGCTTCGGGGAAGGGTTAGGGTTAGGGTTCGGGCTAGGGTTAGGGTTAGGGGACGGGGAAGGTTTAGGGTCCAGGTGAGGGTACGACAACGCTTTAGGGGGAGCGTACGTGTGAGGGTGCGGGTTAGTGTCAGCGTACGGGTTAGGATTAGGGGACGGGTGAGGGTCAGGCTTCGGGGAAGGGTTAGGGTTCGGGCTAGGGTTAGGGTTAGGGGACGGGGACGGTGTAGGGTCCAGGTGAGGGTACGAAAAGGCTTTAGGGGGAGCGTACATGTGAGGGTGCGGGTTAGTGTCAGCGTACGGGTTAGGATTAGGGGACGGGTGAGGGTCAGGCTTCGGGGAAGTGTTAGGGTTAGGGTTCGGGCTAGGGTTAGGGTTAGGGGACGGGGAAGGTTTAGGGTCCAGGTGAGGGTACGACAACGCTTTAGGGGGAGCGTACGTGTGAGGGCGCGGGTTAGTGTCAGCGTACGGGTTAGGATTAGGGGACGGGTGAGGGTCAGGCTTCGGGGAAGGGTTAGGGTTAGGGTTCGGGCTAGGGTTAGGGTTAGGGGACGGGGACGGTTTAGGGTCCAGGTGAGTGTACGAGAACGCTTTAGGGGGAGCGTACGTGTGAGGGCACGGGTTAGTGTCAGCGTACGGGTTAGGATTAGGGGACGGGTGAGGGTCAGGCTTCGGGGAAGTGTTAGGTTTAGTTTTCGGGCTAGGGTTAGGGTTAGGGGACGGGTACGGTTTAGGGTCCAGGTGAGGGTACGACAACGCTTTAGGGGGAGCGTACGTGTGAGGGTGTGGGTTAGTGTCAGCGTACGGGTTAGGATTAGGGGACGGGTGAGGGTCAGGCTTCAGGGAAGGGTTAGGGTTAGGGTTCGGGCTAGGGTTAGGGTTAGGGGACGGGGCCGGTTTAGGGTCCAGGTGAGGGTACCAGAACGCTTTAGGGGGAGCGTACGTGTGAGGGCGCGGGTTAGTGTCAGCGTACGGGTTAGGATTAGGGGACGGGTGAGGGTCAGGCTTCGGGGAAGGGTTAGGGTTAGGGTTCGGGCTAGGGTTAGGGTTAGGGGACGGGAAAGGTTTAGGTTCCAGGTGAGGGTACGACAACGCTTTAGAGGGAGCGTACGTGTGAGGGCGCGGGTTAGTGTCAGCGTACGGGTTAGGATTAGGGGACGGGTGAGGGTCAGGCTTCGGGGAAGGGTTAGGGTTAGGGTTCGGGCTAGGGTTAGGGTTAGGGGACGGGGACGGTTTAGGGTCCAGGTGAGGGTACGACAACGCTTTACGGGGAGCGTACGTGTGAGGGTGTGGGTTAGTGTCAGCGTACGGGTTAGGATTAGGGGACGGGTGAGGGTCAGGCTTCAGGGAAGGGTTAGGGTTAGGGTTCGGGCTAGGGTTAGGGTTAGGGGACGGGGCCGGTTTAGGGTCCAGGTGAGGGTACCAGAACGCTTTAGGGGGAGCGTACGTGTGAGGGCGCGGGTTAGTGTCAGCGTACGGGTTAGGATTAGGGGACGGGTGAGGGTCAGGCTTCGGGGAAGGGTTAGGGTTAGGGTTCGGGCTAGGGTTAGGGTTAGGGGACGGGAAAGGTTTAGGGTCCAGGTGAGGGTACGACAACGCTTTAGAGGGAGCGTACGTGTGAGGGCGCGGGTTAGTGTCAGCGTACGGGTTAGGATTAGGGGACGGGTGAGGGTCAGGCTTCGGGGAAGGGTTAGGGTTAGGGTTCGGGCTAGGGTTAGGGTTAGGGGACGGGGACGGTTTAGGGTCCAGGTGAGGGTACGACAACGCTTTAGGGGGAGCGTACCTGTGAGGGCGCGGGTTAGTGTCAGCGTACGGGTTAGGATTAGGGGACGGGTGAGGGTCAGGCTTCGGGGAAGGGTTAGGGTTAGGGTTCGGGCTAGGGTTAGGATTAGGGTTAGGGGACGGGGACGGTTTAGGGTCCAGGTGAGGGTACGACAACGCTTTAGGGGGAGCGTACGTGTGAGGGCGCGGGTTAGTGTCAGCGTACGGGTTAGGATTAGGGGACGGGTGAGGGTCAGGCTTCGGGGAAGGGTTAGGGTTAGGGTTCGACCTAGGGTTAGGGTTAGGGGACGGGGACGGTTTAGGGTCCAGGTGAGGGTACGACAACGCTTTAGGGGGAGCGTACGTGTGAGGGCGCGGGTTAGTGTCAGCGTACGGGTTAGGATTAGGGGACGGGTGAGGGTCAGGCTTCGGGGAAGGGTTAGGGTTAGGGTTCGGGCTAGGGTTAGGGTTAGGGGACGGGGACGGTTTAGGGTCCAGGTGAGGGTACGACAACGCTTTAGGGGGAGCGTACCTGTGAGGGCGCGGGTTAGTGTCAGCGTACGGGTTAGGATTAGGGGACGGGTGAGGGTCAGGCTTCGGGGAAGGGTTAGGGTTAGGGTTCGGGCTAGGGTTAGGATTAGGGTTAGGGGACGGGGACGGTTTAGGGTCCAGGTGAGGGTACGACAACGCTTTAGGGGGAGCGTACGTGTGAGGGCGCGGGTTAGTGTCAGCGTACGGGTTAGGATTAGGGGACGGGTGAGGGTCAGGCTTCGGGGAAGGGTTAGGGTTAGGGTTCGACCTAGGGTTAGGGTTAGGGGACGGGGACGGTTTAGGGTCCAGGTGAGGGTACGACAACGCTTTAGGGGGAGCGTAGGTGTGAGGGCGCGGGTTAGTGTCAGCGTACGGGTTAGGATTAGGGGACGGGTGAGGGTCAGGCTTCGGGGAAGGGTTAGGGTTAGGGTTCGGGCTAGGGTTAGGGTTAGGGGACGGGGACGGTTTAGGGTCCAGGTGAGGGTACGACAACGCTTTAGGGGGAGCGTACGTGTGAGGGCGCGGGTTAGTGTCAGCGTACGGGTTAGGATTAGGGGACGGGTGAGGGTCAGGCTTCGGGGAAGGGTTAGGGTTAGTGTTCGGGCTAGGGTTAGGGTTAGAAGACGGGGACGGTTTAGGGTCCAGGTGAGGGTACGACAACGCTTTAGGGGGAGCGTACGTGTGAGGGCGCGGGTTAGTGTCAGCGTAAGGGTTAGGATTAGGGGACGGGTGAGGGTCAGGCTTCGGGGAAGGGTTAGGGTTAGGGTTCGGACTAGGGTTAGGGTTAGGGGACGGGGACGGTTTAGGGTCCAGGTGAGGGTACGACAACGCTTTAGGGGGAGGATACGTGTGAGGGCACGGGTTAGTGTCAGCATACGGGTAAGGATTAGGGGACGTGTGAGGGTCAGGCTTCGGGGAAGGTTTAGGGATAGGGTTCGGGCTAGGGTTAGGGTTAGGGGACGGGGACGGTTTAGGGTCCAGGTGAGGGTACGACAACGCTTTAGGGGGAGCGTACGTGTGAGGGCGCGGGTTAGTGTCAGCGTACGGGTTAGGATTAGGGGACGGGTGAGGGTCAGGCTTCGGGGAAGGGTTAGGGTTAGGGTTCGGGCTAGGGTTAGGGTTAGGGGACGGGGACGGTTTAGGGTCCAGGTGAGGGTACGACAACGCTTTAGGGGGAGCGTACGTGTGAGGGCGCGGGTTAGTGTCAGCGTACGGGTTAGGATTAGGGGACGGGTGAGGGTCAGGCTTCGGGGAAGGGTTAGGGTTAGGGTTCGGGCTAGGGTTAGGGTTAGGGGACGGGGACGGTTTAGGGTCCAGGTGAGGGTACGACAATGCTTTAGGGGGAGCGTAGGTGTGAGGGCGCGGGTTAGTGTCAGCGTACGGGTTAGGATTAGGGGACGGGTGAGGGTCAGGCTTCGGGGAAGGGTTAGGGTTAGGGTTCGGGCTAGGGTTAGGGTTAGGGGACGGGGACGGTTTAGGGTCCAGGTGAGGGTACGACAACGCTTTAGGGGGAGCGTACGTGTGAGGGCGCGGGTTAGTGTCAGCGTACGGGTTAGGATTAGGGGACGGGTGAGGGTCAGGCTTCGGGGAAGTGTTAGGTTTACTTTTCGGGCTAGGGTTAGGGTTAGGGGACGGGGACGGTTTAGGGTCCAGGTGAGGGTACGACAACGCTTTAGGGGGAGCGTACGTGTGAGGGTGCGGGTTAGTGTCAGCGTACGGGTTAGGATTAGGGGACGGGTGAGGGTCAGGCTTCGGGGAAGGGTTAGGGTTCGGGCTAGGGTTAGGGTTAGGGGACGGGGACGGTGTAGGGTCCAGGTGAGGGTACGAAAAGGCTTTAGGGGGAGCGTACATGTGAGGGTGCGGGTTAGTGTCAGCGTACGGGTTAGGATTAGGGGACGGGTGAGGGTCAGGCTTCGGGGAAGGGTTAGGGTTAGGGTTCGGGCTAGGGTTAGGGTTAGGGGACGGGGAAGGTTTAGGGTCCAGGTGAGGGTACGACAACGCTTTAGGGGGAGCGTACGTGTGAGGGCGCGGGTTAGTGTCAGCGTACGGGTTAGGATTAGGGGACGGGTGAGGGTCAGGCTTCGGGGAAGGGTTAGGGTTAGGGTTCGGGCTAGGGTTAGGGTTAGGGGACGGGGACGGTTTAGGGTCCAGGTGAGGGTACGACAACGCTTTAGAGGGAGCGTACCTGTGAGGGCGCGGGTTAGTGTCAGCGTACAGGTTAGGATTAGGGGACGGGTGAGGGTCAGGCTTCGGGGAAGGGTTAGGGTTAGGGTTCGGGCTAGGGTTAGGATTAGGGTTAGGGGACGGGGACGGTTTAGGGTCCAGGTGAGGGTACGACAACGCTTTAGGGGGAGCGTACGTGTGAGGGCGCGGGTTAGTGTCAGCGTACGGGTTAGGATTAGGGGACGGGTGAGGGTCAGGCTTCGGGGAAGGGTTAGGGTTAGGGTTCGGGCTAGGGTTAGGGTTAGGGGACGGGGAAGGTTTAGGGTCCAGGTGAGGGTACGACAACGCTTTAGGGGGAGCGTACGTGTGAGGGTGCGGGTTAGTGTCAGCGTACGGGTTAGGATTAGGGGACGGGTGAGGGTCAGGCTTCGGGGAAGGGTTAGGGTTCGGGCTAGGGTTAGGGTTAGGGGACGGGGACGGTGTAGGGTCCAGGTGAGGGTACGAAAAGGCTTTAGGGGGAGCGTACATGTGAGGGTGCGGGTTAGTGTCAGCGTACGGGTTAGGATTAGGGGACGGGTGAGGGTCAGGCTTCGGGGAAGGGTTAGGGTTAGGGTTCGGGCTAGGGTTAGGGTTAGGGGACGGGGAAGGTTTAGGGTCCAGGTGAGGGTACGACAACGCTTTAGGGGGAGCGTACGTGTGAGGGCGCGGGTTAGTGTCAGCGTACGGGTTAGGATTAGGGGACGGGTGAGGGTCAGGCTTCGGGGAAGGGTTAGGGTTAGGGTTCGGGCTAGGGTTAGGGTTAGGGGACGGGGACGGTTTAGGGTCCAGGTGAGTGTACGAGAACGCTTTAGGGGGAGTGTACGTGTGAGGGCACGGGTTAGTGTCAGCGTACGGGTTAGGATTAGGGGACGGGTGAGGGTCAGGCTTCGGGGAAGTGTTAGGTTTAGTTTTCGGGCTAGGGTTAGGGTTAGGGGACGGGTACGGTTTAGGGTCCAGGTGAGGGTACGACAACGCTTTAGGGGGAGCGTACGTGTGAGGGTGTGGGTTAGTGTCAGCGTACGGGTTAGGATTAGGGGACGGGTGAGGGTCAGGCTTCAGGGAAGGGTTAGGGTTAGGGTTCGGGCTAGGGTTAGGGTTAGGGGACGGGGCCGGTTTAGGGTCCAGGTGAGGGTACCAGAACGCTTTAGGGGGAGCGTACGTGTGAGGGCGCGGGTTAGTGTCAGCGTACGGGTTAGGATTAGGGGACGGGTGAGGGTCAGGCTTCGGGGAAGGGTTAGGGTTAGGGTTCGGGCTAGGGTTAGGGTTAGGGGACGGGAAAGGTTTAGGGTCCAGGTGAGGGTACGACAACGCTTTAGAGGGAGCGTACGTGTGAGGGCGCGGGTTAGTGTCAGCGTACGGGTTAGGATTAGGGGACGGGTGAGGGTCAGGCTTCGGGGAAGGGTTAGGGTTAGGGTTCGGGCTAGGGTTAGGGTTAGGGGACGGGGACGGTTTAGGGTCCAGGTGAGGGTACGACAACGCTTTACGGGGAGCGTACGTGTGAGGGTGTGGGTTAGTGTCAGCGTACGGGTTAGGATTAGGGGACGGGTGAGGGTCAGGCTTCAGGGAAGGGTTAGGGTTAGGGTTCGGGCTAGGGTTAGGGTTAGGGGACGGGGCCGGTTTAGGGTCCAGGTGAGGGTACCAGAACGCTTTAGGGGGAGCGTACGTGTGAGGGCGCGGGTTAGTGTCAGCGTACGGGTTAGGATTAGGGGACGGGTGAGGGTCAGGCTTCGGGGAAGGGTTAGGGTTAGGGTTCGGGCTAGGGTTAGGGTTAGGGGACGGGAAAGGTTTAGGGTCCAGGTGAGGGTACGACAACGCTTTAGAGGGAGCGTACGTGTGAGGGCGCGGGTTAGTGTCAGCGTACGGGTTAGGATTAGGGGACGGGTGAGGGTCAGGCTTCGGGGAAGGGTTAGGGTTAGGGTTCGGGCTAGGGTTAGGGTTAGGGGACGGGGACGGTTTAGGGTCCAGGTGAGGGTACGACAACGCTTTAGGGGGAGCGTACCTGTGAGGGCGCGGGTTAGTGTCAGCGTACGGGTTAGGATTAGGGGACGGGTGAGGGTCAGGCTTCGGGGAAGGGTTAGGGTTAGGGTTCGGGCTAGGGTTAGGATTAGGGTTAGGGGACGGGGACGGTTTAGGGTCCAGGTGAGGGTACGACAACGCTTTAGGGGGAGCGTACGTGTGAGGGCGCGGGTTAGTGTCAGCGTACGGGTTAGGATTAGGGGACGGGTGAGGGTCAGGCTTCGGGGAAGGGTTAGGGTTAGGGTTCGGGCTAGGGTTAGGGTTAGGGGACGGGGACGGTTTAGGGTCCAGGTGAGGGTACGACAACGCTTTAGGGGGAGCGTACCTGTGAGGGCGCGGGTTAGTGTCAGCGTACGGGTTAGGATTAGGGGACGGGTGAGGGTCAGGCTTCGGGGAAGGGTTAGGGTTAGGGTTCGGGCTAGGGTTAGGATTAGGGTTAGGGGACGGGGACGGTTTAGGGTCCAGGTGAGGGTACGACAACGCTTTAGGGGGAGCGTACGTGTGAGGGCGCGGGTTAGTGTCAGCGTACGGGTTAGGATTAGGGGACGGGTGAGGGTCAGGCTTCGGGGAAGGGTTAGGGTTAGGGTTCGGGCTAGGGTTAGGGTTAGGGGACGGGGACGGTTTAGGGTCCAGGTGAGGGTACGACAACGCTTTAGGGGGAGCGTACGTGTGAGGGCGCGGGTTAGTGTCAGCGTACGGGTTAGGATTAGGGGACGGGTGAGGGTCAGGCTTCGGGGAAGGGTTAGGGTTAGGGTTCGGGCTAGGGTTAGGGTTAGGGGACGGGGACGGTTTAGGGTCCAGGTGAGGGTACGACAACGCTTTAGGGGGAGCGTACGTGTGAGGGCGCGGGTTAGTGTCAGCGTACGGGTTAGGATTAGGGGACGGGTGAGGGTCAGGCTTCGGGGAAGGGTTAGGGTTAGGGTTCGGGCTAGGGTTAGGGTTAGGGGACGGGGACGGTTTAGGGTCCAGGTGAGGGTACGACAACGCTTTAGGGGGAGCGTAGGTGTGAGGGCGCGGGTTAGTGTCAGCGTACGGGTTAGGATTAGGGGACGGGTGAGGGTCAGGCTTCGGGGAAGGGTTAGGGTTAGGGTTCGGGCTAGGGTTAGGGTTAGGGGACGGGGACGGTTTAGGGTCCAGGTGAGGGTACGACAACGCTTTAGGGGGAGCGTACGTGTGAGGGCGCGGGTTAGTGTCAGCGTACGGGTTAGGATTAGGGGACGGGTGAGGGTCAGGCTTCGGGGAAGGGTTAGGGTTAGTGTTCGGGCTAGGGTTAGGGTTAGAAGACGGGGACGGTTTAGGGTCCAGGTGAGGGTACGACAACGCTTTAGGGGGAGCGTACGTGTGAGGGCGCGGGTTAGTGTCAGCGTAAGGGTTAGGATTAGGGGACGGGTGAGGGTCAGGCTTCGGGGAAGGGTTAGGGTTAGGGTTCGGACTAGGGTTAGGGTTAGGGGACGGGGACGGTTTAGGGTCCAGGTGAGGGTACGACAACGCTTTAGGGGGAGGATACGTGTGAGGGCACGGGTTAGTGTCAGCATACGGGTAAGGATTAGGGGACGTGTGAGGGTCAGGCTTCGGGGAAGGTTTAGGGATAGGGTTCGGGCTAGGGTTAGGGTTAGGGGACGGGGACGGTTTAGGGTCCAGGTGAGGGTACGACAACGCTTTAGGGGGAGCGTACGTGTGAGGGCGCGGGTTAGTGTCAGCGTACGGGTTAGGATTAGGGGACGGGTGAGGGTCAGGCTTCGGGGAAGGGTTAGGGTTAGGGTTCGGGCTAGGGTTAGGGTTAGGGGACGGGGACGGTTTAGGGTCCAGGTGAGGGTACGACAACGCTTTAGGGGGAGCGTACGTGTGAGGGCGCGGGTTAGTGTCAGCGTACGGGTTAGGATTAGGGGACGGGTGAGGGTCAGGCTTCGGGGAAGGGTTAGGGTTAGGGTTCGGGCTAGGGTTAGGGTTAGGGGACGGGGACGGTTTAGGGTCCAGGTGAGGGTACGACAACGCTTTAGGGGGAGCGTAGGTGTGAGGGCGCGGGTTAGTGTCAGCGTACGGGTTAGGATTAGGGGACGGGTGAGGGTCAGGCTTCGGGGAAGGGTTAGGGTTAGGGTTCGGGCTAGGGTTAGGGTTAGGGGACGGGGACGGTTTAGGGTCCAGGTGAGGGTACGACAACGCTTTAGGGGGAGCGTACGTGTGAGGGCGCGGGTTAGTGTCAGCGTACGGGTTAGGATTAGGGGACGGGTGAGGGTCAGGCTTCGGGGAAGTGTTAGGTTTACTTTTCGGGCTAGGGTTAGGGTTAGGGGACGGGGACGGTTTAGGGTCCAGGTGAGGGTACGACAACGCTTTAGGGGGAGCGTACGTGTGAGGGTGCGGGTTAGTGTCAGCGTACGGGTTAGGATTAGGGGACGGGTGAGGGTCAGGCTTCGGGGAAGGGTTAGGGTTCGGGCTAGGGTTAGGGTTAGGGGACGGGGACGGTGTAGGGTCCAGGTGAGGGTACGAAAAGGCTTTAGGGGGAGCGTACATGTGAGGGTGCGGGTTAGTGTCAGCGTACGGGTTAGGATTAGGGGACGGGTGAGGGTCAGGCTTCGGGGAAGGGTTAGGGTTAGGGTTCGGGCTAGGGTTAGGGTTAGGGGACGGGGAAGGTTTAGGGTCCAGGTGAGGGTACGACAACGCTTTAGGGGGAGCGTACGTGTGAGGGCGCGGGTTAGTGTCAGCGTACGGGTTAGGATTAGGGGACGGGTGAGGGTCAGGCTTCGGGGAAGGGTTAGGGTTAGGGTTCGGGCTAGGGTTAGGGTTAGGGGACGGGGACGGTTTAGGGTCCAGGTGAGGGTACGACAACGCTTTAGAGGGAGCGTACCTGTGAGGGCGCGGGTTAGTGTCAGCGTACAGGTTAGGATTAGGGGACGGGTGAGGGTCAGGCTTCGGGGAAGGGTTAGGGTTAGGGTTCGGGCTAGGGTTAGGATTAGGGTTAGGGGACGGGGACGGTTTAGGGTCCAGGTGAGGGTACGACAACGCTTTAGGGGGAGCGTACGTGTGACGGCGCGGGTTAGTGTCAGCGTACGGGTTAGGGTTAGGGGACGGGTGAGGGTCAGGCTTCGGGGAAGGGTTAGGTATAGGGTTCGGGCTAGGGTTAGGGTTAGGGGACGGGGACGGTTTAGGGTCCAGGTGAGGGTACGACAACGCTTTAGGGGGAGCGTACGTGTGAGGGCGTGGGTTAGTGTCAGCGTACACGTTAGGATTAGGGGACGGGTGAGGGTCAGGCTTCGGGGAAGTGTTAGGTTTAGTTTTCGGGCTAGGGTTAGGGTTAGGGGACGGGGACGGTTTAGGGTCCAGGTGAGGGTACGACAACGCTTTAGGGGGAGCGTACGTGTGAGGGTGCGGGTTAGTGTCAGCGTACGGGTTAGGATTAGGGGACGGGTGAGGGTCAGGCTTCGGGGAAGGGTTAGGGTTCGGGCTAGGGTTAGGGTTAGGGGACGGGGACGGTGTAGGGTCCAGGTGAGGGTACGAAAAGGCTTTAGGGGGAGCGTACATGTGAGGGTGCGGGTTAGTGTCAGCGTACGGGTTAGGATTAGGGGACGGGTGAGGGTCAGGCTTCGGGGAAGGGTTAGGGTTAGGGTTCGGGCTAGGGTTAGGGTTAGGGGACGGGGAAGGTTTAGGGTCCAGGTGAGGGTACGACAACGCTTTAGGGGGAGCGTACGTGTGAGGGCGCGGGTTACTGTCAGCGTACGGGTTAGGATTAGGGGACGGGTGAGGGTCAGGCTTCGGGGAAGGGTTAGGGTTAGGGTTCGGGCTAGGGTTAGGGTTAGGGGACGGGGACGGTTTAGGGTCCAGGTGAGGGTACGACAACGCTTTAGGGGGAGCGTACCTGTGAGGGCGCGGGTTAGTGTCAGTGTACAGGTTAGGATTAGGGGACGGGTGAGGGTCAGGCTTCGGGGAAGGGTTAGGGTTAGGGTTCGGGCTAGGGTTAGGATTAGGGTTAGGGGACGGGGACGGTTTAGGGTCCAGGTTAGCGTTAGGGTTCGGGCTAGGGTTAGGGTTAGGGGACGGGGACGGTTTAGGGTCCAGGTGAGGGTACGACAACGCTTTAGGGGGAGCGTACGTGTGAGGGCGCGGGTTAGTGTCAGCGTACGGGTTAGGATTAGGGCACGGGTGAGGGTCAGGCTTCGGGGAAGGGTTAGGGTTAGGGTTCGGGCTAGGGTTAGGGTTAGGGGACGGGGACGGTTTAGGGTCCAGTTGAGGGTACGACAACGCTTTAGGGGGAGCGTACGTGTGAGGGTGCGGGTTAGTGTCAGCGTACGGGTTAGGATTAGGGGACGGGTGAGGGTCAGGCTTCGGGGAAGGGTTAGGTATAGGGTTCGGGCTAGGGTTAGGATTAGGGGACGGGGACGGTTTAGGGTCCAGGTGAGGGTACGACAACGCATTAGGGGGAGCGTACGTGTGAGGGAGCGAGTTAGTGTCAGCGTACGGGTTAGGATTAGGGCACGGGTGAGGGTCAGGCTTCGGGGAAGGGTTAGGGTTAGGGTTCGGGCTAGGGTTAGGGTTAGGGGACGGGGCCGGTTTAGGGTCCAGGTGAGGGTACCAGAACGCTTTAGGGGGAGCGTACGTGTGAGGGCGCGGGTTAGTGTCAGCGTACGGGTTAGGATTAGGGGACGGGTGAGGGTCAGGCTTCGGGGAAGGGTTAGGGTTAGGGTTCGGGCTAGGGTTAGGGTTAGGGGACGGGGACGGTTTAGGGTCCAGGTGAGGGTACGACAACGCTTTAGGGGGAGCGTACCTGTGAGGGCGCGGGTTAGTGTCAGCGTAAGGGTTAGGATTAGGGGACGGGTGAGGGTCAGGCTTCGGGGAAGGGTTAGGGTTAGGGTTCGGGCTAGGGTTAGGATTAGGGTTAGGGGACGGGGACGGTTTAGGGTCCAGGTGAGGGTACGACAACGCTTTAGGGGGAGCGTACGTGTGAGGGCGCGGGTTAGTGTCAGCGTACGGGTTAGGAATCGGGGACGGGTGAGGGTCAGGCTTCGGGGAAGGGTTAGGGTTAGGGTTCGACCTAGGGTTAGGGTTAGGGGACGGGGACGGTTTAGGGTCCAGGTGAGGGTACGACAACGCTTTAGGGGGAGCGTACGTGTGAGGGCGCGGGTTAGTGTCAGCGTACGGGTTAGGATTAGGGGACGGGTGAGGGTCAGGCTTCGGGGAAGGGTTAGGGTTAGGGTTCGGGCTAGGGTTAGGGTTAGGGGACGGGGACGGTTTAGGGTCCAGGTGAGGGTACGACAACGCTTTAGGGGGAGCGTACGTGTGAGGGCGCGGGTTAGTGTCAGCGTACGGGTTAGGATTAGGGGACGGGTGAGGGTCAGGCTTCGGGGAAGGGTTAGGGTTAGTGTTCGGGCTAGGGTTAGGGTTAGAAGACGGGGACGGTTTAGGGTCCAGGTGAGGGTACGACAACGCTTTAGGGGGAGCGTACGTGTGAGGGCGCGGGTTAGTGTCAGCGTAAGGGTTAGGATTAGGGGACGGGTGAGGGTCAGGCTTCGGGGAAGGGTTAGGGTTAGGGTTCGGACTAGGGTTAGGGTTAGGGGACGGGGACGGTTTAGGGTCCAGGTGAGGGTACGACAACGCTTTAGGGGGAGGATACGTGTGAGGGCACGGGTTAGTGTCAGCATACGGGTAAGGATTAGGGGACGTGTGAGGGTCAGGCTTCGGGGAAGGTTTAGGGATAGGGTTCGGGCTAGGGTTAGGGTTAGGGGACGGGGACGGTTTAGGGTCCAGGTGAGGGTACGACAACGCTTTAGGGGGAGCGTACGTGTGAGGGCGCGGGTTAGTGTCAGCGTACGGGTTAGGATTAGGGGACGGGTGAGGGTCAGGCTTCGGGGAAGGGTTAGGGTTAGGGTTCGGGCTAGGGTTAGGGTTAGGGGACGGGGACGGTTTAGGGTCCAGGTGAGGGTACGACAACGCTTTAGGGGGAGCGTACGTGTGAGGGCGCGGGTTAGTGTCAGCGTACGGGTTAGGATTAGGGGACGGGTGAGGGTCAGGCTTCGGGGAAGGGTTAGGGTTAGGGTTCGGGCTAGGGTTAGGGTTAGGGGACGGGGACGGTTTAGGGTCCAGGTGAGGGTACGACAACGCTTTAGGGGGAGCGTAGGTGTGAGGGCGCGGGTTAGTGTCAGCGTACGGGTTAGGATTAGGGGACGGGTGAGGGTCAGGCTTCGGGGAAGGGTTAGGGTTAGGGTTCGGGCTAGGGTTAGGGTTAGGGGACGGGGACGGTTTAGGGTCCAGGTGAGGGTACGACAACGCTTTAGGGGGAGCGTACGTGTGAGGGCGCGGGTTAGTGTCAGCGTACGGGTTAGGATTAGGGGACGGGTGAGGGTCAGGCTTCGGGGAAGGGTTAGGGTTAGTGTTCGGGCTAGGGTTAGGGTTAGAAGACGGGGACGGTTTAGGGTCCAGGTGAGGGTACGACAACGCTTTAGGGGGAGCGTACGTGTGAGGGCGCGGGTTAGTGTCAGCGTAAGGGTTAGGATTAGGGGACGGGTGAGGGTCAGGCTTCGGGGAAGGGTTAGGGTTAGGGTTCGGACTAGGGTTAGGGTTAGGGGACGGGGACGGTTTAGGGTCCAGGTGAGGGTACGACAACGCTTTAGGGGGAGGATACGTGTGAGGGCACGGGTTAGTGTCAGCATACGGGTAAGGATTAGGGGACGTGTGAGGGTCAGGCTTCGGGGAAGGTTTAGGGATAGGGTTCGGGCTAGGGTTAGGGTTAGGGGACGGGGACGGTTTAGGGTCCAGGTGAGGGTACGACAACGCTTTAGGGGGAGCGTACGTGTGAGGGCGCGGGTTAGTGTCAGCGTACGGGTTAGGATTAGGGGACGGGTGAGGGTCAGGCTTCGGGGAAGGGTTAGGGTTAGGGTTCGGGCTAGGGTTAGGGTTAGGGGACGGGGACGGTTTAGGGTCCAGGTGAGGGTACGACAACGCTTTAGGGGGAGCGTACGTGTGAGGGCGCGGGTTAGTGTCAGCGTACGGGTTAGGATTAGGGGACGGGTGAGGGTCAGGCTTCGGGGAAGGGTTAGGGTTAGGGTTCGGGCTAGGGTTAGGGTTAGGGGACGGGGACGGTTTAGGGTCCAGGTGAGGGTACGACAACGCTTTAGGGGGAGCGTAGGTGTGAGGGCGCGGGTTAGTGTCAGCGTACGGGTTAGGATTAGGGGACGGGTGAGGGTCAGGCTTCGGGGAAGGGTTAGGGTTAGGGTTCGGGCTAGGGTTAGGGTTAGGGGACGGGGACGGTTTAGGGTCCAGGTGAGGGTACGACAACGCTTTAGGGGGAGCGTACGTGTGAGGGTGCGGGTTAGTGTCAGCGTACGGGTTAGGATTAGGGGACGGGTGAGGGTCAGGCTTCGGGGAAGGGTTAGGGTTCGGGCTAGGGTTAGGGTTAGGGTTAGGGGACGGGGAAGGTTTAGGGTCCAGGTGAGGGTACGACAACGCTTTAGGGGGAGCGTACGTGTGAGGGCGCGGGTTAGTGTCAGCGTACGGGTTAGGATTAGTGGACGGGTGAGGGTCAGGCTTCGGGGAAGGGTTAGGGTTAGGGTTCGGGCTAGGGTTAGGGTTAGGGGACGGGGACGGTTTAGGGTCCAGGTGAGGGTACGACAACGCTTTAGAGGGAGCGTACCTGTGAGGGCGCGGGTTAGTGTCAGCGTACAGGTTAGGATTAGGGGACGGGTGAGGGTCAGGCTTCGGGGAAGGGTTAGGGTTAGTGTTCGGGCTAGGGTTAGGATTAGGGTTAGGGGACGGGGACGGTTTAGGGTCCAGGTGAGGGTACGACAACGCTTTAGGGGGAGCGTACGTGTGAGGGCGCGGGTTAGTGTCAGCGTACGGGTTAGGATTAGGGGACGGGTGAGGGTCAGGCTTCGGGGAAGGGTTAGGTATAGGGTTCGGGCTAGGGTTAGGGTTAGGGGACGGGGACGGTTTAGGGTCCAGGTGAGGGTACGACAACGCTTTAGGGGGAGCGTACGTGTGAGGGCGTGGGTTAGTGTCAGCGTACACGTTAGGATTAGGGGACGGGTGAGGGTCAGGCTTCGGGGAAGTGTTAGGTTTAGTTTTCGGGCTAGGGTTAGGGTTAGGGGACGGGGACGGTTTAGGGTCCAGGTGAGGGTACGACAACGCTTTAGGGGGAGCGTACGTGTGAGGGTGCGGGTTAGTGTCAGCGTACGGGTTAGGATTAGGGGACGGGTGAGGGTCAGGCTTCGGGGAAGGGTTAGGGTTCGGGCTAGGGTTAGGGTTAGGGGACGGGGACGGTGTAGGGTCCAGGTGAGGGTACGAAAAGGCTTTAGGGGGAGCGTACATGTGAGGGTGCGGTTTAGTGTCAGCGTACGGGTTAGGATTAGGGGACGGGTGAGGGTCAGGCTTCGGGGAAGGGTTAGGGTTAGGGTTCGGGCTAGGGTTAGGGTTAGGGGACGGGGAAGGTTTAGGGTCCAGGTGAGGGTACGACAACGCTTTAGGGGGAGCGTACGTGTGAGGGCGCGGGTTACTGTCAGCGTACGGGTTAGGATTAGGGGACGGGTGAGGGTCAGGCTTCGGGGAAGGGTTAGGGTTAGGGTTCGGGCTAGGGTTAGGGTTAGGGGACGGGGACGGTTTAGGGTCCAGGTGAGGGTACGACAACGCTTTAGGGGGAGCGTACCTGTGAGGGTGCGGGTTAGTGTCAGCGTACAGGTTAGGATTAGGGGACGGGTGAGGGTCAGGCTTCGGGGAAGGGTTAGGGTTAGGGTTCGGGCTAGGGTTAGGATTAGGGTTAGGGGACGGGGACGGTTTAGGGTCCAGGTTAGCGTTAGGGTTCGGGCTAGGGTTAGGGTTAGGGGACGGGGACGGTTTAGGGTCCAGGTGAGGGTACGACAACGCTTTAGGGGGAGCGTACGTGTGAGGGCGCGGGTTAGTGTCAGCGTACGGGTTAGGATTAGGGGACGGGTGAGGGTCAGGCTTCGGGGAAGGGTTAGGGTTAGGGTTCGGGCTAGGGTTAGGGTTAGGGGACGGGGACGGTTTAGGGTCCAGTTGAGGGTACGACAACGCTTTAGGGGGAGCGTACGTGTGAGGGCGCGGGTTAGTGTCAGCGTACGGGTTAGGATTAGGGGACGGGTGAGGGTCAGGCTTCGGGGAAGGGTTAGGGTTAGGGTTCGGGCTAGGGTTAGGGTTAGGGGACGGGGACGGTTTAGGGTCCAGGTGAGGGTACGACAACGCTTTAGGGGGAGCGTACCTGTGAGGGCGCAGGTTACTGTCACCGTACGGGTTAGGATTAGGGGACGGGTGAGGGTCAGGCTTTGGGGAAGGGTTAGGGTTAGGGTTCGGGCTAGGGTTGGGGTTAGGGGACGGGGACGGTTTAGGGTCCAGGTGAGGGTACGACAACGCTTTAGGGGGAGCGTACGTGTGAGGGCGCGGGTTAGTGTCAGCGTACGGGTTAGGATTAGGGGACGGGTGAGGGTCAGGCTTCGGGGAAGGGTTAGGTATAGGGTTCGAGCTAGGGTTAGGATTAGGGGACGGGGACGGTTTAGGGTCCAGGTGAGGGTACGACAACGCATTAGGGGGAGCGTACGTGTGAGGGAGCGGGTTAGTGTCAGCGTACGGGTTAGGATTAGGGGACGGGTGAGGGTCAGGCTCCGGAGAAGTGTTAGGGATAGGGTTCGGGCTAGGGTTAGGGTTAGGGGACGGGGACGGTTTAGGGTCCAGGTGAGGGTACGACAACGCTTTAGGGGGAGCGTACGTGTGAGGGCACGGGTTAGTGTTAGCGTACGGGTTAGGATTAGGGGACGGGTGAGGGTCAGGCTTCGGGGAAGGGTTAGGGTTAGGGTTCGGGCTAGGGTTAGGGTTAGGGGACGGGGACGGTTTAGGGTCCAGGTGAGGGTACGACAACGCTTTAGGGGGAGCGTACGTGTGAGGGTGCGGGTTAGTGTCAGCGTACGGGTTAGGATTAGGGGACGGGTGAGGGTCAGGCTTCGGGGAAGGGTTAGGGTTCGGGCTAGGGTTAGGGTTAGGGGACGGGGACGGTGTAGGGTCCAGGTGAGGGTACGAAAAGGCTTTAGGGGGAGCGTACATGTGAGGGTGCGGGTTAGTGTCAGCGTACGGGTTAGGATTAGGGGACGGGTGAGGGTCAGGCTTCGGGGAAGGGTTAGGGTTAGGGTTCGGGCTAGGGTTAGGGTTAGGGGACGGGGAAGGTTTAGGGTCCAGGTGAGGGTACGACAACGCTTTAGGGGGAGCGTACGTGTGAGGGCGCGGGTTAGTGTCAGCGTACGGGTTAGGATTAGGGGACGGGTGAGGGTCAGGCTTCGGGGAAGGGTTAGGGTTAGGGTTCGGGCTAGGGTTAGGGTTAGGGGACGGGGACGGTTTAGGGTCCAGGTGAGTGTACGAGAACGCTTTAGGGGGAGTGTACGTGTGAGGGCACGGGTTAGTGTCAGCGTACGGGTTAGGATTAGGGGACGGGTGAGGGTCAGGCTTCGGGGAAGTGTTAGGTTTAGTTTTCGGGCTAGGGTTAGGGTTAGGGGACGGGTACGGTTTAGGGTCCAGGTGAGGGTACGACAACGCTTTAGGGGGAGCGTACGTGTGAGGGTGTGGGTTAGTGTCAGCGTACGGGTTAGGATTAGGGGACGGGTGAGGGTCAGGCTTCAGGGAAGGGTTAGGGTTAGGGTTCGGGCTAGGGTTAGGGTTAGGGGACGGGGCCGGTTTAGGGTCCAGGTGAGGGTACCAGAACGCTTTAGGGGGAGCGTACGTGTGAGGGCGCGGGTTAGTGTCAGCGTACGGGTTAGGATTAGGGGACGGGTGAGGGTCAGGCTTCGGGGAAGGGTTAGGGTTAGGGTTCGGGCTAGGGTTAGGGTTAGGGGACGGGAAAGGTTTAGGTTCCAGGTGAGGGTACGACAACGCTTTAGAGGGAGCGTACGTGTGAGGGCGCGGGTTAGTGTCAGCGTACGGGTTAGGATTAGGGGACGGGTGAGGGTCAGGCTTCGGGGAAGGGTTAGGGTTAGGGTTCGGGCTAGGGTTAGGGTTAGGGGACGGGGACGGTTTAGGGTCCAGGTGAGGGTACGACAACGCTTTACGGGGAGCGTACGTGTGAGGGTGTGGGTTAGTGTCAGCGTACGGGTTAGGATTAGGGGACGGGTGAGGGTCAGGCTTCAGGGAAGGGTTAGGGTTAGGGTTCGGGCTAGGGTTAGGGTTAGGGGACGGGGCCGGTTTAGGGTCCAGGTGAGGGTACCAGAACGCTTTAGGGGGAGCGTACGTGTGAGGGCGCGGGTTAGTGTCAGCGTACGGGTTAGGATTAGGGGACGGGTGAGGGTCAGGCTTCGGGGAAGGGTTAGGGTTAGGGTTCGGGCTAGGGTTAGGGTTAGGGGAAGGGAAAGGTTTAGGGTCCCGGTGAGGGTACGACAACGCTTTAGAGGGAGCGTACGTGTGAGGGCGCGGGTTAGTGTCAGCGTACGGGTTAGGATTAGGGGACGGGTGAGGGTCAGGCTTCGGGGAAGGGTTAGGGTTAGGGTTCGGGCTAGGGTTAGGGTTAGGGGACGGGGACGGTTTAGGGTCCAGGTGAGGGTACGACAACGCTTTAGGGGGAGCGTACCTGTGAGGGCGCGGGTTAGTGTCAGCGTACGGGTTAGGATTAGGGGACGGGTGAGGGTCAGGCTTCGGGGAAGGGTTAGGGTTAGGGTTCGGGCTAGGGTTAGGATTAGGGTTAGGGGACGGGGACGGTTTAGGGTCCAGGTGAGGGTACGACAACGCTTTAGGGGGAGCGTACGTGTGAGGGCGCGGGTTAGTGTCAGCGTACGGGTTAGGATTAGGGGACGGGTGAGGGTCAGGCTTCGGGGAAGGGTTAGGGTTAGGGTTCGACCTAGGGTTAGGGTTAGGGGACGGGGACGGTTTAGGGTCCAGGTGAGGGTACGACAACGCTTTAGGGGGAGCGTACGTGTGAGGGCGCGGGTTAGTGTCAGCGTACGGGTTAGGATTAGGGGACGGGTGAGGGTCAGGCTTCGGGGAAGGGTTAGGGTTAGGGTTCGGGCTAGGGTTAGGGTTAGGGGACGGGGACGGTTTAGGGTCCAGGTGAGGGTACGACAACGCTTTAGGGGGAGCGTACCTGTGAGGGCGCGGGTTAGTGTCAGCGTACGGGTTAGGATTAGGGGACGGGTGAGGGTCAGGCTTCGGGGAAGGGTTAGGGTTAGGGTTCGGGCTAGGGTTAGGATTAGGGTTAGGGGACGGGGACGGTTTAGGGTCCAGGTGAGGGTACGACAACGCTTTAGGGGGAGCGTACGTGTGAGGGCGCGGGTTAGTGTCAGCGTACGGGTTAGGATTAGGGGACGGGTGAGGGTCAGGCTTCGGGGAAGGGTTAGGGTTAGGGTTCGGGCTAGGGTTAGGGTTAGGGGACGGGGACGGTTTAGGGTCCAGGTGAGGGTACGACAACGCTTTAGGGGGAGCGTACGTGTGAGGGCGCGGGTTAGTGTCAGCGTACGGGTTAGGATTAGGGGACGGGTGAGGGTCAGGCTTCGGGGAAGGGTTAGGGTTAGGGTTCGGGCTAGGGTTAGGGTTAGGGGACGGGGACGGTTTAGGGTCCAGGTGAGGGTACGACAACGCTTTAGGGGGAGCGTAGGTGTGAGGGCGCGGGTTAGTGTCAGCGTACGGGTTAGGATTAGGGGACGGGTGAGGGTCAGGCTTCGGGGAAGGGTTAGGGTTAGGGTTCGGGCTAGGGTTAGGGTTAGGGGACGGGGACGGTTTAGGGTCCAGGTGAGGGTACGACAACGCTTTAGGGGGAGCGTACGTGTGAGGGCGCGGGTTAGTGTCAGCGTACGGGTTAGGATTAGGGGACGGGTGAGGGTCAGGCTTCGGGGAAGGGTTAGGGTTAGTGTTCGGGCTAGGGTTAGGGTTAGAAGACGGGGACGGTTTAGGGTCCAGGTGAGGGTACGACAACGCTTTAGGGGGAGCGTACGTGTGAGGGCGCGGGTTAGTGTCAGCGTAAGGGTTAGGATTAGGGGACGGGTGAGGGTCAGGCTTCGGGGAAGGGTTAGGGTTAGGGTTCGGACTAGGGTTAGGGTTAGGGGACGGGGACGGTTTAGGGTCCAGGTGAGGGTACGACAACGCTTTAGGGGGAGGATACGTGTGAGGGCACGGGTTAGTGTCAGCATACGGGTAAGGATTAGGGGACGTGTGAGGGTCAGGCTTCGGGGAAGGTTTAGGGATAGGGTTCGGGCTAGGGTTAGGGTTAGGGGACGGGGACGGTTTAGGGTCCAGGTGAGGGTACGACAACGCTTTAGGGGGAGCGTACGTGTGAGGGCGCGGGTTAGTGTCAGCGTACGGGTTAGGATTAGGGGACGGGTGAGGGTCAGGCTTCGGGGAAGGGTTAGGGTTAGGGTTCGGGCTAGGGTTAGGGTTAGGGGACGGGGACGGTTTAGGGTCCAGGTGAGGGTACGACAACGCTTTAGGGGGAGCGTACGTGTGAGGGCGCGGGTTAGTGTCAGCGTACGGGTTAGGATTAGGGGACGGGTGAGGGTCAGGCTTCGGGGAAGGGTTAGGGTTAGGGTTCGGGCTAGGGTTAGGGTTAGGGGACGGGGACGGTTTAGGGTCCAGGTGAGGGTACGACAATGCTTTAGGGGGAGCGTAGGTGTGAGGGCGCGGGTTAGTGTCAGCGTACGGGTTAGGATTAGGGGACGGGTGAGGGTCAGGCTTCGGGGAAGGGTTAGGGTTAGGGTTCGGGCTAGGGTTAGGGTTAGGGGACGGGGACGGTTTAGGGTCCAGGTGAGGGTACGACAACGCTTTAGGGGGAGCGTACGTGTGAGGGCGCGGGTTAGTGTCAGCGTACGGGTTAGGATTAGGGGACGGGTGAGGGTCAGGCTTCGGGGAAGTGTTAGGTTTACTTTTCGGGTTAGGGTTAGGGTTAGGGGACGGGGACGGTTTAGGGTCCAGGTGAGGGTACGACAACGCTTTAGGGGGAGCGTACGTGTGAGGGTGCGGGTTAGTGTCAGCGTACGGGTTAGGATTAGGGGACGGGTGAGGGTCAGGCTTCGGGGAAGGGTTAGGGTTCGGGCTAGGGTTAGGGTTACGGGACGGGGACGGTGTAGGGTCCAGGTGAGGGTACGAAAAGGCTTTAGGGGGAGCGTACATGTGAGGGTGCGGGTTAGTGTCAGCGTACGGGTTAGGATTAGGGGACGGGTGAGGGTCAGGCTTCGGGGAAGGGTTAGGGTTAGGGTTCGGGCTAGGGTTAGGGTTAGGGGACGGGGAAGGTTTAGGGTCCAGGTGAGGGTACGACAACGCTTTAGGGGGAGCGTACGTGTGAGGGCGCGGGTTAGTGTCAGCGTACGGGTTAGGATTAGGGGACGGGTGAGGGTCAGGCTTCGGGGAAGGGTTAGGGTTAGGGTTCGGGCTAGGGTTAGGGTTAGGGGACGGGGACGGTTTAGGGTCCAGGTGAGGGTACGACAACGCTTTAGAGGGAGCGTACCTGTGAGGGCGCGGGTTAGTGTCAGCGTACAGGTTAGGATTAGGGGACGGGTGAGGGTCAGGCTTCGGGGAAGGGTTAGGGTTAGGGTTCGGGCTAGGGTTAGGATTAGGGTTAGGGGACGGGGACGGTTTAGGGTCCAGGTGAGGGTACGACAACGCTTTAGGGGGAGCGTACGTGTGAGGGCGCGGGTTAGTGTCAGCGTACGGGTTAGGATTAGGGGACGGGTGAGGGTCAGGCTTCGGGGAAGGGTTAGGGTTAGGGTTCGGGCTAGGGTTAGGGTTAGGGGACGGGGAAGGTTTAGGGTCCAGGTGAGGGTACGACAACGCTTTAGGGGGAGCGTACGTGTGAGGGTGCGGGTTAGTGTCAGCGTACGGGTTAGGATTAGGGGACGGGTGAGGGTCAGGCTTCGGGGAAGGGTTAGGGTTAGGGTTCGGGCTAGGGTTAGGGTTAGGGGACGGGGACGGTTTAGGGTCCAGGTGAGGGTACGACAACGCTTTACGGGGAGCGTACGTGTGAGGGTGTGGGTTAGTGTCAGCGTACGGGTTAGGATTAGGGGACGGGTGAGGGTCAGGCTTCAGGGAAGGGTTAGGGTTAGGGTTCGGGCTAGGGTTAGGGTTAGGGGACGGGGCCGGTTTAGGGTCAAGGTGAGGGTACCAGAACGCTTTAGGGGGAGCGTACGTGTGAGGGCGCGGGTTAGTGTCAGCGTACGGGTTAGGATTAGGGGACGGGTGAGGGTCAGGCTTCGGGGAAGGGTTAGGGTTAGGGTTCGGGCTAGGGTTAGGGTTAGGGGACGGGAAAGGTTTAGGGTCCAGGTGAGGGTACGACAACGCTTTAGAGGGAGCGTACGTGTGAGGGCGCGGGTTAGTGTCAGCGTACGGGTTAGGATTAGGGGACGGGTGAGGGTCAGGCTTCGGGGAAGGGTTAGGGTTAGGGTTCGGGCTAGGGTTAGGGTTAGGGGACGGGGACGGTTTAGGGTCCAGGTGAGGGTACGACAACGCTTTAGGGGGAGCGTACCTGTGAGGGCGCGGGTTAGTGTCAGCGTACGGGTTAGGATTAGGGGACGGGTGAGGGTCAGGCTTCGGGGAAGGGTTAGGGTTAGGGTTCGGGCTAGGGTTAGGATTAGGGTTAGGGGACGGGGACGGTTTAGGGTCCAGGTGAGGGTACGACAACGCTTTAGGGGGAGCGTACGTGTGAGGGCGCGGGTTAGTGTCAGCGTACGGGTTAGGATTAGGGGACGGGTGAGGGTCAGGCTTCGGGGAAGGGTTAGGGTTAGTGTTCGACCTAGGGTTAGGGTTAGGGGACGGGGACGGTTTAGGGTCCAGGTGAGGGTACGACAACGCTTTAGGGGGAGCGTACGTGTGAGGGCGCGGGTTAGTGTCAGCGTACGGGTTAGGATTAGGGGACGGGTGAGGGTCAGGCTTCGGGGAAGGGTTAGGGTTAGGGTTCGGGCTAGGGTTAGGGTTAGGGGACGGGGACGGTTTAGGGTCCAGGTGAGGGTACGACAACGCTTTAGGGGGAGCGTACCTGTGAGGGCGCGGGTTAGTGTCAGCGTACGGGTTAGGATTAGGGGACGGGTGAGGGTCAGGCTTCGGGGAAGGGTTAGGGTTAGGGTTCGGGCTAGGGTTAGGATTAGGGTTAGGGGACGGGGACGGTTTAGGGTCCAGGTGAGGGTACGACAACGCTTTAGGGGGAGCGTACGTGTGAGGGCGCGGGTTAGTGTCAGCGTACGGGTTAGGATTAGGGGACGGGTGAGGGTCAGGCTTCGGGGAAGGGTTAGGGTTAGGGTTCGGGCTAGGGTTAGGGTTAGGGGACGGGGACGGTTTAGGGTCCAGGTGAGGGTACGACAACGCTTTAGGGGGAGCGTACGTGTGAGGGCGCGGGTTAGTGTCAGCGTACGGGTTAGGATTAGGGGACGGGTGAGGGTCAGGCTTCGGGGAAGGGTTAGGGTTAGGGTTCGGGCTAGGGTTAGGGTTAGGGGACGGGGACGGTTTAGGGTCCAGGTGAGGGTACGACAACGCTTTAGGGGGAGCGTAGGTGTGAGGGCGCGGGTTAGTGTCAGCGTACGGGTTAGGATTAGGGGACGGGTGAGGGTCAGGCTTCGGGGAAGGGTTAGGGTTAGGGTTCGGGCTAGGGTTAGGGTTAGGGGACGGGGACGGTTTAGGGTCCAGGTGAGGGTACGACAACGCTTTAGGGGGAGCGTACGTGTGAGGGCGCGGGTTAGTGTCAGCGTACGGGTTAGGATTAGGGGACGGGTGAGGGTCAGGCTTCGGGGAAGGGTTAGGGTTAGTGTTCGGGCTAAGGTTAGGGTTAGAAGACGGGGACGGTTTAGGGTCCAGGTGAGTGTACGACAACGCTTTAGGGGGAGCGTACGTGTGAGGGCGCGGGTTAGTGTCAGCGTAAGGGTTAGGATTAGGGGACGGGTGAGGGTCAGGCTTCGGGGAAGGGTTAGGGTTAGGGTTCGGACTAGGGTTAGGGTTAGGGGACGGGGACGGTTTAGGGTCCAGGTGAGGGTACGACAACGCTTTAGGGGGAGGATACGTGTGAGGGCACGGGTTAGTGTCAGCATACGGGTAAGGATTAGGGGACGTGTGAGGGTCAGGCTTCGGGGAAGGTTTAGGGATAGGGTTCGGGCTAGGGTTAGGGTTAGGGGACGGGGACGGTTTAGGGTCCAGGTGAGGGTACGACAACGCTTTAGGGGGAGCGTACGTGTGAGGGCGCGGGTTAGTGTCAGCGTACGGGTTAGGATTAGGGGACGGGTGAGGGTCAGGCTTCGGGGAAGGGTTAGGGTTAGGGTTCGGGCTAGGGTTAGGGTTAGGGGACGGGGACGGTTTAGGGTCCAGGTGAGGGTACGACAACGCTTTAGGGGGAGCGTAGGTGTGAGGGCGCGGGTTAGTGTCAGCGTACGGGTTAGGATTAGGGGACGGGTGAGGGTCAGGCTTCGGGGAAGGGTTAGGGTTAGGGTTCGACCTAGGGTTAGGGTTAGGGGACGGGGACGGTTTAGGGTCCAGGTGAGTGTACGAGAACGTTTTAGGGGGAGCGTACGTGTGAGGGCGCGGGTTAGTGTCAGCGTACGGGTTAGGATTAGGGGACGGGTGAGGGTCAGGCTTCGGGGAAGTGTTAGGTTTACTTTTCGGGCTAGGGTTAGGGTTAGGGGACGGGGACGGTTTAGGGTCCAGGTGAGGGTACGACAACGCTTTAGGGGGAGCGTACGTGTGAGGGTGCGGGTTAGTGTCAGCGTACGGGTTAGGATTAGGGGACGGGTGAGGGTCAGGCTTCGGGGAAGGGTTAGGGTTCGGGCTAGGGTTAGGGTTAGGGGACGGGGACGGTGTAGGGTCCAGGTGAGGGTACGAAAAGGCTTTAGGGGGAGCGTACATGTGAGGGTGCGGGTTAGTGTCAGCGTACGGGTTAGGATTAGGGGACGGGTGAGGGTCAGGCTTCGGGGAAGGGTTAGGGTTAGGGTTCGGGCTAGGGTTAGGGTTAGGGGACGGGGAAGGTTTAGGGTCCAGGTGAGGGTACGACAACGCTTTAGGGGGAGCGTACGTGTGAGGGCGCGGGTTAGTGTCAGCGTACGGGTTAGGATTAGGGGACGGGTGAGGGTCAGGCTTCGGGGAAGGGTTAGGGTTAGGGTTCGGGCTAGGGTTAGGGTTAGGGGACGGGGACGGTTTAGGGTCCAGGTGAGGGTACGACAACGCTTTAGAGGGAGCGTACCTGTGAGGGCGCGGGTTAGTGTCAGCGTACAGGTTAGGATTAGGGGACGGGTGAGGGTCAGGCTTCGGGGAAGGGTTAGGGTTAGGGTTCGGGCTAGGGTTAGGGTTAGGGGACGGGGACGGTTTAGGGTCCAGGTGAGGGTACGACAACGCTTTAGGGGGAGCGTACGTGTGAGGGTGCGGGTTAGTGTCAGCGTACGGGTTAGGATTAGGGGACGGGTGAGGGTCAGGCTTCGGGGAAGGGTTAGGGTTCGGGCTAGGGTTAGGGTTAGGGGACGGGGACGGTGTAGGGTCCAGGTGAGGGTACGAAAAGGCTTTAGGGGGAGCGTACATGTGAGGGTGCGGGTTAGTGTCAGCGTACGGGTTAGGATTAGGGGACGGGTGAGGGTCAGGCTTCGGGGAAGGGTTAGGGTTAGGGTTCGGGCTAGGGTTAGGGTTAGGGGACGGGGAAGGTTTAGGGTCCAGGTGAGGGTACGACAACGCTTTAGGGGGAGCGTACGTGTGAGGGCGCGGGTTAGTGTCAGCGTACGGGTTAGGATTAGGGGACGGGTGAGGGTCAGGCTTCGGGGAAGGGTTAGGGTTAGGGTTCGGGCTAGGGTTAGGGTTAGGGGACGGGGACGGTTTAGGGTCCAGGTGAGTGTACGAGAACGCTTTAGGGGGAGCGTACGTGTGAGGGCACGGGTTAGTGTCAGCGTACGGGTTAGGATTAGGGGACGGGTGAGGGTCAGGCTTCGGGGAAGGGTTAGGTTTAGTTTTCGGGCTAGGGTTAGGGTTAGGGGACGGGTACGGTTTAGGGTCCAGGTGAGGGTACGACAACGCTTTAGGGGGAGCGTACGTGTGAGGGTGTGGGTTAGTGTCAGCGTACGGGTTAGGATTAGGGGACGGGTGAGGGTCAGGCTTCAGGGAAGGGTTAGGGTTAGGGTTCGGGCTAGGGTTAGGGTTAGGGGACGGGGCCGGTTTAGGGTCCAGGTGAGGGTACCAGAACGCTTTAGGGGGAGCGTACGTGTGAGGGCGCGGGTTAGTGTCAGCGTACGGGTTAGGATTAGGGGACGGGTGAGGGTCAGGCTTCGGGGAAGGGTTAGGGTTAGGGTTCGGGCTAGGGTTAGGGTTAGGGGACGGGAAAGGTTTAGGTTCCAGGTGAGGGTACGACAACGCTTTAGAGGGAGCGTACGTGTGAGGGCGCGGGTTAGTGTCAGCGTACGGGTTAGGATTAGGGGACGGGTGAGGGTCAGGCTTCGGGGAAGGGTTAGGGTTAGGGTTCGGGCTAGGGTTAGGGTTAGGGGACGGGGACGGTTTAGGGTCCAGGTGAGGGTACGACAACGCTTTACGGGGAGCGTACGTGTGAGGGTGTGGGTTAGTGTCAGCGTACGGGTTAGGATTAGGGGACGGGTGAGGGTCAGGCTTCAGGGAAGGGTTAGGGTTAGGGTTCGGGCTAGGGTTAGGGTTAGGGGACGGGGCCGGTTTAGGGTCCAGGTGAGGGTACCAGAACGCTTTAGGGGGAGCGTACGTGTGAGGGCGCGGGTTAGTGTCAGCGTACGGGTTAGGATTAGGGGACGGGTGAGGGTCAGGCTTCGGGGAAGGGTTAGGGTTAGGGTTCGGGCTAGGGTTAGGGTTAGGGGACGGGAAAGGTTTAGGGTCCAGGTGAGGGTACGACAACGCTTTAGAGGGAGCGTACGTGTGAGGGCGCGGGTTAGTGTCAGCGTACGGGTTAGGATTAGGGGACGGGTGAGGGTCAGGCTTCGGGGAAGGGTTAGGGTTAGGGTTCGGGCTAGGGTTAGGGTTAGGGGACGGGGACGGTTTAGGGTCCAGGTGAGGGTACGACAACGCTTTAGGGGGAGCGTACCTGTGAGGGCGCGGGTTAGTGTCAGCGTACGGGTTAGGATTAGGGGACGGGTGAGGGTCAGGCTTCGGGGAAGGGTTAGGGTTAGGGTTCGGGCTAGGGTTAGGATTAGGGTTAGGGGACGGGGACGGTTTAGGGTCCAGGTGAGGGTACGACAACGCTTTAGGGGGAGCGTACGTGTGAGGGCGCGGGTTAGTGTCAGCGTACGGGTTAGGATTAGGGGACGGGTGAGGGTCAGGCTTCGGGGAAGGGTTAGGGTTAGGGTTCGACCTAGGGTTAGGGTTAGGGGACGGGGACGGTTTAGGGTCCAGGTGAGGGTACGACAACGCTTTAGGGGGAGCGTACGTGTGAGGGCGCGGGTTAGTGTCAGCGTACGGGTTAGGATTAGGGGACGGGTGAGGGTCAGGCTTCGGGGAAGGGTTAGGGTTAGGGTTCGGGCTAGGGTTAGGGTTAGGGGACGGGGACGGTTTAGGGTCCAGGTGAGGGTACGACAACGCTTTAGGGGGAGCGTACCTGTGAGGGCGCGGGTTAGTGTCAGCGTACGGGTTAGGATTAGGGGACGGGTGAGGGTCAGGCTTCGGGGAAGGGTTAGGGTTAGGGTTCGGGCTAGGGTTAGGATTAGGGTTAGGGGACGGGGACGGTTTAGGGTCCAGGTGAGGGTACGACAACGCTTTAGGGGGAGCGTACGTGTGAGGGCGCGGGTTAGTGTCAGCGTACGGGTTAGGATTAGGGGACGGGTGAGGGTCAGGCTTCGGGGAAGGGTTAGGGTTAGGGTTCGGGCTAGGGTTAGGGTTAGGGGACGGGGACGGTTTAGGGTCCAGGTGAGGGTACGACAACGCTTTAGGGGGAGCGTACGTGTGAGGGCGCGGGTTAGTGTCAGCGTACGGGTTAGGATTAGGGGACGGGTGAGGGTCAGGCTTCGGGGAAGGGTTAGGGTTAGGGTTCGGGCTAGGGTTAGGGTTAGGGGACGGGGACGGTTTAGGGTCCAGGTGAGGGTACGACAACGCTTTAGGGGGAGCGTAGGTGTGAGGGCGCGGGTTAGTGTCAGCGTACGGGTTAGGATTAGGGGACGGGTGAGGGTCAGGCTTCGGGGAAGGGTTAGGGTTAGGGTTCGGGCTAGGGTTAGGGTTAGGGGACGGGGACGGTTTAGGGTCCAGGTGAGGGTACGACAACGCTTTAGGGGGAGCGTACGTGTGAGGGCGCGGGTTAGTGTCAGCGTACGGGTTAGGATTAGGGGACGGGTGAGGGTCAGGCTTCGGGGAAGGGTTAGGGTTAGTGTTCGGGCTAGGGTTAGGGTTAGAAGACGGGGACGGTTTAGGGTCCAGGTGAGGGTACGTCAACGCTTTAGGGGGAGCGTACGTGTGAGGGCGCGGGTTAGTGTCAGCGTAAGGGTTAGGATTAGGGGACGGGTGAGGGTCAGGCTTCGGGGAAGGGTTAGGGTTAGGGTTCGGACTAGGGTTAGGGTTAGGGGACGGGGACGGTTTAGGGTCCAGGTGAGGGTACGACAACGCTTTAGGGGGAGGATACGTGTGAGGGCACGGGTTAGTGTCAGCATACGGGTAAGGATTAGGGGACGTGTGAGGGTCAGGCTTCGGGGAAGGTTTAGGGATAGGGTTCGGGCTAGGGTTAGGGTTAGGGGACGGGGACGGTTTAGGGTCCAGGTGAGGGTACGACAACGCTTTAGGGGGAGCGTACGTGTGAGGGCGCGGGTTAGTGTCAGCGTACGGGTTAGGATTAGGGGACGGGTGAGGGTCAGGCTTCGGGGAAGGGTTAGGGTTAGGGTTCGGGCTAGGGTTAGGGTTAGGGGACGGGGACGGTTTAGGGTCCAGGTGAGGGTACGACAACGCTTTAGGGGGAGCGTACGTGTGAGGGCGCGGGTTAGTGTCAGCGTACGGGTTAGGATTAGGGGACGGGTGAGGGTCAGGCTTCGGGGAAGGGTTAGGGTTAGGGTTCGGGCTAGGGTTAGGGTTAGGGGACGGGGACGGTTTAGGGTCCAGGTGAGGGTACGACAATGCTTTAGGGGGAGCGTAGGTGTGAGGGCGCGGGTTAGTGTCAGCGTACGGGTTAGGATTAGGGGACGGGTGAGGGTCAGGCTTCGGGGAAGGGTTAGGGTTAGGGTTCGGGCTAGGGTTAGGGTTAGGGGACGGGGACGGTTTAGGGTCCAGGTGAGGGTACGACAACGCTTTAGGGGGAGCGTACGTGTGAGGGCGCGGGTTAGTGTCAGCGTACGGGTTAGGATTAGGGGACGGGTGAGGGTCAGGCTTCGGGGAAGTGTTAGGTTTACTTTTCGGGCTAGGGTTAGGGTTAGGGGACGGGGACGGTTTAGGGTCCAGGTGAGGGTACGACAACGCTTTAGGGGGAGCGTACGTGTGAGGGTGCGGGTTAGTGTCAGCGTACGAGTTAGGATTAGGGGACGGGTGAGGGTCAGGCTTCGGGGAAGGGTTAGGGTTCGGGCTAGGGTTAGGGTTAGGGGACGGGGACGGTGTAGGGTCCAGGTGAGGGTACGAAAAGGCTTTAGGGGGAGCGTACATGTGAGGGTGCGGGTTAGTGTCAGCGTACGGGTTAGGATTAGGGGACGGGTGAGGGTCAGGCTTCGGGGAAGGGTTAGGGTTAGGGTTCGGGCTAGGGTTAGGGTTAGGGGACGGGGAAGGTTTAGGGTCCAGGTGAGGGTACGACAACGCTTTAGGGGGAGCGTACGTGTGAGGGCGCGGGTTAGTGTCAGCGTACGGGTTAGGATTAGGGGACGGGTGAGGGTCAGGCTTCGGGGAAGGGTTAGGGTTAGGGTTCGGGCTAGGGTTAGGGTTAGGGGACGGGGACGGTTTAGGGTCCAGGTGAGGGTACGACAACGCTTTAGAGGGAGCGTACCTGTGAGGGCGCGGGTTAGTGTCAGCGTACAGGTTAGGATTAGGGGACGGGTGAGGGTCAGGCTTCGGGGAAGGGTTAGGGTTAGGGTTCGGGCTAGGGTTAGGATTAGGGTTAGGGGACGGGGACGGTTTAGGGTCCAGGTGAGGGTACGACAACGCTTTAGGGGGAGCGTACGTGTGAGGGCGCGGGTTAGTGTCAGCGTACGGGTTAGGATTAGGGGACGGGTGAGGGTCAGGCTTCGGGGAAGGGTTAGGGTTAGGGTTCGGGCTAGGGTTAGGGTTAGGGGACGGGGAAGGTTTAGGGTCCAGGTGAGGGTACGACAACGCTTTAGGGGGAGCGTACGTGTGAGGGTGCGGGTTAGTGTCAGCGTACGGGTTAGGATTAGGGGACGGGTGAGGGTCAGGCTTCGGGGAAGGGTTAGGGTTCGGGCTAGGGTTAGGGTTAGGGGACGGGGACGGTGTAGGGTCCAGGTGAGGGTACGAAAAGGCTTTAGGGGGAGCGTACATGTGAGGGTGCGGGTTAGTGTCAGCGTACGGGTTAGGATTAGGGGACGGGTGAGGGTCAGGCTTCGGGGAAGGGTTAGGGTTAGGGTTCGGGCTAGGGTTAGGGTTAGGGGACGGGGAAGGTTTAGGGTCCAGGTGAGGGTACGACAACGCTTTAGGGGGAGCGTACGTGTGAGGGCGCGGGTTAGTGTCAGCGTACGGGTTAGGATTAGGGGACGGGTGAGGGTCAGGCTTCGGGGAAGGGTTAGGGTTAGGGTTCGGGCTAGGGTTAGGGTTAGGGGACGGGGACGGTTTAGGGTCCAGGTGAGTGTACGAGAACGCTTTAGGGGGAGTGTACGTGTGAGGGCACGGGTTAGTGTCAGCGTACGGGTTAGGATTAGGGGACGGGTGAGGGTCAGGCTTCGGGGAAGTGTTAGGTTTAGTTTTCGGGCTAGGGTTAGGGTTAGGGGACGGGTACGGTTTAGGGTCCAGGTGAGGGTACGACAACGCTTTAGGGGGAGCGTACGTGTGAGGGTGTGGGTTAGTGTCAGCGTACGGGTTAGGATTAGGGGACGGGTGAGGGTCAGGCTTCAGGGAAGGGTTAGGGTTAGGGTTCGGGCTAGGGTTAGGGTTAGGGGACGGGGCCGGTTTAGGGTCCAGGTGAGGGTACCAGAACGCTTTAGGGGGAGCGTACGTGTGAGGGCGCGGGTTAGTGTCAGCGTACGGGTTAGGATTAGGGGACGGGTGAGGGTCAGGCTTCGGGGAAGGGTTAGGGTTAGGGTTCGGGCTAGGGTTAGGGTTAGGGGACGGGAAAGGTTTAGGGTCCAGGTGAGGGTACGACAACGCTTTAGAGGGAGCGTACGTGTGAGGGCGCGGGTTAGTGTCAGCGTACGGGTTAGGATTAGGGGACGGGTGAGGGTCAGGCTTCGGGGAAGGGTTAGGGTTAGGATTCGGGCTAGGGTTAGGGTTAGGGGACGGGGACGGTTTAGGGTCCAGGTGAGGGTACGACAAAACTTTACGGGGAGCGTACGTGTGAGGGTGTGGGTTAGTGTCAGCGTACGGGTTAGGATTAGGGGACGGGTGAGGGTCAGGCTTCAGGGAAGGGTTAGGGTTAGGGTTCGGGCTAGGGTTAGGGTTAGGGTACGGGGCCGGTTTAGGGTCCAGGTGAGGGTACCAGAACGCTTTAGGGGGAGCGTACGTGTGAGGGCGCGGGTTAGTGTCAGCGTACGGGTTAGGATTAGGGGACGGGTGAGGGTCAGGCTTCGGGGAAGGGTTAGGGTTAGGGTTCGGGCTAGGGTTAGGATTAGGGTTAGGGGACGGGGAAGGTTTAGGGTCCAGGTGAGGGTACGACAACGCTTTAGGGGGAGCGTACGTGTGAGGGCGCGGGTTAGTGTCAGCGTACGGGTTAGGATTAGGGGACGGGTGAGGGTCAGGCTTCGGGGAAGGGTTAGGGTTAGGGTTCGACCTAGGGTTAGGGTTAGGGGACGGGGACGGTTTAGGGTCCAGGTGAGGGTACGACAACGCTTTAGGGGGAGCGTAGGTGTGAGGGCGCGGGTTAGTGTCAGCGTACGGGTTAGGATTAGGGGACGGGTGAGGGTCAGGCTTCGGGGAAGGGTTAGGGTTAGGGTTCGGGCTAGGGTTAGGGTTAGGGGACGGGGACGGTTTAGGGTCCAGGTGAGGGTACGACAACGCTTTAGGGGGAGCGTACGTGTGAGGGCGCGGGTTAGTGTCAGCGTACGGGTTAGGATTAGGGGACGGGTGAGGGTCAGGCTTCGGGGAAGGGTTAGGGTTAGTGTTCGGTCTAGGGTTAGGGTTAGAAGACGGGGACGGTTTAGGGTCCAGGTGAGGGTACGTCAACGCTTTAGGGGGAGCGTACGTGTGAGGGCGCGGGTTAGTGTCAGCGTAAGGGTTAGGATTAGGGGACGGGTGAGGGTCAGGCTTCGGGGAAGGGTTAGGGTTAGGGTTCGGACTAGGGTTAGGGTTAGGGGACGGGGACGGTTTAGGGTCCAGGTGAGGGTACGACAACGCTTTAGGGGGAGGATACGTGTGAGGGCACGGGTTAGTGTCAGCATACGGGTAAGGATTAGGGGACGTGTGAGGGTCAGGCTTCGGGGAAGGTTTAGGGATAGGGTTCGGGCTAGGGTTAGGGTTAGGGGACGGGGACGGTTTAGGGTCCAGGTGAGGGTACGACAACGCTTTAGGGGGAGCGTACGTGTGAGGGCGCGGGTTAGTGTCAGCGTACGGGTTAGGATTAGGGGACGGGTGAGGGTCAGGCTTCGGGGAAGGGTTAGGGTTAGGGTTCGGGCTAGGGTTAGGGTTAGGGGACGGGGACGGTTTAGGGTCCAGGTGAGGGTACGACAACGCTTTAGGGGGAGCGTACGTGTGAGGGCGCGGGTTAGTGTCAGCGTACGGGTTAGGATTAGGGGACGGGTGAGGGTCAGGCTTCGGGGAAGGGTTAGGGTTAGGGTTCGGGCTAGGGTTAGGGTTAGGGGACGGGGACGGTTTAGGGTCCAGGTGAGGGTACGACAATGCTTTAGGGGGAGCGTAGGTGTGAGGGCGCGGGTTAGTGTCAGCGTACGGGTTAGGATTAGGGGACGGGTGAGGGTCAGGCTTCGGGGAAGGGTTAGGGTTAGGGTTCGGGCTAGGGTTAGGGTTAGGGGACGGGGACGGTTTAGGGTCCAGGTGAGGGTACGACAACGCTTTAGGGGGAGCGTACGTGTGAGGGCGCGGGTTAGTGTCAGCGTACGGGTTAGGATTAGGGGACGGGTGAGGGTCAGGCTTCGGGGAAGTGTTAGGTTTACTTTTCGGGCTAGGGTTAGGGTTAGGGGACGGGGACGGTTTAGGGTCCAGGTGAGGGTACGACAACGCTTTAGGGGGAGCGTACGTGTGAGGGTGCGGGTTAGTGTCAGCGTACGGGTTAGGATTAGGGGACGGGTGAGGGTCAGGCTTCGGGGAAGGGTTAGGGTTCGGGCTAGGGTTAGGGTTAGGGGACGGGGACGGTGTAGGGTCCAGGTGAGGGTACGAAAAGGCTTTAGGGGGAGCGTACATGTGAGGGTGCGGGTTAGTGTCAGCGTACGGGTTAGGATTAGGGGACGGGTGAGGGTCAGGCTTCGGGGAAGGGTTAGGGTTAGGGTTCGGGCTAGGGTTAGGGTTAGGGGACGGGGAAGGTTTAGGGTCCAGGTGAGGGTACGACAACGCTTTAGGGGGAGCGTACGTGTGAGGGCGCGGGTTAGTGTCAGCGTACGGGTTAGGATTAGGGGACGGGTGAGGGTCAGGCTTCGGGGAAGGGTTAGGGTTAGGGTTCGGGCTAGGGTTAGGGTTAGGGGACGGGGACGGTTTAGGGTCCAGGTGAGGGTACGACAACGCTTTAGAGGGAGCGTACCTGTGAGGGCGCGGGTTAGTGTCAGCGTACAGGTTAGGATTAGGGGACGGGTGAGGGTCAGGCTTCGGGGAAGGGTTAGGGTTAGGGTTCGGGCTAGGGTTAGGATTAGGGTTAGGGGACGGGGACGGTTTAGGGTCCAGGTGAGGGTACGACAACGCTTTAGGGGGAGCGTACGTGTGAGGGCGCGGGTTAGTGTCAGCGTACGGGTTAGGATTAGGGGACGGGTGAGGGTCAGGCTTCGGGGAAGGGTTAGGGTTAGGGTTCGGGCTAGGGTTAGGGTTAGGGGACGGGGAAGGTTTAGGGTCCAGGTGAGGGTACGACAACGCTTTAGGGGGAGCGTACGTGTGAGGGTGCGGGTTAGTGTCAGCGTACGGGTTAGGATTAGGGGACGGGTGAGGGTCAGGCTTCGGGGAAGGGTTAGGGTTCGGGCTAGGGTTAGGGTTAGGGGACGGGGACGGTGTAGGGTCCAGGTGAGGGTACGAAAAGGCTTTAGGGGGAGCGTACATGTGAGGGTGCGGGTTAGTGTCAGCGTACGGGTTAGGATTAGGGGACGGGTGAGGGTCAGGCTTCGGGGAAGGGTTAGGGTTAGGGTTCGGGCTAGGGTTAGGGTTAGGGGACGGGGAAGGTTTAGGGTCCAGGTGAGGGTACGACAACGCTTTAGGGGGAGCGTACGTGTGAGGGCGCGGGTTAGTGTCAGCGTACGGGTTAGGATTAGGGGACGGGTGAGGGTCAGGCTTCGGGGAAGGGTTAGGGTTAGGGTTCGGGCTAGGGTTAGGGTTAGGGGACGGGGACGGTTTAGGGTCCAGGTGAGTGTACGAGAACGCTTTAGGGGGAGTGTACGTGTGAGGGCACGGGTTAGTGTCAGCGTACGGGTTAGGATTAGGGGACGGGTGAGGGTCAGGCTTCGGGGAAGTGTTAGGTTTAGTTTTCGGGCTAGGGTTAGGGTTAGGGGACGGGTACGGTTTAGGGTCCAGGTGAGGGTACGACAACGCTTTAGGGGGAGCGTACGTGTGAGGGTGTGGGTTAGTGTCAGCGTACGGGTTAGGATTAGGGGACGGGTGAGGGTCAGGCTTCAGGGAAGGGTTAGGGTTAGGGTTCGGGCTAGGGTTAGGGTTAGGGGACGGGGCCGGTTTAGGGTCCAGGTGAGGGTACCAGAACGCTTTAGGGGGAGCGTACGTGTGAGGGCGCGGGTTAGTGTCAGCGTACGGGTTAGGATTAGGGGACGGGTGAGGGTCAGGCTTCGGGGAAGGGTTAGGGTTAGGGTTCGGGCTAGGGTTAGGGTTAGGGGACGGGAAAGGTTTAGGGTCCAGGTGAGGGTACGACAACGCTTTAGAGGGAGCGTACGTGTGAGGGCGCGGGTTAGTGTCAGCGTACGGGTTAGGATTAGGGGACGGGTGAGGGTCAGGCTTCGGGGAAGGGTTAGGGTTAGGGTTCGGGCTAGGGTTAGGGTTAGGGGACGGGGACGGTTTAGGGTCCAGGTGAGGGTACGACAACGCTTTACGGGGAGCGTACGTGTGAGGGTGTGGGTTAGTGTCAGCGTACGGGTTAGGATTAGGGGACGGGTGAGGGTCAGGCTTCAGGGAAGGGTTAGGGTTAGGGTTCGGGCTAGGGTTAGGGTTAGGGGACGGGGCCGGTTTAGGGTCCAGGTGAGGGTACCAGAACGCTTTAGGGGGAGCGTACGTGTGAGGGCGCGGGTTAGTGTCAGCGTACGGGTTAGGATTAGGGGACGGGTGAGGGTCAGGCTTCGGGGAAGGGTTAGGGTTAGGGTTCGGGCTAGGGTTAGGGTTAGGGGACGGGAAAGGTTTAGGGTCCAGGTGAGGGTACGACAACGCTTTAGAGGGAGCGTACGTGTGAGGGCGCGGGTTAGTGTCAGCGTACGGGTTAGGATTAGGGGACGGGTGAGGGTCAGGCTTCGGGGAAGGGTTAGGGTTAGGGTTCGGGCTAGGGTTAGGGTTAGGGGACGGGGACGGTTTAGGGTCCAGGTGAGGGTACGACAACGCTTTAGGGGGAGCGTACCTGTGAGGGCGCGGGTTAGTGTCAGCGTACGGGTTAGGATTAGGGGACGGGTGAGGGTCAGGCTTCGGGGAAGGGTTAGGGTTAGGGTTCGGGCTAGGGTTAGGATTAGGGTTAGGGGACGGGGACGGTTTAGGGTCCAGGTGAGGGTACGACAACGCTTTAGGGGGAGCGTACGTGTGAGGGCGCGGGTTAGTGTCAGCGTACGGGTTAGGATTAGGGGACGGGTGAGGGTCAGGCTTCGGGGAAGGGTTAGGGTTAGGGTTCGACCTAGGGTTAGGGTTAGGGGACGGGGACGGTTTAGGGTCCAGGTGAGGGTACGACAACGCTTTAGGGGGAGCGTACGTGTGAGGGCGCGGGTTAGTGTCAGCGTACGGGTTAGGATTAGGGGACGGGTGAGGGTCAGGCTTCGGGGAAGGGTTAGGGTTAGGGTTCGGGCTAGGGTTAGGGTTAGGGGACGGGGACGGTTTAGGGTCCAGGTGAGGGTACGACAACGCTTTAGGGGGAGCGTACCTGTGAGGGCGCGGGTTAGTGTCAGCGTACGGGTTAGGATTAGGGGACGGGTGAGGGTCAGGCTTCGGGGAAGGGTTAGGGTTAGGGTTCGGGCTAGGGTTAGGATTAGGGTTAGGGGACGGGGACGGTTTAGGGTCCAGGTGAGGGTACGACAACGCTTTAGGGGGAGCGTACGTGTGAGGGCGCGGGTTAGTGTCAGCGTACGGGTTAGGATTAGGGGACGGGTGAGGGTCAGGCTTCGGGGAAGGGTTAGGGTTAGGGTTCGGGCTAGGGTTAGGGTTAGGGGACGGGGACGGTTTAGGGTCCAGGTGAGGGTACGACAACGCTTTAGGGGGAGCGTACGTGTGAGGGCGCGGGTTAGTGTCAGCGTACGGGTTAGGATTAGGGGACGGGTGAGGGTCAGGCTTCGGGGAAGGGTTAGGGTTAGGGTTCGGGCTAGGGTTAGGGTTAGGGGACGGGGACGGTTTAGGGTCCAGGTGAGGGTACGACAACGCTTTAGGGGGAGCGTAGGTGTGAGGGCGCGGGTTAGTGTCAGCGTACGGGTTAGGATTAGGGGACGGGTGAGGGTCAGGCTTCGGGGAAGGGTTAGGGTTAGGGTTCGGGCTAGGGTTAGGGTTAGGGGACGGGGACGGTTTAGGGTCCAGGTGAGGGTACGACAACGCTTTAGGGGGAGCGTACGTGTGAGGGCGCGGGTTAGTGTCAGCGTACGGGTTAGGATTAGGGGACGGGTGAGGGTCAGGCTTCGGGGAAGGGTTAGGGTTAGTGTTCGGGCTAGGGTTAGGGTTAGAAGACGGGGACGGTTTAGGGTCCAGGTGAGGGTACGACAACGCTTTAGGGGGAGCGTACGTGTGAGGGCGCGGGTTAGTGTCAGCGTAAGGGTTAGGATTAGGGGACGGGTGAGGGTCAGGCTTCGGGGAAGGGTTAGGGTTAGGGTTCGGACTAGGGTTAGGGTTAGGGGACGGGGACGGTTTAGGGTCCAGGTGAGGGTACGACAACGCTTTAGGGGGAGGATACGTGTGAGGGCACGGGTTAGTGTCAGCATACGGGTAAGGATTAGGGGACGTGTGAGAGTCAGGCTTCGGGGAAGGTTTAGGGATAGGGTTCGGGCTAGGGTTAGGGTTAGGGGACGGGGACGGTTTAGGGTCCAGGTGAGGGTACGACAACGCTTTAGGGGGAGCGTACGTGTGAGGGCGCGGGTTAGGGTCAGCGTACGGGTTAGGATTAGGGGACGGGTGAGGGTCAGGCTTCGGGGAAGGGTTAGGGTTAGGGTTCGGGCTAGGGTTAGGGTTAGGGGACGGGGACGGTTTAGGGTCCAGGTGAGGGTACGACAACGCTTTAGGGGGAGCGTACGTGTGAGGGCGCGGGTTAGTGTCAGCGTACGGGTTAGGATTAGGGGACGGGTGAGGGTCAGGCTTCGGGGAAGGGTTAGGGTTAGGGTTCGACCTAGGGTTAGGGTTAGGGGACGGGGACGGTTTAGGGTCCAGGTGAGGGTACGACAACGCTTTAGGGGGAGCGTACGTGTGAGGGCGCGGGTTAGTGTCAGCGTACGGGTTAGGATTAGGGGACGGGTGAGGGTCAGGCTTCGGGGAAGGGTTAGGGTTAGGGTTCGGGCTAGGGTTAGGGTTAGGGGACGGGGACGGTTTAGGGTCCAGGTGAGGGTACGACAACGCTTTAGGGGGAGCGTACGTGTGAGGGCGCGGGTTAGTGTCAGCGTACGGGTTAGGATTAGGGGACGGGTGAGGGTCAGGCTTCGGGGAAGGGTTAGGGTTAGTGTTCGGGCTAGGGTTAGGGTTAGAAGACGGGGACGGTTTAGGGTCCAGGTGAGGGTACGACAACGCTTTAGGGGGAGCGTACGTGTGAGGGCGCGGGTTAGTGTCAGCGTAAGGGTTAGGATTAGGGGACGGGTGAGGGTCAGGCTTCGGGGAAGTGTTAGGTTTAGTTTTCGGGCTAGGGTTAGGGTTAGGGGACGGGTACGGTTTAGGGTCCAGGTGAGGGTACGACAACGCTTTAGGGGGAGCGTACGTGTGAGGGCGCGGGTTAGTGTCAGCGTACGGGTTAGGATTAGGGGACGGGTGAGGGTCAGGCTTCAGGGAAGGGTTAGGGTTAGGGTTCGGGCTAGGGTTAGGGTTAGGGGACGGGGCCGGTTTAGGGTCCAGGTGAGGGTACCAGAACGCTTTAGGGGGAGCGTACGTGTGAGGGCGCGGGTTAGTGTCAGCGTACGGGTTAGGATTAGGGGACGGGTGAGGGTCAGGCTTCGGGGAAGGGTTAGGGTTAGGGTTCGGGCTAGGGTTAGGGTTAGGGGACGGGAAAGGTTTAGGGTCCAGGTGAGGGTACGACAACGCTTTAGAGGGAGCGTACGTGTGAGGGCGCGGGTTAGTGTCAGCGTACGGGTTAGGATTAGGGGACGGGTGAGGGTCAGGCTTCGGGGAAGGGTTAGGGTTAGGGTTCGGGCTAGGGTTAGGGTTAGGGGACGGGGACGGTTTAGGGTCCAGGTGAGGGTACGACAACGCTTTAGGGGGAGCGTACCTGTGAGGGCGCGGGTTAGTGTCAGCGTACGGGTTAGGATTAGGGGACGGGTGAGGGTCAGGCTTCGGGGAAGGGTTAGGGTTAGGGTTCGGGCTAGGGTTAGGATTAGGGTTAGGGGACGGGGACGGTTTAGGGTCCAGGTGAGGGTACGACAACGCTTTAGGGGGAGCGTACGTGTGAGGGCGCGGGTTAGTGTCAGCGTACGGGTTAGGATTAGGGGACGGGTGAGGGTCAGGCTTCGGGGAAGGGTTAGGGTTAGGGTTCGACCTATGGTTAGGGTTAGGGGACGGGGACGGTTTAGGGTCCAGGTGAGGGTACGACAACGCTTTAGGGGGAGCGTAGGTGTGAGGGCGCGGGTTAGTGTCAGCGTACGGGTTAGGATTAGGGGACGGGTGAGGGTCAGGCTTCGGGGAAGGGTTAGGGTTAGGGTTCGGGCTAGGGTTAGGGTTAGGGGACGGGGACGGTTTAGGGTCCAGGTGAGGGTACGACAACGCTTTAGGGGGAGCGTACGTGTGAGGGCGCGGGTTAGTGTCAGCGTACGGGTTAGGATTAGGGGACGGGTGAGGGTCAGGCTTCGGGGAAGGGTTAGGGTTAGTGTTCGGGCTAGGGTTAGGGTTAGAAGACGGGGACGGTTTAGGGTCCAGGTGAGGGTACGTCAACGCTTTAGGGGGAGCGTACGTGTGAGGGCGCGGGTTAGTGTCAGCGTAAGGGTTAGGATTAGGGGACGGGTGAGGGTCAGGCTTCGGGGAAGGGTTAGGGTTAGGGTTCGGACTAGGGTTAGGGTTAGGGGACGGGGACGGTTTAGGGTCCAGGTGAGGGTACGACAACGCTTTAGGGGGAGGATACGTGTGAGGGCACGGGTTAGTGTCAGCATACGGGTAAGGATTAGGGGACGTGTGAGGGTCAGGCTTCGGGGAAGGTTTAGGGATAGGGTTCGGGCTAGGGTTAGGGTTAGGGGACGGGGACGGTTTAGGGTCCAGGTGAGGGTACGACAACGCTTTAGGGGGAGCGTACGTGTGAGGGCGCGGGTTAGTGTCAGCGTACGGGTTAGGATTAGGGGACGGGTGAGGGTCAGGCTTCGGGGAAGGGTTAGGGTTAGGGTTCGGGCTAGGGTTAGGGTTAGGGGACGGGGACGGTTTAGGGTCCAGGTGAGGGTACGACAACGCTTTAGGGGGAGCGTACGTGTGAGGGCGCGGGTTAGTGTCAGCGTACGGGTTAGGATTAGGGGACGGGTGAGGGTCAGGCTTCGGGGAAGGGTTAGGGTTAGGGTTCGGGCTAGGGTTAGGGTTAGGGGACGGGGACGGTTTAGGGTCCAGGTGAGGGTACGACAATGCTTTAGGGGGAGCGTAGGTGTGAGGGCGCGGGTTAGTGTCAGCGTACGGGTTAGGATTAGGGGACGGGTGAGGGTCAGGCTTCGGGGAAGGGTTAGGGTTAGGGTTCGGGCTAGGGTTAGGGTTAGGGGACGGGGACGGTTTAGGGTCCAGGTGAGGGTACGACAACGCTTTAGGGGGAGCGTACGTGTGAGGGCGCGGGTTAGTGTCAGCGTACGGGTTAGGATTAGGGGACGGGTGAGGGTCAGGCTTCGGGGAAGGGTTAGGGTTAGGGTTCGGGCTAGGGTTAGGGTTAGGGGACGGGGAAGGTTTAGGGTCCAGGTGAGGGTACGACAACGCTTTAGGGGGAGCGTACGTGTGAGGGTGCGGGTTAGTGTCAGCGTACGGGTTAGGATTAGGGGACGGGTGAGGGTCAGGCTTCGGGGAAGGGTTAGGGTTCGGGCTAGGGTTAGGGTTAGGGGACGGGGACGGTGTAGGGTCCAGGTGAGGGTACGAAAAGGCTTTAGGGGGAGCGTACATGTGAGGGTGCGGGTTAGTGTCAGCGTACGGGTTAGGATTAGGGGACGGGTGAGGGTCAGGCTTCGGGGAAGGGTTAGGGTTAGGGTTCGGGCTAGGGTTAGGGTTAGGGGACGGGGAAGGTTTAGGGTCCAGGTGAGGGTACGACAACGCTTTAGGGGGAGCGTACGTGTGAGGGCGCGGGTTAGTGTCAGCGTACGGGTTAGGATTAGGGGACGGGTGAGGGTCAGGCTTCGGGGAAGGGTTAGGGTTAGGGTTCGGGCTAGGGTTAGGGTTAGGGGACGGGGACGGTTTAGGGTCCAGGTGAGTGTACAAGAACGCTTTAGGGGGAGTGTACGTGTGAGGGCACGGGTTAGTGTCAGCGTACGGGTTAGGATTAGGGGACGGGTGAGGGTCAGGCTTCGGGGAAGTGTTAGGTTTAGTTTTCGGGCTAGGGTTAGGGTTAGGGGACGGGTACGGTTTAGGGTCCAGGTGAGGGTACGACAACGCTTTAGGGGGAGCGTACGTGTGAGGGTGTGGGTTAGTGTCAGCGTACGGGTTAGGATTAGGGGACGGGTGAGGGTCAGGCTTCAGGGAAGGGTTAGGGTTAGGGTTCGGGCTAGGGTTAGGGTTAGGGGACGGGGCCGGTTTAGGGTCCAGGTGAGGGTACCAGAACGCTTTAGGGGGAGCGTACGTGTGAGGGCGCGGGTTAGTGTCAGCGTACGGGTTAGGATTAGGGGACGGGTGAGGGTCAGGCTTCGGGGAAGGGTTAGGGTTAGGGTTCGGGCTAGGGTTAGGGTTAGGGGACGGGAAAGGTTTAGGGTCCAGGTGAGGGTACGACAACGCTTTAGAGGGAGCGTACGTGTGAGGGCGCGGGTTAGTGTCAGCGTACGGGTTAGGATTAGGGGACGGGTGAGGGTCAGGCTTCGGGGAAGGGTTAGGGTTAGGGTTCGGGCTAGGGTTAGGGTTAGGGGACGGGGACGGTTTAGGGTCCAGGTGAGGGTACGACAACGCTTTACGGGGAGCGTACGTGTGAGGGTGTGGGTTAGTGTCAGCGTACGGGTTAGGATTAGGGGACGGGTGAGGGTCAGGCTTCAGGGAAGGGTTAGGGTTAGGGTTCGGGCTAGGGTTAGGGTTAGGGGACGGGGCCGGTTTAGGGTCCAGGTGAGGGTACCAGAACGCTTTAGGGGGAGCGTACGTGTGAGGGCGCGGGTTAGTGTCAGCGTACGGGTTAGGATTAGGGGACGGGTGAGGGTCAGGCTTCGGGGAAGGGTTAGGGTTAGGGTTCGGGCTAGGGTTAGGGTTAGGGGACGGGAAAGGTTTAGGGTCCAGGTGAGGGTACGACAACGCTTTAGAGGGAGCGTACGTGTGAGGGCGCGGGTTAGTGTCAGCGTACGGGTTAGGATTAGGGGACGGGTGAGGGTCAGGCTTCGGGGAAGGGTTAGGGTTAGGGTTCGGGCTAGGGTTAGGGTTAGGGGACGGGGACGGTTTAGGGTCCAGGTGAGGGTACGACAACGCTTTAGGGGGAGCGTACCTGTGAGGGCGCGGGTTAGTGTCAGCGTACGGGTTAGGATTAGGGGACGGGTGAGGGTCAGGCTTCGGGGAAGGGTTAGGGTTAGGGTTCGGGCTAGGGTTAGGATTAGGGTTAGGGGACGGGGACGGTTTAGGGTCCAGGTGAGGGTACGACAACGCTTTAGGGGGAGCGTACGTGTGAGGGCGCGGGTTAGTGTCAGCGTACGGGTTAGGATTAGGGGACGGGTGAGGGTCAGGCTTCGGGGAAGGGTTAGGGTTAGGGTTCGACCTAGGGTTAGGGTTAGGGGACGGGGACGGTTTAGGGTCCAGGTGAGGGTACGACAACGCTTTAGGGGGAGCGTACGTGTGAGGGCGCGGGTTAGTGTCAGCGTACGGGTTAGGATTAGGGGACGGGTGAGGGTCAGGCTTCGGGGAAGGGTTAGGGTTAGGGTTCGGGCTAGGGTTAGGGTTAGGGGACGGGGACGGTTTAGGGTCCAGGTGAGGGTACGACAACGCTTTAGGGGGAGCGTACCTGTGAGGGCGCGGGTTAGTGTCAGCGTACGGGTTAGGATTAGGGGACGGGTGAGGGTCAGGCTTCGGGGAAGGGTTAGGGTTAGGGTTCGGGCTAGGGTTAGGATTAGGGTTAGGGGACGGGGACGGTTTAGGGTCCAGGTGAGGGTACGACAACGCTTTAGGGGGAGCGTACGTGTGAGGGCGCGGGTTAGTGTCAGCGTACGGGTTAGGATTAGGGGACGGGTGAGGGTCAGGCTTCGGGGAAGGGTTAGGGTTAGGGTTCGGGCTAGGGTTAGGGTTAGGGGACGGGGACGGTTTAGGGTCCAGGTGAGGGTACGACAACGCTTTACGGGGAGCGTACGTGTGAGGGTGTGGGTTAGTGTCAGCGTACGGGTTAGGATTAGGGGACGGGTGAGGGTCAGGCTTCAGGGAAGGGTTAGGGTTAGGGTTCGGGCTAGGGTTAGGGTTAGGGGACGGGGCCGGTTTAGGGTCCAGGTGAGGGTACCAGAACGCTTTAGGGGGAGCGTACGTGTGAGGGCGCGGGTTAGTGTCAGCGTACGGGTTAGGATTAGGGGACGGGTGAGGGTCAGGCTTCGGGGAAGTGTTAGGGTTAGGGTTCGGGCTAGGGTTAGGGTTAGGGGACGGGAAAGGTTTAGGGTCCAGGTGAGGGTACGACAACGCTTTAGAGGGAGCGTACGTGTGAGGGCGCGGGTTAGTGTCAGCGTACGGGTTAGGATTAGGGGACGGGTGAGGGTCAGGCTTCGGGGAAGGGTTAGGGTTAGGGTTCGGGCTAGGGTTAGGGTTAGGGGACGGGGACGGTTTAGGGTCCAGGTGAGGGTACGACAACGCTTTAGGGGGAGCGTACCTGTGAGGGCGCGGGTTAGTGTCAGCGTACGGGTTAGGATTAGGGGACGGGTGAGGGTCAGGCTTCGGGGAAGGGTTAGGGTTAGGGTTCGGGCTAGGGTTAGGATTAGGGTTAGGGGACGGGGACGGTTTAGGGTCCAGGTGAGGGTACGACAACGCTTTAGGGGGAGCGTACGTGTGAGGGCGCGGGTTAGTGTCAGCGTACGGGTTAGGATTAGGGGACGGGTGAGGGTCAGGCTTCGGGGAAGGGTTAGGGTTAGGGTTCGACCTAGGGTTAGGGTTAGGGGACGGGGACGGTTTAGGGTCCAGGTGAGGGTACGACAACGCTTTAGGGGGAGCGTAGGTGTGAGGGCGCGGGTTAGTGTCAGCGTACGGGTTAGGATTAGGGGACGGGTGAGGGTCAGGCTTCGGGGAAGGGTTAGGGTTAGGGTTCGGGCTAGGGTTAGGGTTAGGGGACGGGGACGGTTTAGGGTCCAGGTGAGGGTACGACAACGCTTTAGGGGGAGCGTACGTGTGAGGGCGCGGGTTAGTGTCAGCGTACGGGTTAGGATTAGGGGACGGGTGAGGGTCAGGCTTCGGGGAAGGGTTAGGGTTAGTGTTCGGGCTAGGGTTAGGGTTAGAAGACGGGGACGGTTTAGGGTCCAGGTGAGGGTACGTCAACGCTTTAGGGGGAGCGTACGTGTGAGGGCGCGGGTTAGTGTCAGCGTAAGGGTTAGGATTAGGGGACGGGTGAGGGTCAGGCTTCGGGGAAGGGTTAGGGTTAGGGTTCGGACTAGGGTTAGGGTTAGGGGACGGGGACGGTTTAGGGTCCAGGTGAGGGTACGACAACGCTTTAGGGGGAGGATACGTGTGAGGGCACGGGTTAGTGTCAGCATACGGGTAAGGATTAGGGGACGTGTGAGGGTCAGGCTTCGGGGAAGGTTTAGGGATAGGGTTCGGGCTAGGGTTAGGGTTAGGGGACGGGGACGGTTTAGGGTCCAGGTGAGGGTACGACAACGCTTTAGGGGGAGCGTACGTGTGAGGGCGCGGGTTAGTGTCAGCGTACGGGTTAGGATTAGGGGACGGGTGAGGGTCAGGCTTCGGGGAAGGGTTAGGGTTAGGGTTCGGGCTAGGGTTAGGGTTAGGGGACGGGGACGGTTTAGGGTCCAGGTGAGGGTACGACAACGCTTTAGGGGGAGCGTACGTGTGAGGGCGCGGGTTAGTGTCAGCGTACGGGTTAGGATTAGGGGACGGGTGAGGGTCAGGCTTCGGGGAAGGGTTAGGGTTAGGGTTCGGGCTAGGGTTAGGGTTAGGGGACGGGGACGGTTTAGGGTCCAGGTGAGGGTACGACAATGCTTTAGGGGGAGCGTAGGTGTGAGGGCGCGGGTTAGTGTCAGCGTACGGGTTAGGATTAGGGGACGGGTGAGGGTCAGGCTTCGGGGAAGGGTTAGGGTTAGGGTTCGGGCTAGGGTTAGGGTTAGGGGACGGGGACGGTTTAGGGTCCAGGTGAGGGTACGACAACGCTTTAGGGGGAGCGTACGTGTGAGGGCGCGGGTTAGTGTCAGCGTACGGGTTAGGATTAGGGGACGGGTGAGGGTCAGGCTTCGGGGAAGGGTTAGGGTTAGGGTTCGGGCTAGGGTTAGGGTTAGGGGACGGGGAAGGTTTAGGGTCCAGGTGAGGGTACGACAACGCTTTAGGGGGAGCGTACGTGTGAGGGTGCGGGTTAGTGTCAGCGTACGGGTTAGGATTAGGGGACGGGTGAGGGTCAGGCTTCGGGGAAGGGTTAGGGTTCGGGCTAGGGTTAGGGTTAGGGGACGGGGACGGTGTAGGGTCCAGGTGAGGGTACGAAAAGGCTTTAGGGGGAGCGTACATGTGAGGGTGCGGGTTAGTGTCAGCGTACGGGTTAGGATTAGGGGACGGGTGAGGGTCAGGCTTCGGGGAAGGGTTAGGGTTAGGGTTCGGGCTAGGGTTAGGGTTAGGGGACGGGGAAGGTTTAGGGTCCAGGTGAGGGTACGACAACGCTTTAGGGGGAGCGTACGTGTGAGGGCGCGGGTTAGTGTCAGCGTACGGGTTAGGATTAGGGGACGGGTGAGGGTCAGGCTTCGGGGAAGGGTTAGGGTTAGGGTTCGGGCTAGGGTTAGGGTTAGGGGACGGGGACGGTTTAGGGTCCAGGTGAGTGTACGAGAACGCTTTAGGGGGAGTGTACGTGTGAGGGCACGGGTTAGTGTCAGCGTACGGGTTAGGATTAGGGGACGGGTGAGGGTCAGGCTTCGGGGAAGTGTTAGGTTTAGTTTTCGGGCTAGGGTTAGGGTTAGGGGACGGGTACGGTTTAGGGTCCAGGTGAGGGTACGACAACGCTTTAGGGGGAGCGTACGTGTGAGGGTGTGGGTTAGTGTCAGCGTACGGGTTAGGATTAGGGGACGGGTGAGGGTCAGGCTTCAGGGAAGGGTTAGGGTTAGGGTTCGGGCTAGGGTTAGGGTTAGGGGACGGGGCCGGTTTAGGGTCCAGGTGAGGGTACCAGAACGCTTTAGGGGGAGCGTACGTGTGAGGGCGCGGGTTAGTGTCAGCGTACGGGTTAGGATTAGGGGACGGGTGAGGGTCAGGCTTCGGGGAAGGGTTAGGGTTAGGGTTCGGGCTAGGGTTAGGGTTAGGGGACGGGAAAGGTTTAGGGTCCAGGTGAGGGTACGACAACGCTTTAGAGGGAGCGTACGTGTGAGGGCGCGGGTTAGTGTCAGCGTACGGGTTAGGATTAGGGGACGGGTGAGGGTCAGGCTTCGGGGAAGGGTTAGGGTTAGGGTTCGGGCTAGGGTTAGGGTTAGGGGACGGGGACGGTTTAGGGTCCAGGTGAGGGTACGACAACGCTTTACGGGGAGCGTACGTGTGAGGGTGTGGGTTAGTGTCAGCGTACGGGTTAGGATTAGGGGACGGGTGAGGGTCAGGCTTCAGGGAAGGGTTAGGGTTAGGGTTCGGGCTAGGGTTAGGGTTAGGGGACGGGGCCGGTTTAGGGTCCAGGTGAGGGTACCAGAACGCTTTAGGGGGAGCGTACGTGTGAGGGCGCGGGTTAGTGTCAGCGTACGGGTTAGGATTAGGGGACGGGTGAGGGTCAGGCTTCGGGGAAGGGTTAGGGTTAGGGTTCGGGCTAGGGTTAGGGTTAGGGGACGGGAAAGGTTTAGGGTCCAGGTGAGGGTACGACAACGCTTTAGAGGGAGCGTACGTGTGAGGGCGCGGGTTAGTGTCAGCGTACGGGTTAGGATTAGGGGACGGGTGAGGGTCAGGCTTCGGGGAAGGGTTAGGGTTAGGGTTCGGGCTAGGGTTAGGGTTAGGGGACGGGGACGGTTTAGGGTCCAGGTGAGGGTACGACAACGCTTTAGGGGGAGCGTACCTGTGAGGGCGCGGGTTAGTGTCAGCGTACGGGTTAGGATTAGGGGACGGGTGAGGGTCAGGCTTCGGGGAAGGGTTAGGGTTAGGGTTCGGGCTAGGGTTAGGATTAGGGTTAGGGGACGGGGACGGTTTAGGGTCCAGGTGAGGGTACGACAACGCTTTAGGGGGAGCGTACGTGTGAGGGCGCGGGTTAGTGTCAGCGTACGGGTTAGGATTAGGGGACGGGTGAGGGTCAGGCTTCGGGGAAGGGTTAGGGTTAGGGTTCGACCTAGGGTTAGGGTTAGGGGACGGGGACGGTTTAGGGTCCAGGTGAGGGTACGACAACGCTTTAGGGGGAGCGTACGTGTGAGGGCGCGGGTTAGTGTCAGCGTACGGGTTAGGATTAGGGGACGGGTGAGGGTCAGGCTTCGGGGAAGGGTTAGGGTTAGGGTTCGGGCTAGGGTTAGGGTTAGGGGACGGGGACGGTTTAGGGTCCAGGTGAGGGTACGACAACGCTTTAGGGGGAGCGTACCTGTGAGGGCGCGGGTTAGTGTCAGCGTACGGGTTAGGATTAGGGGACGGGTGAGGGTCAGGCTTCGGGGAAGGGTTAGGGTTAGGGTTCGGGCTAGGGTTAGGATTAGGGTTAGGGGACGGGGACGGTTTAGGGTCCAGGTGAGGGTACGACAACGCTTTAGGGGGAGCGTACGTGTGAGGGCGCGGGTTAGTGTCAGCGTACGGGTTAGGATTAGGGGACGGGTGAGGGTCAGGCTTCGGGGAAGGGTTAGGGTTAGGGTTCGGGCTAGGGTTAGGGTTAGGGGACGGGGACGGTTTAGGGTCCAGGTGAGGGTACGACAACGCTTTAGGGGGAGCGTACGTGTGAGGGCGCGGGTTAGTGTCAGCGTACGGGTTAGGATTAGGGGACGGGTGAGGGTCAGGCTTCGGGGAAGGGTTAGGGTTAGGGTTCGGGCTAGGGTTAGGGTTAGGGGACGGGGACGGTTTAGGGTCCAGGTGAGGGTACGACAACGCTTTAGGGGGAGCGTAGGTGTGAGGGCGCGGGTTAGTGTCAGCGTACGGGTTAGGATTAGGGGACGGGTGAGGGTCAGGCTTCGGGGAAGGGTTAGGGTTAGGGTTCGGGCTAGGGTTAGGGTTAGGGGACGGGGACGGTTTAGGGTCCAGGTGAGGGTACGACAACGCTTTAGGGGGAGCGTACGTGTGAGGGCGCGGGTTAGTGTCAGCGTACGGGTTAGGATTAGGGGACGGGTGAGGGTCAGGCTTCGGGGAAGGGTTAGGGTTAGTGTTCGGGCTAGGGTTAGGGTTAGAAGACGGGGACGGTTTAGGGTCCAGGTGAGGGTACGACAACGCTTTAGGGGGAGCGTACGTGTGAGGGCGCGGGTTAGTGTCAGCGTAAGGGTTAGGATTAGGGGACGGGTGAGGGTCAGGCTTCGGGGAAGGGTTAGGGTTAGGGTTCGGACTAGGGTTAGGGTTAGGGGACGGGGACGGTTTAGGGTCCAGGTGAGGGTACGACAACGCTTTAGGGGGAGGATACGTGTGAGGGCACGGGTTAGTGTCAGCATACGGGTAAGGATTAGGGGACGTGTGAGGGTCAGGCTTCGGGGAAGGTTTAGGGATAGGGTTCGGGCTAGGGTTAGGGTTAGGGGACGGGGACGGTTTAGGGTCCAGGTGAGGGTACGACAACGCTTTAGGGGGAGCGTACGTGTGAGGGCGCGGGTTAGTGTCAGCGTACGGGTTAGGATTAGGGGACGGGTGAGGGTCAGGCTTCGGGGAAGGGTTAGGGTTAGGGTTCGGGCTAGGGTTAGGGTTAGGGGACGGGGACGGTTTAGGGTCCAGGTGAGGGTACGACAACGCTTTAGGGGGAGCGTACGTGTGAGGGCGCGGGTTAGTGTCAGCGTACGGGTTAGGATTAGGGGACGGGTGAGGGTCAGGCTTCGGGGAAGGGTTAGGGTTAGGGTTCGGGCTAGGGTTAGGGTTAGGGGACGGGGACGGTTTAGGGTCCAGGTGAGGGTACGACAACGCTTTAGGGGGAGCGTACGTGTGAGGGCGCGGGTTAGTGTCAGCGTACGGGTTAGGATTAGGGGACGGGTGAGGGTCAGGCTTCGGGGAAGGGTTAGGGTTAGGGTTCGGGCTAGGGTTAGGGTTAGGGGACGGGGACGGTTTAGGGTCCAGGTGAGGGTACGACAACGCTTTAGGGGGAGCGTACGTGTGAGGGCGCGGGTTAGTGTCAGCGTACGGGTTAGGATTAGGGGACGGGTGAGGGTCAGGCTTCGGGGAAGGGTTAGGGTTAGTGTTCGGGCTAGGGTTAGGGTTAGAAGACGGGGACGGTTTAGGGTCCAGGTGAGGGTACGACAACGCTTTAGGGGGAGCGTACGTGTGAGGGCGCGGGTTAGTGTCAGCGTAAGGGTTAGGATTAGGGGACGGGTGAGGGTCAGGCTTCGGGGAAGGGTTAGGGTTAGGGTTCGGACTAGGGTTAGGGTTAGGGGACGGGGACGGTTTAGGGTCCAGGTGAGGGTACGACAACGCTTTAGGGGGAGGATACGTGTGAGGGCACGGGTTAGTGTCAGCATACGGGTAAGGATTAGGGGACGTGTGAGGGTCAGGCTTCGGGGAAGGTTTAGGGATAGGGTTCGGGCTAGGGTTAGGGTTAGGGGACGGGGACGGTTTAGGGTCCAGGTGAGGGTACGACAACGCTTTAGGGGGAGCGTACGTGTGAGGGCGCGGGTTAGTGTCAGCGTACGGGTTAGGATTAGGGGACGGGTGAGGGTCAGGCTTCGGGGAAGGGTTAGGGTTAGGGTTCGGGCTAGGGTTAGGGTTAGGGGACGGGGACGGTTTAGGGTCCAGGTGAGGGTACGACAACGCTTTAGGGGGAGCGTACGTGTGAGGGCGCGGGTTAGTGTCAGCGTACGGGTTAGGATTAGGGGACGGGTGAGGGTCAGGCTTCGGGGAAGGGTTAGGGTTAGGGTTCGGGCTAGGGTTAGGGTTAGGGGACGGGGACGGTTTAGGGTCCAGGTGAGGGTACGACAACGCTTTAGGGGGAGCGTAGGTGTGAGGGCGCGGGTTAGTGTCAGCGTACGGGTTAGGATTAGGGGACGGGTGAGGGTCAGGCTTCGGGGAAGGGTTAGGGTTAGGGTTCGGGCTAGGGTTAGGGTTAGGGGACGGGGACGGTTTAGGGTCCAGGTGAGGGTACGACAACGCTTTAGGGGGAGCGTACGTGTGAGGGCGCGGGTTAGTGTCAGCGTACGGGTTAGGATTAGGGGACGGGTGAGGGTCAGGCTTCGGGGAAGTGTTAGGTTTACTTTTCGGGCTAGGGTTAGGGTTAGGGGACGGGGACGGTTTAGGGTCCAGGTGAGGGTACGACAACGCTTTAGGGGGAGCGTACGTGTGAGGGTGCGGGTTAGTGTCAGCGTACGGGTTAGGATTAGGGGACGGGTGAGGGTCAGGCTTCGGGGAAGGGTTAGGGTTCGGGCTAGGGTTAGGGTTAGGGGACGGGGACGGTGTAGGGTCCAGGTGAGGGTACGAAAAGGCTTTAGGGGGAGCGTACATGTGAGGGTGCGGGTTAGTGTCAGCGTACGGGTTAGGATTAGGGGACGGGTGAGGGTCAGGCTTCAGGGAAGGGTTAGGGTTAGGGTTCGGGCTAGGGTTAGGGTTAGGGGACGGGGCCGGTTTAGGGTCCAGGTGAGGGTACCAGAACGCTTTAGGGGGAGCGTACGTGTGAGGGCGCGGGTTAGTGTCAGCGTACGGGTTAGGATTAGGGGACGGGTGAGGGTCAGGCTTCGGGGAAGGGTTAGGGTTAGGGTTCGGGCTAGGGTTAGGGTTAGGGGACGGGAAAGGTTTAGGGTCCAGGTGAGGGTACGACAACGCTTTAGAGGGAGCGTACGTGTGAGGGCGCGGGTTAGTGTCAGCGTACGGGTTAGGATTAGGGGACGGGTGAGGGTCAGGCTTCGGGGAAGGGTTAGGGTTAGGGTTCGGGCTAGGGTTAGGGTTAGGGGACGGGGACGGTTTAGGGTCCAGGTGAGGGTACGACAACGCTTTAGGGGGAGCGTACCTGTGAGGGCGCGGGTTAGTGTCAGCGTACGGGTTAGGATTAGGGGACGGGTGAGGGTCAGGCTTCGGGGAAGGGTTAGGGTTAGGGTTCGGGCTAGGGTTAGGATTAGGGTTAGGGGACGGGGACGGTTTAGGGTCCAGGTGAGGGTACGACAACGCTTTAGGGGGAGCGTACGTGTGAGGGCGCGGGTTAGTGTCAGCGTACGGGTTAGGATTAGGGGACGGGTGAGGGTCAGGCTTCGGGGAAGGGTTAGGGTTAGGGTTCGACCTAGGGTTAGGGTTAGGGGACGGGGACGGTTTAGGGTCCAGGTGAGGGTACGACAACGCTTTAGGGGGAGCGTACGTGTGAGGGCGCGGGTTAGTGTCAGCGTACGGGTTAGGATTAGGGGACGGGTGAGGGTCAGGCTTCGGGGAAGGGTTAGGGTTAGGGTTCGGGCTAGGGTTAGGGTTAGGGGACGGGGACGGTTTAGGGTCCAGGTGAGGGTACGACAACGCTTTAGGGGGAGCGTACCTGTGAGGGCGCGGGTTAGTGTCAGCGTACGGGTTAGGATTAGGGGACGGGTGAGGGTCAGGCTTCGGGGAAGGGTTAGGGTTAGGGTTCGGGCTAGGGTTAGGATTAGGGTTAGGGGACGGGGACGGTTTAGGGTCCAGGTGAGGGTACGACAACGCTTTAGGGGGAGCGTACGTGTGAGGGCGCGGGTTAGTGTCAGCGTACGGGTTAGGATTAGGGGACGGGTGAGGGTCAGGCTTCGGGGAAGGGTTAGGGTTAGGGTTCGGGCTAGGGTTAGGGTTAGGGGACGGGGACGGTTTAGGGTCCAGGTGAGGGTACGACAACGCTTTAGGGGGAGCGTACGTGTGAGGGCGCGGGTTAGTGTCAGCGTACGGGTTAGGATTAGGGGACGGGTGAGGGTCAGGCTTCGGGGAAGGGTTAGGGTTAGGGTTCGGGCTAGGGTTAGGGTTAGGGGACGGGGACGGTTTAGGGTCCAGGTGAGGGTACGACAACGCTTTAGGGGGAGCGTAGGTGTGAGGGCGCGGGTTAGTGTCAGCGTACGGGTTAGGATTAGGGGACGGGTGAGGGTCAGGCTTCGGGGAAGGGTTAGGGTTAGGGTTCGGGCTAGGGTTAGGGTTAGGGGACGGGGACGGTTTAGGGTCCAGGTGAGGGTACGACAACGCTTTAGGGGGAGCGTACGTGTGAGGGCGCGGGTTAGTGTCAGCGTACGGGTTAGGATTAGGGGACGGGTGAGGGTCAGGCTTCGGGGAAGGGTTAGGGTTAGTGTTCGGGCTAGGGTTAGGGTTAGAAGACGGGGACGGTTTAGGGTCCAGGTGAGGGTACGACAACGCTTTAGGGGGAGCGTACGTGTGAGGGCGCGGGTTAGTGTCAGCGTAAGGGTTAGGATTAGGGGACGGGTGAGGGTCAGGCTTCGGGGAAGGGTTAGGGTTAGGGTTCGGACTAGGGTTAGGGTTAGGGGACGGGGACGGTTTAGGGTCCAGGTGAGGGTACGACAACGCTTTAGGGGGAGGATACGTGTGAGGGCACGGGTTAGTGTCAGCATACGGGTAAGGATTAGGGGACGTGTGAGGGTCAGGCTTCGGGGAAGGTTTAGGGATAGGGTTCGGGCTAGGGTTAGGGTTAGGGGACGGGGACGGTTTAGGGTCCAGGTGAGGGTACGACAACGCTTTAGGGGGAGCGTACGTGTGAGGGCGCGGGTTAGTGTCAGCGTACGGGTTAGGATTAGGGGACGGGTGAGGGTCAGGCTTCGGGGAAGGGTTAGGGTTAGGGTTCGGGCTAGGGTTAGGGTTAGGGGACGGGGACGGTTTAGGGTCCAGGTGAGGGTACGACAACGCTTTAGGGGGAGCGTACGTGTGAGGGCGCGGGTTAGTGTCAGCGTACGGGTTAGGATTAGGGGACGGGTGAGGGTCAGGCTTCGGGGAAGGGTTAGGGTTAGGGTTCGGGCTAGGGTTAGGGTTAGGGGACGGGGACGGTTTAGGGTCCAGGTGAGGGTACGACAATGCTTTAGGGGGAGCGTAGGTGTGAGGGCGCGGGTTAGTGTCAGCGTACGGGTTAGGATTAGGGGACGGGTGAGGGTCAGGCTTCGGGGAAGGGTTAGGGTTAGGGTTCGGGCTAGGGTTAGGGTTAGGGGACGGGGACGGTTTAGGGTCCAGGTGAGGGTACGACAACGCTTTAGGGGGAGCGTACGTGTGAGGGCGCGGGTTAGTGTCAGCGTACGGGTTAGGATTAGGGGACGGGTGAGGGTCAGGCTTCGGGGAAGTGTTAGGTTTACTTTTCGGGCTAGGGTTAGGGTTAGGGGACGGGGACGGTTTAGGGTCCAGGTGAGGGTACGACAACGCTTTAGGGGGAGCGTACGTGTGAGGGTGCGGGTTAGTGTCAGCGTACGGGTTAGGATTAGGGGACGGGTGAGGGTCAGGCTTCGGGGAAGGGTTAGGGTTCGGGCTAGGGTTAGGGTTAGGGGACGGGGACGGTGTAGGGTCCAGGTGAGGGTACGAAAAGGCTTTAGGGGGAGCGTACATGTGAGGGTGCGGGTTAGTGTCAGCGTACGGGTTAGGATTAGGGGACGGGTGAGGGTCAGGCTTCGGGGAAGGGTTAGGGTTAGGGTTCGGGCTAGGGTTAGGGTTAGGGGACGGGGAAGGTTTAGGGTCCAGGTGAGGGTACGACAACGCTTTAGGGGGAGCGTACGTGTGAGGGCGCGGGTTAGTGTCAGCGTACGGGTTAGGATTAGGGGACGGGTGAGGGTCAGGCTTCGGGGAAGGGTTAGGGTTAGGGTTCGGGCTAGGGTTAGGGTTAGGGGACGGGGACGGTTTAGGGTCCAGGTGAGGGTACGACAACGCTTTAGAGGGAGCGTACCTGTGAGGGCGCGGGTTAGTGTCAGCGTACAGGTTAGGATTAGGGGACGGGTGAGGGTCAGGCTTCGGGGAAGGGTTAGGGTTAGGGTTCGGGCTAGGGTTAGGATTAGGGTTAGGGGACGGGGACGGTTTAGGGTCCAGGTGAGGGTACGACAACGCTTTAGGGGGAGCGTACGTGTGAGGGCGCGGGTTAGTGTCAGCGTACGGGTTAGGATTAGGGGACGGGTGAGGGTCAGGCTTCGGGGAAGGGTTAGGGTTAGGGTTCGGGCTAGGGTTAGGGTTAGGGGACGGGGAAGGTTTAGGGTCCAGGTGAGGGTACGACAACGCTTTAGGGGGAGCGTACGTGTGAGGGTGCGGGTTAGTGTCAGCGTACGGGTTAGGATTAGGGGACGGGTGAGGGTCAGGCTTCGGGGAAGGGTTAGGGTTAGGGTTCGGGCTAGGGTTAGGGTTAGGGGACGGGGACGGTTTAGGGTCCAGGTGAGGGTACGACAACGCTTTACGGGGAGCGTACGTGTGAGGGTGTGGGTTAGTGTCAGCGTACGGGTTAGGATTAGGGGACGGGTGAGGGTCAGGCTTCAGGGAAGGGTTAGGGTTAGGGTTCGGGCTAGGGTTAGGGTTAGGGGACGGGGCCGGTTTAGGGTCCAGGTGAGGGTACCAGAACGCTTTAGGGGGAGCGTACGTGTGAGGGCGCGGGTTAGTGTCAGCGTACGGGTTAGGATTAGGGGACGGGTGAGGGTCAGGCTTCGGGGAAGGGTTAGGGTTAGGGTTCGGGCTAGGGTTAGGGTTAGGGGACGGGAAAGGTTTAGGGTCCAGGTGAGGGTACGACAACGCTTTAGAGGGAGCGTACGTGTGAGGGCGCGGGTTAGTGTCAGCGTACGGGTTAGGATTAGGGGACGGGTGAGGGTCAGGCTTCGGGGAAGGGTTAGGGTTAGGGTTCGGGCTAGGGTTAGGGTTAGGGGACGGGGACGGTTTAGGGTCCAGGTGAGGGTACGACAACGCTTTAGGGGGAGCGTACCTGTGAGGGCGCGGGTTAGTGTCAGCGTACGGGTTAGGATTAGGGGACGGGTGAGGGTCAGGCTTCGGGGAAGGGTTAGGGTTAGGGTTCGGGCTAGGGTTAGGATTAGGGTTAGGGGACGGGGACGGTTTAGGGTCCAGGTGAGGGTACGACAACGCTTTAGGGGGAGCGTACGTGTGAGGGCGCGGGTTAGTGTCAGCGTACGGGTTAGGATTAGGGGACGGGTGAGGGTCAGGCTTCGGGGAAGGGTTAGGGTTAGTGTTCGACCTAGGGTTAGGGTTAGGGGACGGGGACGGTTTAGGGTCCAGGTGAGGGTACGACAACGCTTTAGGGGGAGCGTACGTGTGACGGCGCGGGTTAGTGTCAGCGTACGGGTTAGGATTAGGGGACGGGTGAGGGTCAGGCTTCGGGGAAGGGTTAGGGTTAGGGTTCGGGCTAGGGTTAGGGTTAGGGGACGGGGACGGTTTAGGGTCCAGGTGAGGGTACGACAACGCTTTAGGGGGAGCGTACCTGTGAGGGCGCGGGTTAGTGTCAGCGTACGGGTTAGGATTAGGGGACGGGTGAGGGTCAGGCTTCGGGGAAGGGTTAGGGTTAGGGTTCGGGCTAGGGTTAGGATTAGGGTTAGGGGACGGGGACGGTTTAGGGTCCAGGTGAGGGTACGACAACGCTTTAGGGGGAGCGTACGTGTGAGGGCGCGGGTTAGTGTCAGCGTACGGGTTAGGATTAGGGGACGGGTGAGGGTCAGGCTTCGGGGAAGGGTTAGGGTTAGGGTTCGGGCTAGGGTTAGGGTTAGGGGACGGGGACGGTTTAGGGTCCAGGTGAGGGTACGACAACGCTTTAGGGGGAGCGTACGTGTGAGGGCGCGGGTTAGTGTCAGCGTACGGGTTAGGATTAGGGGACGGGTGAGGGTCAGGCTTCGGGGAAGGGTTAGGGTTAGGGTTCGGGCTAGGGTTAGGGTTAGGGGACGGGGACGGTTTAGGGTCCAGGTGAGGGTACGACAACGCTTTAGGGGGAGCGTAGGTGTGAGGGCGCGGGTTAGTGTCAGCGTACGGGTTAGGATTAGGGGACGGGTGAGGGTCAGGCTTCGGGGAAGGGTTAGGGTTAGGGTTCGGGCTAGGGTTAGGGTTAGGGGACGGGGACGGTTTAGGGTCCAGGTGAGGGTACGACAACGCTTTAGGGGGAGCGTACGTGTGAGGGCGCGGGTTAGTGTCAGCGTACGGGTTAGGATTAGGGGACGGGTGAGGGTCAGGCTTCGGGGAAGGGTTAGGGTTAGTGTTCGGGCTAAGGTTAGGGTTAGAAGACGGGGACGGTTTAGGGTCCAGGTGAGTGTACGACAACGCTTTAGGGGGAGCGTACGTGTGAGGGCGCGGGTTAGTGTCAGCGTAAGGGTTAGGATTAGGGGACGGGTGAGGGTCAGGCTTCGGGGAAGGGTTAGGGTTAGGGTTCGGACTAGGGTTAGGGTTAGGGGACGGGGACGGTTTAGGGTCCAGGTGAGGGTACGACAACGCTTTAGGGGGAGGATACGTGTGAGGGCACGGGTTAGTGTCAGCATACGGGTAAGGATTAGGGGACGTGTGAGGGTCAGGCTTCGGGGAAGGTTTAGGGATAGGGTTCGGGCTAGGGTTAGGGTTAGGGGACGGGGACGGTTTAGGGTCCAGGTGAGGGTACGACAACGCTTTAGGGGGAGCGTACGTGTGAGGGCGCGGGTTAGTGTCAGCGTACGGGTTAGGATTAGGGGACGGGTGAGGGTCAGGCTTCGGGGAAGGGTTAGGGTTAGGGTTCGGGCTAGGGTTAGGGTTAGGGGACGGGGACGGTTTAGGGTCCAGGTGAGGGTACGACAACGCTTTAGGGGGAGCGTACGTGTGAGGGCGCGGGTTAGTGTCAGCGTACGGGTTAGGATTAGGGGACGGGTGAGGGTCAGGCTTCGGGGAAGGGTTAGGGTTAGGGTTCGGGCTAGGGTTAGGGTTAGGGGACGGGGACGGTTTAGGGTCCAGGTGAGGGTACGACAACGCTTTAGGGGGAGCGTAGGTGTGAGGGCGCGGGTTAGTGTCAGCGTACGGGTTAGGATTAGGGGACGGGTGAGGGTCAGGCTTCGGGGAAGGGTTAGGGTTAGGGTTCGACCTAGGGTTAGGGTTAGGGGACGGGGACGGTTTAGGGTCCAGGTGAGTGTACGAGAACGTTTTAGGGGGAGCGTACGTGTGAGGGCGCGGGTTAGTGTCAGCGTACGGGTTAGGATTAGGGGACGGGTGAGGGTCAGGCTTCGGGGAAGTGTTAGGTTTACTTTTCGGGCTAGGGTTAGGGTTAGGGGACGGGGACGGTTTAGGGTCCAGGTGAGGGTACGACAACGCTTTAGGGGGAGCGTACGTGTGAGGGTGCGGGTTAGTGTCAGCGTACGGGTTAGGATTAGGGGACGGGTGAGGGTCAGGCTTCGGGGAAGGGTTAGGGTTCGGGCTAGGGTTAGGGTTAGGGGACGGGGACGGTGTAGGGTCCAGGTGAGGGTACGAAAAGGCTTTAGGGGGAGCGTACATGTGAGGGTGCGGGTTAGTGTCAGCGTACGGGTTAGGATTAGGGGACGGGTGAGGGTCAGGCTTCGGGGAAGGGTTAGGGTTAGGGTTCGGGCTAGGGTTAGGGTTAGGGGACGGGGAAGGTTTAGGGTCCAGGTGAGGGTACGACAACGCTTTAGGGGGAGCGTACGTGTGAGGGCGCGGGTTAGTGTCAGCGTACGGGTTAGGATTAGGGGACGGGTGAGGGTCAGGCTTCGGGGAAGGGTTAGGGTTAGGGTTCGGGCTAGGGTTAGGGTTAGGGGACGGGGACGGTTTAGGGTCCAGGTGAGGGTACGACAACGCTTTAGAGGGAGCGTACCTGTGAGGGCGCGGGTTAGTGTCAGCGTACAGGTTAGGATTAGGGGACGGGTGAGGGTCAGGCTTCGGGGAAGGGTTAGGGTTAGGGTTCGGGCTAGGGTTAGGGTTAGGGGACGGGGACGGTTTAGGGTCCAGGTGAGGGTACGACAACGCTTTAGGGGGAGCGTACGTGTGAGGGTGCGGGTTAGTGTCAGCGTACGGGTTAGGATTAGGGGACGGGTGAGGGTCAGGCTTCGGGGAAGGGTTAGGGTTCGGGCTAGGGTTAGGGTTAGGGGACGGGGACGGTGTAGGGTCCAGGTGAGGGTACGAAAAGGCTTTAGGGGGAGCGTACATGTGAGGGTGCGGGTTAGTGTCAGCGTACGGGTTAGGATTAGGGGACGGGTGAGGGTCAGGCTTCGGGGAAGGGTTAGGGTTAGGGTTCGGGCTAGGGTTAGGGTTAGGGGACGGGGAAGGTTTAGGGTCCAGGTGAGGGTACGACAACGCTTTAGGGGGAGCGTACGTGTGAGGGCGCGGGTTAGTGTCAGCGTACGGGTTAGGATTAGGGGACGGGTGAGGGTCAGGCTTCGGGGAAGGGTTAGGGTTAGGGTTCGGGCTAGGGTTAGGGTTAGGGGACGGGGAAGGTTTAGGGTCCAGGTGAGGGTACGACAACGCTTTAGGGGGAGCGTACATGTGAGGGTGCGGGTTAGTGTCAGCGTACGGGTTAGGATTAGGGGACGGGTGAGGGTCAGGCTTCGGGGAAGGGTTAGGGTTAGGGTTCGGGCTAGGGTTAGGGTTAGGGGACGGGGAAGGTTCAGGGTCCAGGTGAGGGTACGACAACGCTTTAGGGGGAGCGTACGTGTGAGGGCGCGGGTTAGTGTCAGCGTACGGGTTAGGATTAGGGGACGGGTGAGGGTCAGGCTTCGGGGAAGGGTTAGGGTTAGGGTTCGGGCTAGGGTTAGGGTTAGGGGACGGGGAAGGTTTAGGGTCCAGGTGAGGGTACGACAACGCTTTAGGGGGAGCGTACGTGTGAGGGTGCGGGTTAGTGTCAGCGTACGGGTTAGGATTAGGGGACGGGTGAGGGTCAGGCTTCGGGGAAGGGTTAGGGTTCGGGCTAGGGTTAGGGTTAGGGGACGGGGACGGTGTAGGGTCCAGGTGAGGGTACGAAAAGGCTTTAGGGGGAGCGTACATGTGAGGGTGCGGGTTAGTGTCAGCGTACGGGTTAGGATTAGGGGACGGGTGAGGGTCAGGCTTCGGGGAAGGGTTAGGGTTAGGGTTCGGGCTAGGGTTAGGGTTAGGGGACGGGGAAGGTTTAGGGTCCAGGTGAGGGTACGACAACGCTTTAGGGGGAGCGTACGTGTGAGGGCGCGGGTTAGTGTCAGCGTACGGGTTAGGATTAGGGGACGGGTGAGGGTCAGGCTTCGGGGAAGGGTTAGGGTTAGGGTTCGGGCTAGGGTTAGGGTTAGGGGACGGGGACGGTTTAGGGTCCAGGTGAGTGTACGAGAACGCTTTAGGGGGAGCGTACGTGTGAGGGCACGGGTTAGTGTCAGCGTACGGGTTAGGATTAGGGGACGGGTGAGGGTCAGGCTTCGGGGAAGGGTTAGGTTTAGTTTTCGGGCTAGGGTTAGGGTTAGGGGACGGGTACGGTTTAGGGTCCAGGTGAGGGTACGACAACGCTTTAGGGGGAGCGTACGTGTGAGGGTGTGGGTTAGTGTCAGCGTACGGGTTAGGATTAGGGGACGGGTGAGGGTCAGGCTTCAGGGAAGGGTTAGGGTTAGGGTTCGGGCTAGGGTTAGGGTTAGGGGACGGGGCCGGTTTAGGGTCCAGGTGAGGGTACCAGAACGCTTTAGGGGGAGCGTACGTGTGAGGGCGCGGGTTAGTGTCAGCGTACGGGTTAGGATTAGGGGACGGGTGAGGGTCAGGCTTCGGGGAAGGGTTAGGGTTAGGGTTCGGGCTAGGGTTAGGGTTAGGGGACGGGAAAGGTTTAGGTTCCAGGTGAGGGTACGACAACGCTTTAGAGGGAGCGTACGTGTGAGGGCGCGGGTTAGTGTCAGCGTACGGGTTAGGATTAGGGGACGGGTGAGGGTCAGGCTTCGGGGAAGGGTTAGGGTTAGGGTTCGGGCTAGGGTTAGGGTTAGGGGACGGGGACGGTTTAGGGTCCAGGTGAGGGTACGACAACGCTTTACGGGGAGCGTACGTGTGAGGGTGTGGGTTAGTGTCAGCGTACGGGTTAGGATTAGGGGACGGGTGAGGGTCAGGCTTCAGGGAAGGGTTAGGGTTAGGGTTCGGGCTAGGGTTAGGGTTAGGGGACGGGGCCGGTTTAGGGTCCAGGTGAGGGTACCAGAACGCTTTAGGGGGAGCGTACGTGTGAGGGCGCGGGTTAGTGTCAGCGTACGGGTTAGGATTAGGGGACGGGTGAGGGTCAGGCTTCGGGGAAGGGTTAGGGTTAGGGTTCGGGCTAGGGTTAGGGTTAGGGGACGGGAAAGGTTTAGGGTCCAGGTGAGGGTACGACAACGCTTTAGAGGGAGCGTACGTGTGAGGGCGCGGGTTAGTGTCAGCGTACGGGTTAGGATTAGGGGACGGGTGAGGGTCAGGCTTCGGGGAAGGGTTAGGGTTAGGGTTCGGGCTAGGGTTAGGGTTAGGGGACGGGGACGGTTTAGGGTCCAGGTGAGGGTACGACAACGCTTTAGGGGGAGCGTACCTGTGAGGGCGCGGGTTAGTGTCAGCGTACGGGTTAGGATTAGGGGACGGGTGAGGGTCAGGCTTCGGGGAAGGGTTAGGGTTAGGGTTCGGGCTAGGGTTAGGATTAGGGTTAGGGGACGGGGACGGTTTAGGGTCCAGGTGAGGGTACGACAACGCTTTAGGGGGAGCGTACGTGTGAGGGCGCGGGTTAGTGTCAGCGTACGGGTTAGGATTAGGGGACGGGTGAGGGTCAGGCTTCGGGGAAGGGTTAGGGTTAGGGTTCGACCTAGGGTTAGGGTTAGGGGACGGGGACGGTTTAGGGTCCAGGTGAGGGTACGACAACGCTTTAGGGGGAGCGTACGTGTGAGGGCGCGGGTTAGTGTCAGCGTACGGGTTAGGATTAGGGGACGGGTGAGGGTCAGGCTTCGGGGAAGGGTTAGGGTTAGGGTTCGGGCTAGGGTTAGGGTTAGGGGACGGGGACGGTTTAGGGTCCAGGTGAGGGTACGACAACGCTTTAGGGGGAGCGTACGTGTGAGGGAGCGAGTTAGTGTCAGCGTACGGGTTAGGATTAGGGCACGGGTGAGGGTCAGGCTTCGGGGAAGGGTTAGGGTTAGGGTTCGGGCTAGGGTTAGGGTTAGGGGACGGGGCCGGTTTAGGGTCCAGGTGAGGGTACCAGAACGCTTTAGGGGGAGCGTACGTGTGAGGGCGCGGGTTAGTGTCAGCGTACGGGTTAGGATTAGGGGACGGGTGAGGGTCAGGCTTCGGGGAAGGGTTAGGGTTAGGGTTCGGGCTAGGGTTAGGGTTAGGGGACGGGGACGGTTTAGGGTCCAGGTGAGGGTACGACAACGCTTTAGGGGGAGCGTACCTGTGAGGGCGCGGGTTAGTGTCAGCGTAAGGGTTAGGATTAGGGGACGGGTGAGGGTCAGGCTTCGGGGAAGGGTTAGGGTTAGGGTTCGGGCTAGGGTTAGGATTAGGGTTAGGGGACGGGGACGGTTTAGGGTCCAGGTGAGGGTACGACAACGCTTTAGGGGGAGCGTACGTGTGAGGGCGCGGGTTAGTGTCAGCGTACGGGTTAGGAATCGGGGACGGGTGAGGGTCAGGCTTCGGGGAAGGGTTAGGGTTAGGGTTCGACCTAGGGTTAGGGTTAGGGGACGGGGACGGTTTAGGGTCCAGGTGAGGGTACGACAACGCTTTAGGGGGAGCGTACGTGTGAGGGCGCGGGTTAGTGTCAGCGTACGGGTTAGGATTAGGGGACGGGTGAGGGTCAGGCTTCGGGGAAGGGTTAGGGTTAGGGTTCGGGCCAGGGTTAGGGTTAGGGGACGGGGACGGTTTAGGGTCCAGGTGAGGGTACGACAACGCTTTAGGGGGAGCGTACGTGTGAGGGCGCGGGTTAGTGTCAGCGTACGGGTTAGGATTAGGGGACGGGTGAGGGTCAGGCTTCGGGGAAGGGTTAGGGTTAGTGTTCGGGCTAGGGTTAGGGTTAGAAGACGGGGACGGTTTAGGGTCCAGGTGAGGGTACGACAACGCTTTAGGGGGAGCGTACGTGTGAGGGCGCGGGTTAGTGTCAGCGTAAGGGTTAGGATTAGGGGACGGGTGAGGGTCAGGCTTCGGGGAAGGGTTAGGGTTAGGGTTCGGACTAGGGTTAGGGTTAGGGGACGGGGACGGTTTAGGGTCCAGGTGAGGGTACGACAACGCTTTAGGGGGAGGATACGTGTGAGGGCACGGGTTAGTGTCAGCATACGGGTAAGGATTAGGGGACGTGTGAGGGTCAGGCTTCGGGGAAGGTTTAGGGATAGGGTTCGGGCTAGGGTTAGGGTTAGGGGACGGGGACGGTTTAGGGTCCAGGTGAGGGTACGACAACGCTTTAGGGGGAGCGTACGTGTGAGGGCGCGGGTTAGTGTCAGCGTACGGGTTAGGATTAGGGGACGGGTGAGGGTCAGGCTTCGGGGAAGGGTTAGGGTTAGGGTTCGGGCTAGGGTTAGGGTTAGGGGACGGGGACGGTTTAGGGTCCAGGTGAGGGTACGACAACGCTTTAGGGGGAGCGTACGTGTGAGGGCGCGGGTTAGTGTCAGCGTACGGGTTAGGATTAGGGGACGGGTGAGGGTCAGGCTTCGGGGAAGGGTTAGGGTTAGGGTTCGGGCTAGGGTTAGGGTTAGGGGACGGGGACGGTTTAGGGTCCAGGTGAGGGTACGACAACGCTTTAGGGGGAGCGTAGGTGTGAGGGCGCGGGTTAGTGTCAGCGTACGGGTTAGGATTAGGGGACGGGTGAGGGTCAGGCTTCGGGGAAGGGTTAGGGTTAGGGTTCGGGCTAGGGTTAGGGTTAGGGGACGGGGACGGTTTAGGGTCCAGGTGAGGGTACGACAACGCTTTAGGGGGAGCGTACGTGTGAGGGCGCGGGTTAGTGTCAGCGTACGGGTTAGGATTAGGGGACGGGTGAGGGTCAGGCTTCGGGGAAGTGTTAGGTTTACTTTTCGGGCTAGGGTTAGGGTTAGGGGACGGGGACGGTTTAGGGTCCAGGTGAGGGTACGACAACGCTTTAGGGGGAGCGTACGTGTGAGGGTGCGGGTTAGTGTCAGCGTACGGGTTAGGATTAGGGGACGGGTGAGGGTCAGGCTTCGGGGAAGGGTTAGGGTTCGGGCTAGGGTTAGGGTTAGGGGACGGGGACGGTGTAGGGTCCAGGTGAGGGTACGAAAAGGCTTTAGGGGGAGCGTACATGTGAGGGTGCGGGTTAGTGTCAGCGTACGGGTTAGGATTAGGGGACGGGTGAGGGTCAGGCTTCAGGGAAGGGTTAGGGTTAGGGTTCGGGCTAGGGTTAGGGTTAGGGGACGGGGCCGGTTTAGGGTCCAGGTGAGGGTACCAGAACGCTTTAGGGGGAGCGTACGTGTGAGGGCGCGGGTTAGTGTCAGCGTACGGGTTAGGATTAGGGGACGGGTGAGGGTCAGGCTTCGGGGAAGGGTTAGGGTTAGGGTTCGGGCTAGGGTTAGGGTTAGGGGACGGGAAAGGTTTAGGGTCCAGGTGAGGGTACGACAACGCTTTAGAGGGAGCGTACGTGTGAGGGCGCGGGTTAGTGTCAGCGTACGGGTTAGGATTAGGGGACGGGTGAGGGTCAGGCTTCGGGGAAGGGTTAGGGTTAGGGTTCGGGCTAGGGTTAGGGTTAGGGGACGGGGACGGTTTAGGGTCCAGGTGAGGGTACGACAACGCTTTAGGGGGAGCGTACCTGTGAGGGCGCGGGTTAGTGTCAGCGTACGGGTTAGGATTAGGGGACGGGTGAGGGTCAGGCTTCGGGGAAGGGTTAGGGTTAGGGTTCGGGCTAGGGTTAGGATTAGGGTTAGGGGACGGGGACGGTTTAGGGTCCAGGTGAGGGTACGACAACGCTTTAGGGGGAGCGTACGTGTGAGGGCGCGGGTTAGTGTCAGCGTACGGGTTAGGATTAGGGGACGGGTGAGGGTCAGGCTTCGGGGAAGGGTTAGGGTTAGGGTTCGACCTAGGGTTAGGGTTAGGGGACGGGGACGGTTTAGGGTCCAGGTGAGGGTACGACAACGCTTTAGGGGGAGCGTACGTGTGAGGGCGCGGGTTAGTGTCAGCGTACGGGTTAGGATTAGGGGACGGGTGAGGGTCAGGCTTCGGGGAAGGGTTAGGGTTAGGGTTCGGGCTAGGGTTAGGGTTAGGGGACGGGGACGGTTTAGGGTCCAGGTGAGGGTACGACAACGCTTTAGGGGGAGCGTACCTGTGAGGGCGCGGGTTAGTGTCAGCGTACGGGTTAGGATTAGGGGACGGGTGAGGGTCAGGCTTCGGGGAAGGGTTAGGGTTAGGGTTCGGGCTAGGGTTAGGATTAGGGTTAGGGGACGGGGACGGTTTAGGGTCCAGGTGAGGGTACGACAACGCTTTAGGGGGAGCGTACGTGTGAGGGCGCGGGTTAGTGTCAGCGTACGGGTTAGGATTAGGGGACGGGTGAGGGTCAGGCTTCGGGGAAGGGTTAGGGTTAGGGTTCGGGCTAGGGTTAGGGTTAGGGGACGGGGACGGTTTAGGGTCCAGGTGAGGGTACGACAACGCTTTAGGGGGAGCGTACGTGTGAGGGCGCGGGTTAGTGTCAGCGTACGGGTTAGGATTAGGGGACGGGTGAGGGTCAGGCTTCGGGGAAGGGTTAGGGTTAGGGTTCGGGCTAGGGTTAGGGTTAGGGGACGGGGACGGTTTAGGGTCCAGGTGAGGGTACGACAACGCTTTAGGGGGAGCGTAGGTGTGAGGGCGCGGGTTAGTGTCAGCGTACGGGTTAGGATTAGGGGACGGGTGAGGGTCAGGCTTCGGGGAAGGGTTAGGGTTAGGGTTCGGGCTAGGGTTAGGGTTAGGGGACGGGGACGGTTTAGGGTCCAGGTGAGGGTACGACAACGCTTTAGGGGGAGCGTACGTGTGAGGGCGCGGGTTAGTGTCAGCGTACGGGTTAGGATTAGGGGACGGGTGAGGGTCAGGCTTCGGGGAAGGGTTAGGGTTAGTGTTCGGGCTAGGGTTAGGGTTAGAAGACGGGGACGGTTTAGGGTCCAGGTGAGGGTACGACAACGCTTTAGGGGGAGCGTACGTGTGAGGGCGCGGGTTAGTGTCAGCGTAAGGGTTAGGATTAGGGGACGGGTGAGGGTCAGGCTTCGGGGAAGGGTTAGGGTTAGGGTTCGGACTAGGGTTAGGGTTAGGGGACGGGGACGGTTTAGGGTCCAGGTGAGGGTACGACAACGCTTTAGGGGGAGGATACGTGTGAGGGCACGGGTTAGTGTCAGCATACGGGTAAGGATTATGGGACGTGTGAGGGTCAGGCTTCGGGGAAGGTTTAGGGATAGGGTTCGGGCTAGGGTTAGGGTTAGGGGACGGGGACGGTTTAGGGTCCAGGTGAGGGTACGACAACGCTTTAGGGGGAGCGTACGTGTGAGGGCGCGGGTTAGTGTCAGCGTACGGGTTAGGATTAGGGGACGGGTGAGGGTCAGGCTTCGGGGAAGGGTTAGGGTTAGGGTTCGGGCTAGGGTTAGGGTTAGGGGACGGGGACGGTTTAGGGTCCAGGTGAGGGTACGACAACGCTTTAGGGGGAGCGTACGTGTGAGGGCGCGGGTTAGTGTCAGCGTACGGGTTAGGATTAGGGGACGGGTGAGGGTCAGGCTTCGGGGAAGGGTTAGGGTTAGGGTTCGGGCTAGGGTTAGGGTTAGGGGACGGGGACGGTTTAGGGTCCAGGTGAGGGTACGACAATGCTTTAGGGGGAGCGTAGGTGTGAGGGCGCGGGTTAGTGTCAGCGTACGGGTTAGGATTAGGGGACGGGTGAGGGTCAGGCTTCGGGGAAGGGTTAGGGTTAGGGTTCGGGCTAGGGTTAGGGTTAGGGGACGGGGACGGTTTAGGGTCCAGGTGAGGGTACGACAACGCTTTAGGGGGAGCGTACGTGTGAGGGCGCGGGTTAGTGTCAGCGTACGGGTTAGGATTAGGGGACGGGTGAGGGTCAGGCTTCGGGGAAGTGTTAGGTTTACTTTTCGGGCTAGGGTTAGGGTTAGGGGACGGGGACGGTTTAGGGTCCAGGTGAGGGTACGACAACGCTTTAGGGGGAGCGTACGTGTGAGGGTGCGGGTTAGTGTCAGCGTACGGGTTAGGATTAGGGGACGGGTGAGGGTCAGGCTTCGGGGAAGGGTTAGGGTTCGGGCTAGGGTTAGGGTTAGGGGACGGGGACGGTGTAGGGTCCAGGTGAGGGTACGAAAAGGCTTTAGGGGGAGCGTACATGTGAGGGTGCGGGTTAGTGTCAGCGTACGGGTTAGGATTAGGGGACGGGTGAGGGTCAGGCTTCGGGGAAGGGTTAGGGTTAGGGTTCGGGCTAGGGTTAGGGTTAGGGGACGGGGAAGGTTTAGGGTCCAGGTGAGGGTACGACAACGCTTTAGGGGGAGCGTACGTGTGAGGGCGCGGGTTAGTGTCAGCGTACGGGTTAGGATTAGGGGACGGGTGAGGGTCAGGCTTCGGGGAAGGGTTAGGGTTAGGGTTCGGGCTAGGGTTAGGGTTAGGGGACGGGGACGGTTTAGGGTCCAGGTGAGGGTACGACAACGCTTTAGAGGGAGCGTACCTGTGAGGGCGCGGGTTAGTGTCAGCGTACAGGTTAGGATTAGGGGACGGGTGAGGGTCAGGCTTCGGGGAAGGGTTAGGGTTAGGGTTCGGGCTAGGGTTAGGATTAGGGTTAGGGGACGGGGACGGTTTAGGGTCCAGGTGAGGGTACGACAACGCTTTAGGGGGAGCGTACGTGTGAGGGCGCGGGTTAGTGTCAGCGTACGGGTTAGGATTAGGGGACGGGTGAGGGTCAGGCTTCGGGGAAGGGTTAGGGTTAGGGTTCGGGCTAGGGTTAGGGTTAGGGGACGGGGAAGGTTTAGGGTCCAGGTGAGGGTACGACAACGCTTTAGGGGGAGCGTACGTGTGAGGGTGCGGGTTAGTGTCAGCGTACGGGTTAGGATTAGGGGACGGGTGAGGGTCAGGCTTCGGGGAAGGGTTAGGGTTAGGGTTCGGGCTAGGGTTAGGGTTAGGGGACGGGGACGGTTTAGGGTCCAGGTGAGGGTACGACAACGCTTTACGGGGAGCGTACGTGTGAGGGTGTGGGTTAGTGTCAGCGTACGGGTTAGGATTAGGGGACGGGTGAGGGTCAGGCTTCAGGGAAGGGTTAGGGTTAGGGTTCGGGCTAGGGTTAGGGTTAGGGGACGGGGCCGGTTTAGGGTCCAGGTGAGGGTACCAGAACGCTTTAGGGGGAGCGTACGTGTGAGGGCGCGGGTTAGTGTCAGCGTACGGGTTAGGATTAGGGGACGGGTGAGGGTCAGGCTTCGGGGAAGGGTTAGGGTTAGGGTTCGGGCTAGGGTTAGGGTTAGGGGACGGGAAAGGTTTAGGGTCCAGGTGAGGGTACGACAACGCTTTAGAGGGAGCGTACGTGTGAGGGCGCGGGTTAGTGTCAGCGTACGGGTTAGGATTAGGGGACGGGTGAGGGTCAGGCTTCGGGGAAGGGTTAGGGTTAGGGTTCGGGCTAGGGTTAGGGTTAGGGGACGGGGACGGTTTAGGGTCCAGGTGAGGGTACGACAACGCTTTAGGGGGAGCGTACCTGTGAGGGCGCGGGTTAGTGTCAGCGTACGGGTTAGGATTAGGGGACGGGTGAGGGTCAGGCTTCGGGGAAGGGTTAGGGTTAGGGTTCGGGCTAGGGTTAGGATTAGGGTTAGGGGACGGGGACGGTTTAGGGTCCAGGTGAGGGTACGACAACGCTTTAGGGGGAGCGTACGTGTGAGGGCGCGGGTTAGTGTCAGCGTACGGGTTAGGATTAGGGGACGGGTGAGGGTCAGGCTTCGGGGAAGGGTTAGGGTTAGTGTTCGACCTAGGGTTAGGGTTAGGGGACGGGGACGGTTTAGGGTCCAGGTGAGGGTACGACAACGCTTTAGGGGGAGCGTACGTGTGACGGCGCGGGTTAGTGTCAGCGTACGGGTTAGGATTAGGGGACGGGTGAGGGTCAGGCTTCGGGGAAGGGTTAGGGTTAGGGTTCGGGCTAGGGTTAGGGTTAGGGGACGGGGACGGTTTAGGGTCCAGGTGAGGGTACGACAACGCTTTAGGGGGAGCGTACCTGTGAGGGCGCGGGTTAGTGTCAGCGTACGGGTTAGGATTAGGGGACGGGTGAGGGTCAGGCTTCGGGGAAGGGTTAGGGTTAGGGTTCGGGCTAGGGTTAGGATTAGGGTTAGGGGACGGGGACGGTTTAGGGTCCAGGTGAGGGTACGACAACGCTTTAGGGGGAGCGTACGTGTGAGGGCGCGGGTTAGTGTCAGCGTACGGGTTAGGATTAGGGGACGGGTGAGGGTCAGGCTTCGGGGAAGGGTTAGGGTTAGGGTTCGGGCTAGGGTTAGGGTTAGGGGACGGGGACGGTTTAGGGTCCAGGTGAGGGTACGACAACGCTTTAGGGGGAGCGTACGTGTGAGGGCGCGGGTTAGTGTCAGCGTACGGGTTAGGATTAGGGGACGGGTGAGGGTCAGGCTTCGGGGAAGGGTTAGGGTTAGGGTTCGGGCTAGGGTTAGGGTTAGGGGACGGGGACGGTTTAGGGTCCAGGTGAGGGTACGACAACGCTTTAGGGGGAGCGTAGGTGTGAGGGCGCGGGTTAGTGTCAGCGTACGGGTTAGGATTAGGGGACGGGTGAGGGTCAGGCTTCGGGGAAGGGTTAGGGTTAGGGTTCGGGCTAGGGTTAGGGTTAGGGGACGGGGACGGTTTAGGGTCCAGGTGAGGGTACGACAACGCTTTAGGGGGAGCGTACGTGTGAGGGCGCGGGTTAGTGTCAGCGTACGGGTTAGGATTAGGGGACGGGTGAGGGTCAGGCTTCGGGGAAGGGTTAGGGTTAGTGTTCGGGCTAAGGTTAGGGTTAGAAGACGGGGACGGTTTAGGGTCCAGGTGAGTGTACGACAACGCTTTAGGGGGAGCGTACGTGTGAGGGCGCGGGTTAGTGTCAGCGTAAGGGTTAGGATTAGGGGACGGGTGAGGGTCAGGCTTCGGGGAAGGGTTAGGGTTAGGGTTCGGACTAGGGTTAGGGTTAGGGGACGGGGACGGTTTAGGGTCCAGGTGAGGGTACGACAACGCTTTAGGGGGAGGATACGTGTGAGGGCACGGGTTAGTGTCAGCATACGGGTAAGGATTAGGGGACGTGTGAGGGTCAGGCTTCGGGGAAGGTTTAGGGATAGGGTTCGGGCTAGGGTTAGGGTTAGGGGACGGGGACGGTTTAGGGTCCAGGTGAGGGTACGACAACGCTTTAGGGGGAGCGTACGTGTGAGGGCGCGGGTTAGTGTCAGCGTACGGGTTAGGATTAGGGGACGGGTGAGGGTCAGGCTTCGGGGAAGGGTTAGGGTTAGGGTTCGGGCTAGGGTTAGGGTTAGGGGACGGGGACGGTTTAGGGTCCAGGTGAGGGTACGACAACGCTTTAGGGGGAGCGTACGTGTGAGGGCGCGGGTTAGTGTCAGCGTACGGGTTAGGATTAGGGGACGGGTGAGGGTCAGGCTTCGGGGAAGGGTTAGGGTTAGGGTTCGGGCTAGGGTTAGGGTTAGGGGACGGGGACGGTTTAGGGTCCAGGTGAGGGTACGACAACGCTTTAGGGGGAGCGTAGGTGTGAGGGCGCGGGTTAGTGTCAGCGTACGGGTTAGGATTAGGGGACGGGTGAGGGTCAGGCTTCGGGGAAGTGTTAGGGTTAGGGTTCGACCTAGGGTTAGGGTTAGGGGACGGGGACGGTTTAGGGTCCAGGTGAGTGTACGAGAACGTTTTAGGGGGAGCGTACGTGTGAGGGCGCGGGTTAGTGTCAGCGTACGGGTTAGGATTAGGGGACGGGTGAGGGTCAGGCTTCGGGGAAGTGTTAGGTTTACTTTTCGGGCTAGGGTTAGGGTTAGGGGACGGGGACGGTTTAGGGTCCAGGTGAGGGTACGACAACGCTTTAGGGGGAGCGTACGTGTGAGGGTGCGGGTTAGTGTCAGCGTACGGGTTAGGATTAGGGGACGGGTGAGGGTCAGGCTTCGGGGAAGGGTTAGGGTTCGGGCTAGGGTTAGGGTTAGGGGACGGGGACGGTGTAGGGTCCAGGTGAGGGTACGAAAAGGCTTTAGGGGGAGCGTACATGTGAGGGTGCGGGTTAGTGTCAGCGTACGGGTTAGGATTAGGGGACGGGTGAGGGTCAGGCTTCGGGGAAGGGTTAGGGTTAGGGTTCGGGCTAGGGTTAGGGTTAGGGGACGGGGAAGGTTTAGGGTCCAGGTGAGGGTACGACAACGCTTTAGGGGGAGCGTACGTGTGAGGGCGCGGGTTAGTGTCAGCGTACGGGTTAGGATTAGGGGACGGGTGAGGGTCAGGCTTCGGGGAAGGGTTAGGGTTAGGGTTCGGGCTAGGGTTAGGGTTAGGGGACGGGGACGGTTTAGGGTCCAGGTGAGGGTACGACAACGCTTTAGAGGGAGCGTACCTGTGAGGGCGCGGGTTAGTGTCAGCGTACAGGTTAGGATTAGGGGACGGGTGAGGGTCAGGCTTCGGGGAAGGGTTAGGGTTAGGGTTCGGGCTAGGGTTAGGGTTAGGGGACGGGGACGGTTTAGGGTCCAGGTGAGGGTACGACAACGCTTTAGGGGGAGCGTACGTGTGAGGGTGCGGGTTAGTGTCAGCGTACGGGTTAGGATTAGGGGACGGGTGAGGGTCAGGCTTCGGGGAAGGGTTAGGGTTCGGGCTAGGGTTAGGGTTAGGGGACGGGGACGGTGTAGGGTCCAGGTGAGGGTACGAAAAGGCTTTAGGGGGAGCGTACATGTGAGGGTGCGGGTTAGTGTCAGCGTACGGGTTAGGATTAGGGGACGGGTGAGGGTCAGGCTTCGGGGAAGGGTTAGGGTTAGGGTTCGGGCTAGGGTTAGGGTTAGGGGACGGGGAAGGTTTAGGGTCCAGGTGAGGGTACGACAACGCTTTAGGGGGAGCGTACGTGTGAGGGCGCGGGTTAGTGTCAGCGTACGGGTTAGGATTAGGGGACGGGTGAGGGTCAGGCTTCGGGGAAGGGTTAGGGTTAGGGTTCGGGCTAGGGTTAGGGTTAGGGGACGGGGAAGGTTTAGGGTCCAGGTGAGGGTACGACAACGCTTTAGGGGGAGCGTACATGTGAGGGTGCGGGTTAGTGTCAGCGTACGGGTTAGGATTAGGGGACGGGTGAGGGTCAGGCTTCGGGGAAGGGTTAGGGTTAGGGTTCGGGCTAGGGTTAGGGTTAGGGGACGGGGAAGGTTTAGGGTCCAGGTGAGGGTACGACAACGCTTTAGGGGGAGCGTACGTGTGAGGGCGCGGGTTAGTGTCAGCGTACGGGTTAGGATTAGGGGACGGGTGAGGGTCAGGCTTCGGGGAAGGGTTAGGGTTAGGGTTCGGGCTAGGGTTAGGGTTAGGGGACGGGGAAGGTTTAGGGTCCAGGTGAGGGTACGACAACGCTTTAGGGGGAGCGTACGTGTGAGGGTGCGGGTTAGTGTCAGCGTACGGGTTAGGATTAGGGGACGGGTGAGGGTCAGGCTTCGGGGAAGGGTTAGGGTTCGGGCTAGGGTTAGGGTTAGGGGACGGGGACGGTGTAGGGTCCAGGTGAGGGTACGAAAAGGCTTTAGGGGGAGCGTACATGTGAGGGTGCGGGTTAGTGTCAGCGTACGGGTTAGGATTAGGGGACGGGTGAGGGTCAGGCTTCGGGGAAGGGTTAGGGTTAGGGTTCGGGCTAGGGTTAGGGTTAGGGGACGGGGAAGGTTTAGGGTCCAGGTGAGGGTACGACAACGCTTTAGGGGGAGCGTACGTGTGAGGGCGCGGGTTAGTGTCAGCGTACGGGTTAGGATTAGGGGACGGGTGAGGGTCAGGCTTCGGGGAAGGGTTAGGGTTAGGGTTCGGGCTAGGGTTAGGGTTAGGGGACGGGGACGTTTTAGGGTCCAGGTGAGTGTACGAGAACGCTTTAGGGGGAGCGTACGTGTGAGGGCACGGGTTAGTGTCAGCGTACGGGTTAGGATTAGGGGACGGGTGAGGGTCAGGCTTCGGGGAAGGGTTAGGTTTAGTTTTCGGGCTAGGGTTAGGGTTAGGGGACGGGTACGGTTTAGGGTCCAGGTGAGGGTACGACAACGCTTTAGGGGGAGCGTACGTGTGAGGGTGTGGGTTAGTGTCAGCGTACGGGTTAGGATTAGGGGACGGGTGAGGGTCAGGCTTCAGGGAAGGGTTAGGGTTAGGGTTCGGGCTAGGGTTAGGGTTAGGGGACGGGGCCGGTTTAGGGTCCAGGTGAGGGTACCAGAACGCTTTAGGGGGAGCGTACGTGTGAGGGCGCGGGTTAGTGTCAGCGTACGGGTTAGGATTAGGGGACGGGTGAGGGTCAGGCTTCGGGGAAGGGTTAGGGTTAGGGTTCGGGCTAGGGTTAGGGTTAGGGGACGGGAAAGGTTTAGGTTCCAGGTGAGGGTACGACAACGCTTTAGAGGGAGCGTACGTGTGAGGGCGCGGGTTAGTGTCAGCGTACGGGTTAGGATTAGGGGACGGGTGAGGGTCAGGCTTCGGGGAAGGGTTAGGGTTAGGGTTCGGGCTAGGGTTAGGGTTAGGGGACGGGGACGGTTTAGGGTCCAGGTGAGGGTACGACAACGCTTTACGGGGAGCGTACGTGTGAGGGTGTGGGTTAGTGTCAGCGTACGGGTTAGGATTAGGGGACGGGTGAGGGTCAGGCTTCAGGGAAGGGTTAGGGTTAGGGTTCGGGCTAGGGTTAGGGTTAGGGGACGGGGCCGGTTTAGGGTCCAGGTGAGGGTACCAGAACGCTTTAGGGGGAGCGTACGTGTGAGGGCGCGGGTTAGTGTCAGCGTACGGGTTAGGATTAGGGGACGGGTGAGGGTCAGGCTTCGGGGAAGGGTTAGGGTTAGGGTTCGGGCTAGGGTTAGGGTTAGGGGACGGGAAAGGTTTAGGGTCCAGGTGAGGGTACGACAACGCTTTAGAGGGAGCGTACGTGTGAGGGCGCGGGTTAGTGTCAGCGTACGGGTTAGGATTAGGGGACGGGTGAGGGTCAGGCTTCGGGGAAGGGTTAGGGTTAGGGTTCGGGCTAGGGTTAGGGTTAGGGGACGGGGACGGTTTAGGGTCCAGGTGAGGGTACGACAACGCTTTAGGGGGAGCGTACCTGTGAGGGCGCGGGTTAGTGTCAGCGTACGGGTTAGGATTAGGGGACGGGTGAGGGTCAGGCTTCGGGGAAGGGTTAGGGTTAGGGTTCGGGCTAGGGTTAGGATTAGGGTTAGGGGACGGGGACGGTTTAGGGTCCAGGTGAGGGTACGACAACGCTTTAGGGGGAGCGTACGTGTGAGGGCGCGGGTTAGTGTCAGCGTACGGGTTAGGATTAGGGGACGGGTGAGGGTCAGGCTTCGGGGAAGGGTTAGGGTTAGGGTTCGACCTAGGGTTAGGGTTAGGGGACGGGGACGGTTTAGGGTCCAGGTGAGGGTACGACAACGCTTTAGGGGGAGCGTACGTGTGAGGGCGCGGGTTAGTGTCAGCGTACGGGTTAGGATTAGGGGACGGGTGAGGGTCAGGCTTCGGGGAAGGGTTAGGGTTAGGGTTCGGGCTAGGGTTAGGGTTAGGGGACGGGGACGGTTTAGGGTCCAGGTGAGGGTACGACAACGCTTTAGGGGGAGCGTACCTGTGAGGGCGCGGGTTAGTGTCAGCGTACGGGTTAGGATTAGGGGACGGGTGAGGGTCAGGCTTCGGGGAAGGGTTAGGGTTAGGGTTCGGGCTAGGGTTAGGATTAGGGTTAGGGGACGGGGACGGTTTAGGGTCCAGGTGAGGGTACGACAACGCTTTAGGGGGAGCGTACGTGTGAGGGCGCGGGTTAGTGTCAGCGTACGGGTTAGGATTAGGGGACGGGTGAGGGTCAGGCTTCGGGGAAGGGTTAGGGTTAGGGTTCGGGCTAGGGTTAGGGTTAGGGGACGGGGACGGTTTAGGGTCCAGGTGAGGGTACGACAACGCTTTAGGGGGAGCGTACGTGTGAGGGCGCGGGTTAGTGTCAGCGTACGGGTTAGGATTAGGGGACGGGTGAGGGTCAGGCTTCGGGGAAGGGTTAGGGTTAGGGTTCGGGCTAGGGTTAGGGTTAGGGGACGGGGACGGTTTAGGGTCCAGGTGAGGGTACGACAACGCTTTAGGGGGAGCGTAGGTGTGAGGGCGCGGGTTAGTGTCAGCGTACGGGTTAGGATTAGGGGACGGGTGAGGGTCAGGCTTCGGGGAAGGGTTAGGGTTAGGGTTCGGGCTAGGGTTAGGGTTAGGGGACGGGGACGGTTTAGGGTCCAGGTGAGGGTACGACAACGCTTTAGGGGGAGCGTACGTGTGAGGGCGCGGGTTAGTGTCAGCGTACGGGTTAGGATTAGGGGACGGGTGAGGGTCAGGCTTCGGGGAAGGGTTAGGGTTAGTGTTCGGGCTAGGGTTAGGGTTAGAAGACGGGGACGGTTTAGGGTCCAGGTGAGGGTACGTCAACGCTTTAGGGGGAGCGTACGTGTGAGGGCGCGGGTTAGTGTCAGCGTAAGGGTTAGGATTAGGGGACGGGTGAGGGTCAGGCTTCGGGGAAGGGTTAGGGTTAGGGTTCGGACTAGGGTTAGGGTTAGGGGACGGGGACGGTTTAGGGTCCAGGTGAGGGTACGACAACGCTTTAGGGGGAGGATACGTGTGAGGGCACGGGTTAGTGTCAGCATACGGGTAAGGATTAGGGGACGTGTGAGGGTCAGGCTTCGGGGAAGGTTTAGGGATAGGGTTCGGGCTAGGGTTAGGGTTAGGGGACGGGGACGGTTTAGGGTCCAGGTGAGGGTACGACAACGCTTTAGGGGGAGCGTACGTGTGAGGGCGCGGGTTAGTGTCAGCGTACGGGTTAGGATTAGGGGACGGGTGAGGGTCAGGCTTCGGGGAAGGGTTAGGGTTAGGGTTCGGGCTAGGGTTAGGGTTAGGGGACGGGGACGGTTTAGGGTCCAGGTGAGGGTACGACAACGCTTTAGGGGGAGCGTACGTGTGAGGGCGCGGGTTAGTGTCAGCGTACGGGTTAGGATTAGGGGACGGGTGAGGGTCAGGCTTCGGGGAAGGGTTAGGGTTAGGGTTCGGGCTAGGGTTAGGGTTAGGGGACGGGGACGGTTTAGGGTCCAGGTGAGGGTACGACAATGCTTTAGGGGGAGCGTAGGTGTGAGGGCGCGGGTTAGTGTCAGCGTACGGGTTAGGATTAGGGGACGGGTGAGGGTCAGGCTTCGGGGAAGGGTTAGGGTTAGGGTTCGGGCTAGGGTTAGGGTTAGGGGACGGGGACGGTTTAGGGTCCAGGTGAGGGTACGACAACGCTTTAGGGGGAGCGTACGTGTGAGGGCGCGGGTTAGTGTCAGCGTACGGGTTAGGATTAGGGGACGGGTGAGGGTCAGGCTTCGGGGAAGTGTTAGGTTTACTTTTCGGGCTAGGGTTAGGGTTAGGGGACGGGGACGGTTTAGGGTCCAGGTGAGGGTACGACAACGCTTTAGGGGGAGCGTACGTGTCAGGGTGCGGGTTAGTGTCAGCGTACGGGTTAGGATTAGGGGACGGGTGAGGGTCAGGCTTCGGGGAAGGGTTAGGGTTCGGGCTAGGGTTAGGGTTAGGGGACGGGGACGGTGTAGGGTCCAGGTGAGGGTACGAAAAGGCTTTAGGGGGAGCGTACATGTGAGGGTGCGGGTTAGTGTCAGCGTACGGGTTAGGATTAGGGGACGGGTGAGGGTCAGGCTTCGGGGAAGGGTTAGGGTTAGGGTTCGGGCTAGGGTTAGGGTTAGGGGACGGGGAAGGTTTAGGGTCCAGGTGAGGGTACGACAACGCTTTAGGGGGAGCGTACGTGTGAGGGCGCGGGTTAGTGTCAGCGTACGGGTTAGGATTAGGGGACGGGTGAGGGTCAGGCTTCGGGGAAGGGTTAGGGTTAGGGTTCGGGCTAGGGTTAGGGTTAGGGGACGGGGACGGTTTAGGGTCCAGGTGAGGGTACGACAACGCTTTAGAGGGAGCGTACCTGTGAGGGCGCGGGTTAGTGTCAGCGTACAGGTTAGGATTAGGGGACGGGTGAGGGTCAGGCTTCGGGGAAGGGTTAGGGTTAGGGTTCGGGCTAGGGTTAGGATTAGGGTTAGGGGACGGGGACGGTTTAGGGTCCAGGTGAGGGTACGACAACGCTTTAGGGGGAGCGTACGTGTGAGGGCGCGGGTTAGTGTCAGCGTACGGGTTAGGATTAGGGGACGGGTGAGGGTCAGGCTTCGGGGAAGGGTTAGGGTTAGGGTTCGGGCTAGGGTTAGGGTTAGGGGACGGGGAAGGTTTAGGGTCCAGGTGAGGGTACGACAACGCTTTAGGGGGAGCGTACGTGTGAGGGTGCGGGTTAGTGTCAGCGTACGGGTTAGGATTAGGGGACGGGTGAGGGTCAGGCTTCGGGGAAGGGTTAGGGTTCGGGCTAGGGTTAGGGTTAGGGGACGGGGACGGTGTAGGGTCCAGGTGAGGGTACGAAAAGGCTTTAGGGGGAGCGTACATGTGAGGGTGCGGGTTAGTGTCAGCGTACGGGTTAGGATTAGGGGACGGGTGAGGGTCAGGCTTCGGGGAAGGGTTAGGGTTAGGGTTCGGGCTAGGGTTAGGGTTAGGGGACGGGGAAGGTTTAGGGTCCAGGTGAGGGTACGACAACGCTTTAGGGGGAGCGTACGTGTGAGGGCGCGGGTTAGTGTCAGCGTACGGGTTAGGATTAGGGGACGGGTGAGGGTCAGGCTTCGGGGAAGGGTTAGGGTTAGGGTTCGGGCTAGGGTTAGGGTTAGGGGACGGGGACGGTTTAGGGTCCAGGTGAGTGTACGAGAACGCTTTAGGGGGAGTGTACGTGTGAGGGCACGGGTTAGTGTCAGCGTACGGGTTAGGATTAGGGGACGGGTGAGGGTCAGGCTTCGGGGAAGTGTTAGGTTTAGTTTTCGGGCTAGGGTTAGGGTTAGGGGACGGGTACGGTTTAGGGTCCAGGTGAGGGTACGACAACGCTTTAGGGGGAGCGTACGTGTGAGGGTGTGGGTTAGTGTCAGCGTACGGGTTAGGATTAGGGGACGGGTGAGGGTCAGGCTTCAGGGAAGGGTTAGGGTTAGGGTTCGGGCTAGGGTTAGGGTTAGGGGACGGGGCCGGTTTAGGGTCCAGGTGAGGGTACCAGAACGCTTTAGGGGGAGCGTACGTGTGAGGGCGCGGGTTAGTGTCAGCGTACGGGTTAGGATTAGGGGACGGGTGAGGGTCAGGCTTCGGGGAAGGGTTAGGGTTAGGGTTCGGGCTAGGGTTAGGGTTAGGGGACGGGAAAGGTTTAGGGTCCAGGTGAGGGTACGACAACGCTTTAGAGGGAGCGTACGTGTGAGGGCGCGGGTTAGTGTCAGCGTACGGGTTAGGATTAGGGGACGGGTGAGGGTCAGGCTTCGGGGAAGGGTTAGGGTTAGGGTTCGGGCTAGGGTTAGGGTTAGGGGACGGGGACGGTTTAGGGTCCAGGTGAGGGTACGACAACGCTTTACGGGGAGCGTACGTGTGAGGGTGTGGGTTAGTGTCAGCGTACGGGTTAGGATTAGGGGACGGGTGAGGGTCAGGCTTCAGGGAAGGGTTAGGGTTAGGGTTCGGGCTAGGGTTAGGGTTAGGGGACGGGGCCGGTTTAGGGTCCAGGTGAGGGTACCAGAACGCTTTAGGGGGAGCGTACGTGTGAGGGCGCGGGTTAGTGTCAGCGTACGGGTTAGGATTAGGGGACGGGTGAGGGTCAGGCTTCGGGGAAGGGTTAGGGTTAGGGTTCGGGCTAGGGTTAGGGTTAGGGGACGGGAAAGGTTTAGGGTCCAGGTGAGGGTACGACAACGCTTTAGAGGGAGCGTACGTGTGAGGGCGCGGGTTAGTGTCAGCGTACGGGTTAGGATTAGGGGACGGGTGAGGGTCAGGCTTCGGGGAAGGGTTAGGGTTAGGGTTCGGGCTAGGGTTAGGGTTAGGGGACGGGGACAGTTTAGGGTCCAGGTGAGGGTACGACAACGCTTTAGGGGGAGCGTACCTGTGAGGGCGCGGGTTAGTGTCAGCGTACGGGTTAGGATTAGGGGACGGGTGAGGGTCAGGCTTCGGGGAAGGGTTAGGGTTAGGGTTCGGGCTAGGGTTAGGATTAGGGTTAGGGGACGGGGACGGTTTAGGGTCCAGGTGAGGGTACGACAACGCTTTAGGGGGAGCGTACGTGTGAGGGCGCGGGTTAGTGTCAGCGTACGGGTTAGGATTAGGGGACGGGTGAGGGTCAGGCTTCGGGGAAGGGTTAGGGTTAGGGTTCGACCTAGGGTTAGGGTTAGGGGACGGGGACGGTTTAGGGTCCAGGTGAGGGTACGACAACGCTTTAGGGGGAGCGTAGGTGTGAGGGCGCGGGTTAGTGTCAGCGTACGGGTTAGGATTAGGGGACGGGTGAGGGTCAGGCTTCGGGGAAGGGTTAGGGTTAGGGTTCGGGCTAGGGTTAGGGTTAGGGGACGGGGACGGTTTAGGGTCCAGGTGAGGGTACGACAACGCTTTAGGGGGAGCGTACGTGTGAGGGCGCGGGTTAGTGTCAGCGTACGGGTTAGGATTAGGGGACGGGTGAGGGTCAGGCTTCGGGGAAGGGTTAGGGTTAGTGTTCGGGCTAGGGTTAGGGTTAGAAGACGGGGACGGTTTAGGGTCCAGGTGAGGGTACGTCAACGCTTTAGGGGGAGCGTACGTGTGAGGGCGCGGGTTAGTGTCAGCGTAAGGGTTAGGATTAGGGGACGGGTGAGGGTCAGGCTTCGGGGAAGGGTTAGGGTTAGGGTTCGGACTAGGGTTAGGGTTAGGGGACGGGGACGGTTTAGGGTCCAGGTGAGGGTACGACAACGCTTTAGGGGGAGGATACGTGTGAGGGCACGGGTTAGTGTCAGCATACGGGTAAGGATTAGGGGACGTGTGAGGGTCAGGCTTCGGGGAAGGTTTAGGGATAGGGTTCGGGCTAGGGTTAGGGTTAGGGGACGGGGACGGTTTAGGGTCCAGGTGAGGGTACGACAACGCTTTAGGGGGAGCGTACGTGTGAGGGCGCGGGTTAGTGTCAGCGTACGGGTTAGGATTAGGGGACGGGTGAGGGTCAGGCTTCGGGGAAGGGTTAGGGTTAGGGTTCGGGCTAGGGTTAGGGTTAGGGGACGGGGACGGTTTAGGGTCCAGGTGAGGGTACGACAACGCTTTAGGGGGAGCGTACGTGTGAGGGCGCGGGTTAGTGTCAGCGTACGGGTTAGGATTAGGGGACGGGTGAGGGTCAGGCTTCGGGGAAGGGTTAGGGTTAGGGTTCGGGCTAGGGTTAGGGTTAGGGGACGGGGACGGTTTAGGGTCCAGGTGAGGGTACGACAATGCTTTAGGGGGAGCGTAGGTGTGAGGGCGTGGGTTAGTGTCAGCGTACGGGTTAGGATTAGGGGACGGGTGAGGGTCAGGCTTCGGGGAAGGGTTAGGGTTAGGGTTCGGGCTAGGGTTAGGGTTAGGGGACGGGGACGGTTTAGGGTCCAGGTGAGGGTACGACAACGCTTTAGGGGGAGCGTACGTGTGAGGGCGCGGGTTAGTGTCAGCGTACGGGTTAGGATTAGGGGACGGGTGAGGGTCAGGCTTCGGGGAAGTGTTAGGTTTACTTTTCGGGCTAGGGTTAGGGTTAGGGGACGGGGACGGTTTAGGATCCAGGTGAGGGTACGACAACGCTTTAGGGGGAGCGTACGTGTGAGGGTGCGGGTTAGTGTCAGCGTACGGGTTAGGATTAGGGGACGGGTGAGGGTCAGGCTTCGGGGAAGGGTTAGGGTTCGGGCTAGGGTTAGGGTTAGGGGACGGGGACGGTGTAGGGTCCAGGTGAGGGTACGAAAAGGCTTTAGGGGGAGCGTACATGTGAGGGTGCGGGTTAGTGTCAGCGTACGGGTTAGGATTAGGGGACGGGTGAGGGTCAGGCTTCGGGGAAGGGTTAGGGTTAGGGTTCGGGCTAGGGTTAGGGTTAGGGGACGGGGAAGGTTTAGGGTCCAGGTGAGGGTACGACAACGCTTTAGGGGGAGCGTACGTGTGAGGGCGCGGGTTAGTGTCAGCGTACGGGTTAGGATTAGGGGACGGGTGAGGGTCAGGCTTCGGGGAAGGGTTAGGGTTAGGGTTCGGGCTAGGGTTAGGGTTAGGGGACGGGGACGGTTTAGGGTCCAGGTGAGGGTACGACAACGCTTTAGAGGGAGCGTACCTGTGAGGGCGCGGGTTAGTGTCAGCGTACAGGTTAGGATTAGGGGACGGGTGAGGGTCAGGCTTCGGGGAAGGGTTAGGGTTAGGGTTCGGGCTAGGGTTAGGATTAGGGTTAGGGGACGGGGACGGTTTAGGGTCCAGGTGAGGGTACGACAACGCTTTAGGGGGAGCGTACGTGTGAGGGCGCGGGTTAGTGTCAGCGTACGGGTTAGGATTAGGGGACGGGTGAGGGTCAGGCTTCGGGGAAGGGTTAGGGTTAGGGTTCGGGCTAGGGTTAGGGTTAGGGGACGGGGAAGGTTTAGGGTCCAGGTGAGGGTACGACAACGCTTTAGGGGGAGCGTACGTGTGAGGGTGCGGGTTAGTGTCAGCGTACGGGTTAGGATTAGGGGACGGGTGAGGGTCAGGCTTCGGTGAAGGGTTAGGGTTCGGGCTAGGGTTAGGGTTAGGGGACGGGGACGGTGTAGGGTCCAGGTGAGGGTACGAAAAGGCTTTAGGGGGAGCGTACATGTGAGGGTGCGGGTTAGTGTCAGCGTACGGGTTAGGATTAGGGGACGGGTGAGGGTCAGGCTTCGGGGAAGGGTTAGGGTTAGGGTTCGGGCTAGGGTTAGGGTTAGGGGACGGGGAAGGTTTAGGGTCCAGGTGAGGGTACGACAACGCTTTAGGGGGAGCGTACGTGTGAGGGCGCGGGTTAGTGTCAGCGTACGGGTTAGGATTAGGGGACGGGTGAGGGTCAGGCTTCGGGGAAGGGTTAGGGTTAGGGTTCGGGCTAGGGTTAGGGTTAGGGGACGGGGACGGTTTAGGGTCCAGGTGAGTGTACGAGAACGCTTTAGGGGGAGTGTACGTGTGAGGGCACGGGTTAGTGTCAGCGTACGGGTTAGGATTAGGGGACGGGTGAGGGTCAGGCTTCGGGGAAGTGTTAGGTTTAGTTTTCGGGCTAGGGTTAGGGTTAGGGGACGGGTACGGTTTAGGGTCCAGGTGAGGGTACGACAACGCTTTAGGGGGAGCGTACGTGTGAGGGTGTGGGTTAGTGTCAGCGTACGGGTTAGGATTAGGGGACGGGTGAGGGTCAGGCTTCAGGGAAGTGTTAGGGTTAGGGTTCGGGCTAGGGTTAGGGTTAGGGGACGGGGCCGGTTTAGGGTCCAGGTGAGGGTACCAGAACGCTTTAGGGGGAGCGTACGTGTGAGGGCGCGGGTTAGTGTCAGCGTACGGGTTAGGATTAGGGGACGGGTGAGGGTCAGGCTTCGGGGAAGGGTTAGGGTTAGGGTTCGGGCTAGGGTTAGGGTTAGGGGACGGGAAAGGTTTAGGGTCCAGGTGAGGGTACGACAACGCTTTAGAGGGAGCGTACGTGTGAGGGCGCGGGTTAGTGTCAGCGTACGGGTTAGGATTAGGGGACGGGTGAGGGTCAGGCTTCGGGGAAGGGTTAGGGTTAGGGTTCGGGCTAGGGTTAGGGTTAGGGGACGGGGACGGTTTAGGGTCCAGGTGAGGGTACGACAACGCTTTACGGGGAGCGTACGTGTGAGGGTGTGGGTTAGTGTCAGCGTACGGGTTAGGATTAGGGGACGGGTGAGGGTCAGGCTTCAGGGAAGGGTTAGGGTTAGGGTTCGGGCTAGGGTTAGGGTTAGGGGACGGGGCCGGTTTAGGGTCCAGGTGAGGGTACCAGAACGCTTTAGGGGGAGCGTACGTGTGAGGGCGCGGGTTAGTGTCAGCGTACGGGTTAGGATTAGGGGACGGGTGAGGGTCAGGCTTCGGGGAAGGGTTAGGGTTAGGGTTCGGGCTAGGGTTAGGGTTAGGGGACGGGAAAGGTTTAGGGTCCAGGTGAGGGTACGACAACGCTTTAGAGGGAGCGTACGTGTGAGGGCGCGGGTTAGTGTCAGCGTACGGGTTAGGATTAGGGGACGGGTGAGGGTCAGGCTTCGGGGAAGGGTTAGGGTTAGGGTTCGGGCTAGGGTTAGGGTTAGGGGACGGGGACGGTTTAGGGTCCAGGTGAGGGTACGACAACGCTTTAGGGGGAGCGTACCTGTGAGGGCGCGGGTTAGTGTCAGCGTACGGGTTAGGATTAGGGGACGGGTGAGGGTCAGGCTTCGGGGAAGGGTTAGGGTTAGGGTTCGGGCTAGGGTTAGGATTAGGGTTAGGGGACGGGGACGGTTTAGGGTCCAGGTGAGGGTACGACAACGCTTTAGGGGGAGCGTACGTGTGAGGGCGCGGGTTAGTGTCAGCGTACGGGTTAGGATTAGGGGACGGGTGAGGGTCAGGCTTCGGGGAAGGGTTAGGGTTAGGGTTCGACCTAGGGTTAGGGTTAGGGGACGGGGACGGTTTAGGGTCCAGGTGAGGGTACGACAACGCTTTAGGGGGAGCGTACGTGTGAGGGCGCGGGTTAGTGTCAGCGTACGGGTTAGGATTAGGGGACGGGTGAGGGTCAGGCTTCGGGGAAGGGTTAGGGTTAGGGTTCGGGCTAGGGTTAGGGTTAGGGGACGGGGACGGTTTAGGGTCCAGGTGAGGGTACGACAACGCTTTAGGGGGAGCGTACCTGTGAGGGCGCGGGTTAGTGTCAGCGTACGGGTTAGGATTAGGGGACGGGTGAGGGTCAGGCTTCGGGGAAGGGTTAGGGTTAGGGTTCGGGCTAGGGTTAGGATTAGGGTTAGGGGACGGGGACGGTTTAGGGTCCAGGTGAGGGTACGACAACGCTTTAGGGGGAGCGTACGTGTGAGGGCGCGGGTTAGTGTCAGCGTACGGGTTAGGATTAGGGGACGGGTGAGGGTCAGGCTTCGGGGAAGGGTTAGGGTTAGGGTTCGGGCTAGGGTTAGGGTTAGGGGACGGGGACGGTTTAGGGTCCAGGTGAGGGTACGACAACGCTTTAGGGGGAGCGTACGTGTGAGGGCGCGGGTTAGTGTCAGCGTACGGGTTAGGATTAGGGGACGGGTGAGGGTCAGGCTTCGGGGAAGGGTTAGGGTTAGGGTTCGGGCTAGGGTTAGGGTTAGGGGACGGGGACGGTTTAGGGTCCAGGTGAGGGTACGACAACGCTTTAGGGGGAGCGTAGGTGTGAGGGCGCGGGTTAGTGTCAGCGTACGGGTTAGGATTAGGGGACGGGTGAGGGTCAGGCTTCGGGGAAGGGTTAGGGTTAGGGTTCGGGCTAGGGTTAGGGTTAGGGGACGGGGACGGTTTAGGGTCCAGGTGAGGGTACGACAACGCTTTAGGGGGAGCGTACGTGTGAGGGCGCGGGTTAGTGTCAGCGTACGGGTTAGGATTAGGGGACGGGTGAGGGTCAGGCTTCGGGGAAGGGTTAGGGTTAGTGTTCGGGCTAGGGTTAGGGTTAGAAGACGGGGACGGTTTAGGGTCCAGGTGAGGGTACGACAACGCTTTAGGGGGAGCGTACGTGTGAGGGCGCGGGTTAGTGTCAGCGTAAGGGTTAGGATTAGGGGACGGGTGAGGGTCAGGCTTCGGGGAAGGGTTAGGGTTAGGGTTCGGACTAGGGTTAGGGTTAGGGGACGGGGACGGTTTAGGGTCCAGGTGAGGGTACGACAACGCTTTAGGGGGAGGATACGTGTGAGGGCACGGGTTAGTGTCAGCATACGGGTAAGGATTAGGGGACGTGTGAGGGTCAGGCTTCGGGGAAGGTTTAGGGATAGGGTTCGGGCTAGGGTTAGGGTTAGGGGACGGGGACGGTTTAGGGTCCAGGTGAGGGTACGACAACGCTTTAGGGGGAGCGTACGTGTGAGGGCGCGGGTTAGTGTCAGCGTACGGGTTAGGATTAGGGGACGGGTGAGGGTCAGGCTTCGGGGAAGGGTTAGGGTTAGGGTTCGGGCTAGGGTTAGGGTTAGGGGACGGGGACGGTTTAGGGTCCAGGTGAGGGTACGACAACGCTTTAGGGGGAGCGTACGTGTGAGGGCGCGGGTTAGTGTCAGCGTACGGGTTAGGATTAGGGGACGGGTGAGGGTCAGGCTTCGGGGAAGGGTTAGGGTTAGGGTTCGGGCTAGGGTTAGGGTTAGGGGACGGGGACGGTTTAGGGTCCAGGTGAGGGTACGACAACGCTTTAGGGGGAGCGTACGTGTGAGGGCGCGGGTTAGTGTCAGCGTACGGGTTAGGATTAGGGGACGGGTGAGGGTCAGGCTTCGGGGAAGGGTTAGGGTTAGGGTTCGGGCTAGGGTTAGGGTTAGGGGACGGGGACGGTTTAGGGTCCAGGTGAGGGTACGACAACGCTTTAGGGGGAGCGTACGTGTGAGGGCGCGGGTTAGTGTCAGCGTACGGGTTAGGATTAGGGGACGGGTGAGGGTCAGGCTTCGGGGAAGGGTTAGGGTTAGTGTTCGGGCTAGGGTTAGGGTTAGAAGACGGGGACGGTTTAGGGTCCAGGTGAGGGTACGACAACGCTTTAGGGGGAGCGTACGTGTGAGGGCGCGGGTTAGTGTCAGCGTAAGGGTTAGGATTAGGGGACGGGTGAGGGTCAGGCTTCGGGGAAGTGTTAGGTTTAGTTTTCGGGCTAGGGTTAGGGTTAGGGGACGGGTACGGTTTAGGGTCCAGGTGAGGGTACGACAACGCTTTAGGGGGAGCGTACGTGTGAGGGCGCGGGTTAGTGTCAGCGTACGGGTTAGGATTAGGGGACGGGTGAGGGTCAGGCTTCAGGGAAGGGTTAGGGTTAGGGTTCGGGCTAGGGTTAGGGTTAGGGGACGGGGCCGGTTTAGGGTCCAGGTGAGGGTACCAGAACGCTTTAGGGGGAGCGTACGTGTGAGGGCGCGGGTTAGTGTCAGCGTACGGGTTAGGATTAGGGGACGGGTGAGGGTCAGGCTTCGGGGAAGGGTTAGGGTTAGGGTTCGGGCTAGGGTTAGGGTTAGGGGACGGGAAAGGTTTAGGGTCCAGGTGAGGGTACGACAACGCTTTAGAGGGAGCGTACGTGTGAGGGCGCGGGTTAGTGTCAGCGTACGGGTTAGGATTAGGGGACGGGTGAGGGTCAGGCTTCGGGGAAGGGTTAGGGTTAGGGTTCGGGCTAGGGTTAGGGTTAGGGGACGGGGACGGTTTAGGGTCCAGGTGAGGGTACGACAACGCTTTACGGGGAGCGTACGTGTGAGGGTGTGGGTTAGTGTCAGCGTACGGGTTAGGATTAGGGGACGGGTGAGGGTCAGGCTTCAGGGAAGGGTTAGGGTTAGGGTTCGGGCTAGGGTTAGGGTTAGGGGACGGGGCCGGTTTAGGGTCCAGGTGAGGGTACCAGAACGCTTTAGGGGGAGCGTACGTGTGAGGGCGCGGGTTAGTGTCAGCGTACGGGTTAGGATTAGGGGACGGGTGAGGGTCAGGCTTCGGGGAAGGGTTAGGGTTAGGGTTCGGGCTAGGGTTAGGGTTAGGGGACGGGAAAGGTTTAGGGTCCAGGTGAGGGTACGACAACGCTTTAGAGGGAGCGTACGTGTGAGGGCGCGGGTTAGTGTCAGCGTACGGGTTAGGATTAGGGGACGGGTGAGGGTCAGGCTTCGGGGAAGGGTTAGGGTTAGGGTTCGGGCTAGGGTTAGGGTTAGGGGACGGGGACGGTTTAGGGTCCAGGTGAGGGTACGACAACGCTTTAGGGGGAGCGTACCTGTGAGGGCGCGGGTTAGTGTCAGCGTACGGGTTAGGATTAGGGGACGGGTGAGGGTCAGGCTTCGGGGAAGGGTTAGGGTTAGGGTTCGGGCTAGGGTTAGGATTAGGGTTAGGGGACGGGGACGGTTTAGGGTCCAGGTGAGGGTACGACAACGCTTTAGGGGGAGCGTACGTGTGAGGGCGCGGGTTAGTGTCAGCGTACGGGTTAGGATTAGGGGACGGGTGAGGGTCAGGCTTCGGGGAAGGGTTAGGGTTAGGGTTCGACCTAGGGTTAGGGTTAGGGGACGGGGACGGTTTAGGGTCCAGGTGAGGGTACGACAACGCTTTAGGGGGAGCGTAGGTGTGAGGGCGCGGGTTAGTGTCAGCGTACGGGTTAGGATTAGGGGACGGGTGAGGGTCAGGCTTCGGGGAAGGGTTAGGGTTAGGGTTCGGGCTAGGGTTAGGGTTAGGGGACGGGGACGGTTTAGGGTCCAGGTGAGGGTACGACAACGCTTTAGGGGGAGCGTACGTGTGAGGGCGCGGGTTAGTGTCAGCGTACGGGTTAGGATTAGGGGACGGGTGAGGGTCAGGCTTCGGGGAAGGGTTAGGGTTAGTGTTCGGGCTAGGGTTAGGGTTAGAAGACGGGGACGGTTTAGGGTCCAGGTGAGGGTACGTCAACGCTTTAGGGGGAGCGTACGTGTGAGGGCGCGGGTTAGTGTCAGCGTAAGGGTTAGGATTAGGGGACGGGTGAGGGTCAGGCTTCGGGGAAGGGTTAGGGTTAGGGTTCGGACTAGGGTTAGGGTTAGGGGACGGGGACGGTTTAGGGTCCAGGTGAGGGTACGACAACGCTTTAGGGGGAGGATACGTGTGAGGGCACGGGTTAGTGTCAGCATACGGGTAAGGATTAGGGGACGTGTGAGGGTCAGGCTTCGGGGAAGGTTTAGGGATAGGGTTCGGGCTAGGGTTAGGTTTAGGGGACGGGGACGGTTTAGGGTCCAGGTGAGGGTACGACAACGCTTTAGGGGGAGCGTACGTGTGAGGGCGCGGGTTAGTGTCAGCGTACGGGTTAGGATTAGGGGACGGGTGAGGGTCAGGCTTCGGGGAAGGGTTAGGGTTAGGGTTCGGGCTAGGGTTAGGGTTAGGGGACGGGGACGGTTTAGGGTCCAGGTGAGGGTACGACAACGCTTTAGGGGGAGCATACGTGTGAGGGCGCGGGTTAGTGTCAGCGTACGGGTTAGGATTAGGGGACGGGTGAGGGTCAGGCTTCGGGGAAGGGTTAGGGTTAGGGTTCGGGCTAGGGTTAGGGTTAGGGGACGGGGACGGTTTAGGGTCCAGGTGAGGGTACGACAATGCTTTAGGGGGAGCGTAGGTGTGAGGGCGCGGGTTAGTGTCAGCGTACGGGTTAGGATTAGGGGACGGGTGAGGGTCAGGCTTCGGGGAAGGGTTAGGGTTAGGGTTCGGGCTAGGGTTAGGGTTAGGGGACGGGTACGGTTTAGGGTCCAGGTGAGGGTACGACAACGCTTTAGGGGGAGCGTACGTGTGAGGGCGCGGGTTAGTGTCAGCGTACGGGTTAGGATTAGGGGACGGGTGAGGGTCAGGCTTCGGGGAAGGGTTAGGGTTAGGGTTCGGGCTAGGGTTAGGGTTAGGGGACGGGGAAGGTTTAGGGTCCAGGTGAGGGTACGACAACGCTTTAGGGGGAGCGTACGTGTGAGGGTGCGGGTTAGTGTCAGCGTACGGGTTAGGATTAGGGGACGGGTGAGGGTCAGGCTTCGGGGAAGGGTTAGGGTTCGGGCTAGGGTTAGGGTTAGGGGACGGGGACGGTGTAGGGTCCAGGTGAGGGTACGAAAAGGCTTTAGGGGGAGCGTACATGTGAGGGTGCGGGTTAGTGTCAGCGTACGGGTTAGGATTAGGGGACGGGTGAGGGTCAGGCTTCGGGGAAGGGTTAGGGTTAGGGTTCGGGCTAGGGTTAGGGTTAGGGGACGGGGAAGGTTTAGGGTCCAGGTGAGGGTACGACAACGCTTTAGGGGGAGCGTACGTGTGAGGGCGCGGGTTAGTGTCAGCGTACGGGTTAGGATTAGGGGACGGGTGAGGGTCAGGCTTCGGGGAAGGGTTAGGGTTAGGGTTCGGGCTAGGGTTAGGGTTAGGGGACGGGGACGGTTTAGGGTCCAGGTGAGTGTACAAGAACGCTTTAGGGGGAGTGTACGTGTGAGGGCACGGGTTAGTGTCAGCGTACGGGTTAGGATTAGGGGACGGGTGAGGGTCAGGCTTCGGGGAAGTGTTAGGTTTAGTTTTCGGGCTAGGGTTAGGGTTAGGGGACGGGTACGGTTTAGGGTCCAGGTGAGGGTACGACAACGCTTTAGGGGGAGCGTACGTGTGAGGGTGTGGGTTAGTGTCAGCGTACGGGTTAGGATTAGGGGACGGGTGAGGGTCAGGCTTCAGGGAAGGGTTAGGGTTAGGGTTCGGGCTAGGGTTAGGGTTAGGGGACGGGGCCGGTTTAGGGTCCAGGTGAGGGTACCAGAACGCTTTAGGGGGAGCGTACGTGTGAGGGCGCGGGTTAGTGTCAGCGTACGGGTTAGGATTAGGGGACGGGTGAGGGTCAGGCTTCGGGGAAGGGTTAGGGTTAGGGTTCGGGCTAGGGTTAGGGTTAGGGGACGGGAAAGGTTTAGGGTCCAGGTGAGGGTACGACAACGCTTTAGAGGGAGCGTACGTGTGAGGGCGCGGGTTAGTGTCAGCGTACGGGTTAGGATTAGGGGACGGGTGAGGGTCAGGCTTCGGGGAAGGGTTAGGGTTAGGGTTCGGGCTAGGGTTAGGGTTAGGGGACGGGGACGGTTTAGGGTCCAGGTGAGGGTACGACAACGCTTTACGGGGAGCGTACGTGTGAGGGTGTGGGTTAGTGTCAGCGTACGGGTTAGGATTAGGGGACGGGTGAGGGTCAGGCTTCAGGGAAGGGTTAGGGTTAGGGTTCGGGCTAGGGTTAGGGTTAGGGGACGGGGCCGGTTTAGGGTCCAGGTGAGGGTACCAGAACGCTTTAGGGGGAGCGTACGTGTGAGGGCGCGGGTTAGTGTCAGCGTACGGGTTAGGATTAGGGGACGGGTGAGGGTCAGGCTTCGGGGAAGGGTTAGGGTTAGGGTTCGGGCTAGGGTTAGGGTTAGGGGACGGGAAAGGTTTAGGGTCCAGGTGAGGGTACGACAACGCTTTAGAGGGAGCGTACGTGTGAGGGCGCGGGTTAGTGTCAGCGTACGGGTTAGGATTAGGGGACGGGTGAGGGTCAGGCTTCGGGGAAGGGTTAGGGTTAGGGTTCGGGCTAGGGTTAGGGTTAGGGGACGGGGACGGTTTAGGGTCCAGGTGAGGGTACGACAACGCTTTAGGGGGAGCGTACCTGTGAGGGCGCGGGTTAGTGTCAGCGTACGGGTTAGGATTAGGGGACGGGTGAGGGTCAGGCTTCGGGGAAGGGTTAGGGTTAGGGTTCGGGCTAGGGTTAGGATTAGGGTTAGGGGACGGGGACGGTTTAGGGTCCAGGTGAGGGTACGACAACGCTTTAGGGGGAGCGTACGTGTGAGGGCGCGGGTTAGTGTCAGCGTACGGGTTAGGATTAGGGGACGGGTGAGGGTCAGGCTTCGGGGAAGGGTTAGGGTTAGGGTTCGACCTAGGGTTAGGGTTAGGGGACGGGGACGGTTTAGGGTCCAGGTGAGGGTACGACAACGCTTTAGGGGGAGCGTACGTGTGAGGGCGCGGGTTAGTGTCAGCGTACGGGTTAGGATTAGGGGACGGGTGAGGGTCAGGCTTCGGGGAAGGGTTAGGGTTAGGGTTCGGGCTAGGGTTAGGGTTAGGGGACGGGGACGGTTTAGGGTCCAGGTGAGGGTACGACAACGCTTTAGGGGGAGCGTACCTGTGAGGGCGCGGGTTAGTGTCAGCGTACGGGTTAGGATTAGGGGACGGGTGAGGGTCAGGCTTCGGGGAAGGGTTAGGGTTAGGGTTCGGGCTAGGGTTAGGATTAGGGTTAGGGGACGGGGACGGTTTAGGGTCCAGGTGAGGGTACGACAACGCTTTAGGGGGAGCGTACGTGTGAGGGCGCGGGTTAGTGTCAGCGTACGGGTTAGGATTAGGGGACGGGTGAGGGTCAGGCTTCGGGGAAGGGTTAGGGTTAGGGTTCGGGCTAGGGTTAGGGTTAGGGGACGGGGACGGTTTAGGGTCCAGGTGAGGGTACGACAACGCTTTACGGGGAGCGTACGTGTGAGGGTGTGGGTTAGTGTCAGCGTACGGGTTAGGATTAGGGGACGGGTGAGGGTCAGGCTTCAGGGAAGGGTTAGGGTTAGGGTTCGGGCTAGGGTTAGGGTTAGGGGACGGGGCCGGTTTAGGGTCCAGGTGAGGGTACCAGAACGCTTTAGGGGGAGCGTACGTGTGAGGGCGCGGGTTAGTGTCAGCGTACGGGTTAGGATTAGGGGACGGGTGAGGGTCAGGCTTCGGGGAAGGGTTAGGGTTAGGGTTCGGGCTAGGGTTAGGGTTAGGGGACGGGAAAGGTTTAGGGTCCAGGTGAGGGTACGACAACGCTTTAGAGGGAGCGTACGTGTGAGGGCGCGGGTTAGTGTCAGCGTACGGGTTAGGATTAGGGGACGGGTGAGGGTCAGGCTTCGGGGAAGGGTTAGGGTTAGGGTTCGGGCTAGGGTTAGGGTTAGGGGACGGGGACGGTTTAGGGTCCAGGTGAGGGTACGACAACGCTTTAGGGGGAGCGTACCTGTGAGGGCGCGGGTTAGTGTCAGCGTACGGGTTAGGATTAGGGGACGGGTGAGGGTCAGGCTTCGGGGAAGGGTTAGGGTTAGGGTTCGGGCTAGGGTTAGGATTAGGGTTAGGGGACGGGGACGGTTTAGGGTCCAGGTGAGGGTACGACAACGCTTTAGGGGGAGCGTACGTGTGAGGGCGCGGGTTAGTGTCAGCGTACGGGTTAGGATTAGGGGACGGGTGAGGGTCAGGCTTCGGGGAAGGGTTAGGGTTAGGGTTCGACCTAGGGTTAGGGTTAGGGGACGGGGACGGTTTAGGGTCCAGGTGAGGGTACGACAACGCTTTAGGGGGAGCGTAGGTGTGAGGGCGCGGGTTAGTGTCAGCGTACGGGTTAGGATTAGGGGACGGGTGAGGGTCAGGCTTCGGGGAAGGGTTAGGGTTAGGGTTCGGGCTAGGGTTAGGGTTAGGGGACGGGGACGGTTTAGGGTCCAGGTGAGGGTACGACAACGCTTTAGGGGGAGCGTACGTGTGAGGGCGCGGGTTAGTGTCAGCGTACGGGTTAGGATTAGGGGACGGGTGAGGGTCAGGCTTCGGGGAAGGGTTAGGGTTAGTGTTCGGGCTAGGGTTAGGGTTAGAAGACGGGGACGGTTTAGGGTCCAGGTGAGGGTACGTCAACGCTTTAGGGGGAGCGTACGTGTGAGGGCGCGGGTTAGTGTCAGCGTAAGGGTTAGGATTAGGGGACGGGTGAGGGTCAGGCTTCGGGGAAGGGTTAGGGTTAGGGTTCGGACTAGGGTTAGGGTTAGGGGACGGGGACGGTTTAGGGTCCAGGTGAGGGTACGACAACGCTTTAGGGGGAGGATACGTGTGAGGGCACGGGTTAGTGTCAGCATACGGGTAAGGATTAGGGGACGTGTGAGGGTCAGGCTTCGGGGAAGGTTTAGGGATAGGGTTCGGGCTAGGGTTAGGGTTAGGGGACGGGGACGGTTTAGGGTCCAGGTGAGGGTACGACAACGCTTTAGGGGGAGCGTACGTGTGAGGGCGCGGGTTAGTGTCAGCGTACGGGTTAGGATTAGGGGACGGGTGAGGGTCAGGCTTCGGGGAAGGGTTAGGGTTAGGGTTCGGGCTAGGGTTAGGGTTAGGGGACGGGGACGGTTTAGGGTCCAGGTGAGGGTACGACAACGCTTTAGGGGGAGCGTACGTGTGAGGGCGCGGGTTAGTGTCAGCGTACGGGTTAGGATTAGGGGACGGGTGAGGGTCAGGCTTCGGGGAAGGGTTAGGGTTAGGGTTCGGGCTAGGGTTAGGGTTAGGGGACGGGGACGGTTTAGGGTCCAGGTGAGGGTACGACAATGCTTTAGGGGGAGCGTAGGTGTGAGGGCGCGGGTTAGTGTCAGCGTACGGGTTAGGATTAGGGGACGGGTGAGGGTCAGGCTTCGGGGAAGGGTTAGGGTTAGGGTTCGGGCTAGGGTTAGGGTTAGGGGACGGGGACGGTTTAGGGTCCAGGTGAGGGTACGACAACGCTTTAGGGGGAGCGTACGTGTGAGGGCGCGGGTTAGTGTCAGCGTACGGGTTAGGATTAGGGGACGGGTGAGGGTCAGGCTTCGGGGAAGGGTTAGGGTTAGGGTTCGGGCTAGGGTTAGGGTTAGGGGACGGGGAAGGTTTAGGGTCCAGGTGAGGGTACGACAACGCTTTAGGGGGAGCGTACGTGTGAGGGTGCGGGTTAGTGTCAGCGTACGGGTTAGGATTAGGGGACGGGTGAGGGTCAGGATTCGGGGAAGGGTTAGGGTTCGGGCTAGGGTTAGGGTTAGGGGACGGGGACGGTGTAGGGTCCAGGTGAGGGTACGAAAAGGCTTTAGGGGGAGCGTACATGTGAGGGTGCGGGTTAGTGTCAGCGTACGGGTTAGGATTAGGGGACGGGTGAGGGTCAGGCTTCGGGGAAGGGTTAGGGTTAGGGTTCGGGCTAGGGTTAGGGTTAGGGGACGGGGAAGGTTTAGGGTCCAGGTGAGGGTACGACAACGCTTTAGGGGGAGCGTACGTGTGAGGGCGCGGGTTAGTGTCAGCGTACGGGTTAGGATTAGGGGACGGGTGAGGGTCAGGCTTCGGGGAAGGGTTAGGGTTAGGGTTCGGGCTAGGGTTAGGGTTAGGGGACGGGGACGGTTTAGGGTCCAGGTGAGTGTACGAGAACGCTTTAGGGGGAGTGTACGTGTGAGGGCACGGGTTAGTGTCAGCGTACGGGTTAGGATTAGGGGACGGGTGAGGGTCAGGCTTCGGGGAAGTGTTAGGTTTAGTTTTAGGGCTAGGGTTAGGGTTAGGGGACGGGTACGGTTTAGGGTCCAGGTGAGGGTACGACAACGCTTTAGGGGGAGCGTACGTGTGAGGGTGTGGGTTAGTGTCAGCGTACGGGTTAGGATTAGGGGACGGGTGAGGGTCAGGCTTCAGGGAAGGGTTAGGGTTAGGGTTCGGGCTAGGGTTAGGGTTAGGGGACGGGGCCGGTTTAGGGTCCAGGTGAGGGTACCAGAACGCTTTAGGGGGAGCGTACGTGTGAGGGCGCGGGTTAGTGTCAGCGTACGGGTTAGGATTAGGGGACGGGTGAGGGTCAGGCTTCGGGGAAGGGTTAGGGTTAGGGTTCGGGCTAGGGTTAGGGTTAGGGGACGGGAAAGGTTTAGGGTCCAGGTGAGGGTACGACAACGCTTTAGAGGGAGCGTACGTGTGAGGGCGCGGGTTAGTGTCAGCGTACGGGTTAGGATTAGGGGACGGGTGAGGGTCAGGCTTCGGGGAAGGGTTAGGGTTAGGGTTCGGGCTAGGGTTAGGGTTAGGGGACGGGGACGGTTTAGGGTCCAGGTGAGGGTACGACAACGCTTTAGGGGGAGCGTACCTGTGAGGGCGCGGGTTAGTGTCAGCGTACGGGTTAGGATTAGGGGACGGGTGAGGGTCAGGCTTCGGGGAAGGGTTAGGGTTAGGGTTCGGGCTAGGGTTAGGATTAGGGTTAGGGGACGGGGACGGTTTAGGGTCCAGGTGAGGGTACGACAACGCTTTAGGGGGAGCGTACGTGTGAGGGCGCGGGTTAGTGTCAGCGTACGGGTTAGGATTAGGGGACGGGTGAGGGTCAGGCTTCGGGGAAGGGTTAGGGTTAGGGTTCGACCTAGGGTTAGGGTTAGGGGACGGGGACGGTTTAGGGTCCAGGTGAGGGTACGACAACGCTTTAGGGGGAGCGTACGTGTGAGGGCGCGGGTTAGTGTCAGCGTACGGGTTAGGATTAGGGGACGGGTGAGGGTCAGGCTTCGGGGAAGGGTTAGGGTTAGGGTTCGGGCTAGGGTTAGGGTTAGGGGACGGGGACGGTTTAGGGTCCAGGTGAGGGTACGACAACGCTTTAGGGGGAGCGTACCTGTGAGGGCGCGGGTTAGTGTCAGCGTACGGGTTAGGATTAGGGGACGGGTGAGGGTCAGGCTTCGGGGAAGGGTTAGGGTTAGGGTTCGGGCTAGGGTTAGGATTAGGGTTAGGGGACGGGGACGGTTTAGGGTCCAGGTGAGGGTACGACAACGCTTTAGGGGGAGCGTACGTGTGAGGGCGCGGGTTAGTGTCAGCGTACGGGTTAGGATTAGGGGACGGGTGAGGGTCAGGCTTCGGGGAAGGGTTAGGGTTAGGGTTCGGGCTAGGGTTAGGGTTAGGGGACGGGGACGGTTTAGGGTCCAGGTGAGGGTACGACAACGCTTTAGGGGGAGCGTACGTGTGAGGGCGCGGGTTAGTGTCAGCGTACGGGTTAGGATTAGGGGACGGGTGAGGGTCAGGCTTCGGGGAAGGGTTAGGGTTAGGGTTCGGGCTAGGGTTAGGGTTAGGGGACGGGGACGGTTTAGGGTCCAGGTGAGGGTACGACAACGCTTTAGGGGGAGCGTAGGTGTGAGGGCGCGGGTTAGTGTCAGCGTACGGGTTAGGATTAGGGGACGGGTGAGGGTCAGGCTTCGGGGAAGGGTTAGGGTTAGGGTTCGGGCTAGGGTTAGGGTTAGGGGACGGGGACGGTTTAGGGTCCAGGTGAGGGTACGACAACGCTTTAGGGGGAGCGTACGTGTGAGGGCGCGGGTTAGTGTCAGCGTACGGGTTAGGATTAGGGGACGGGTGAGGGTCAGGCTTCGGGGAAGGGTTAGGGTTAGTGTTCGGGCTAGGGTTAGGGTTAGAAGACGGGGACGGTTTAGGGTCCAGGTGAGGGTACGACAACGCTTTAGGGGGAGCGTACGTGTGAGGGCGCGGGTTAGTGTCAGCGTAAGGGTTAGGATTAGGGGACGGGTGAGGGTCAGGCTTCGGGGAAGGGTTAGGGTTAGGGTTCGGACTAGGGTTAGGGTTAGGGGACGGGGACGGTTTAGGGTCCAGGTGAGGGTACGACAACGCTTTAGGGGGAGGATACGTGTGAGGGCACGGGTTAGTGTCAGCATACGGGTAAGGATTAGGGGACGTGTGAGGGTCAGGCTTCGGGGAAGGTTTAGGGATAGGGTTCGGGCTAGGGTTAGGGTTAGGGGACGGGGACGGTTTAGGGTCCAGGTGAGGGTACGACAACGCTTTAGGGGGAGCGTACGTGTGAGGGCGCGGGTTAGTGTCAGCGTACGGGTTAGGATTAGGGGACGGGTGAGGGTCAGGCTTCGGGGAAGGGTTAGGGTTAGGGTTCGGGCTAGGGTTAGGGTTAGGGGACGGGGACGGTTTAGGGTCCAGGTGAGGGTACGACAACGCTTTAGGGGGAGCGTACGTGTGAGGGCGCGGGTTAGTGTCAGCGTACGGGTTAGGATTAGGGGACGGGTGAGGGTCAGGCTTCGGGGAAGGGTTAGGGTTAGGGTTCGGGCTAGGGTTAGGGTTAGGGGACGGGGACGGTTTAGGGTCCAGGTGAGGGTACGACAACGCTTTAGGGGGAGCGTACGTGTGAGGGCGCGGGTTAGTGTCAGCGTACGGGTTAGGATTAGGGGACGGGTGAGGGTCAGGCTTCGGGGAAGGGTTAGGGTTAGGGTTCGGGCTAGGGTTAGGGTTAGGGGACGGGGACGGTTTAGGGTCCAGGTGAGGGTACGACAACGCTTTAGGGGGAGCGTACGTGTGAGGGCGCGGGTTAGTGTCAGCGTACGGGTTAGGATTAGGGGACGGGTGAGGGTCAGGCTTCGGGGAAGGGTTAGGGTTAGTGTTCGGGCTAGGGTTAGGGTTAGAAGACGGGGACGGTTTAGGGTCCAGGTGAGGGTACGACAACGCTTTAGGGGGAGCGTACGTGTGAGGGCGCGGGTTAGTGTCAGCGTAAGGGTTAGGATTAGGGGACGGGTGAGGGTCAGGCTTCGGGGAAGGGTTAGGGTTAGGGTTCGGACTAGGGTTAGGGTTAGGGGACGGGGACGGTTTAGGGTCCAGGTGAGGGTACGACAACGCTTTAGGGGGAGGATACGTGTGAGGGCACGGGTTAGTGTCAGCATACGGGTAAGGATTAGGGGACGTGTGAGGGTCAGGCTTCGGGGAAGGTTTAGGGATAGGGTTCGGGCTAGGGTTAGGGTTAGGGGACGGGGACGGTTTAGGGTCCAGGTGAGGGTACGACAACGCTTTAGGGGGAGCGTACGTGTGAGGGCGCGGGTTAGTGTCAGCGTACGGGTTAGGATTAGGGGACGGGTGAGGGTCAGGCTTCGGGGAAGGGTTAGGGTTAGGGTTCGGGCTAGGGTTAGGGTTAGGGGACGGGGACGGTTTAGGGTCCAGGTGAGGGTACGACAACGCTTTAGGGGGAGCGTACGTGTGAGGGCGCGGGTTAGTGTCAGCGTACGGGTTAGGATTAGGGGACGGGTGAGGGTCAGGCTTCGGGGAAGGGTTAGGGTTAGGGTTCGGGCTAGGGTTAGGGTTAGGGGACGGGGAAGGTTTAGGGTCCAGGTGAGGGTACGACAACGCTTTAGGGGGAGCGTACGTGTGAGGGCGCGGGTTAGTGTCAGCGTACGGGTTAGGATTAGGGGACGGGTGAGGGTCAGGCTTCGGGGAAGGGTTAGGGTTAGGGTTCGGGCTAGGGTTAGGGTTAGGGGACGGGGACGGTTTAGGGTCCAGGTGAGTGTACAAGAACGCTTTAGGGGGAGTGTACGTGTGAGGGCACGGGTTAGTGTCAGCGTACGGGTTAGGATTAGGGGACGGGTGAGGGTCAGGCTTCGGGGAAGTGTTAGGTTTAGTTTTCGGGCTAGGGTTAGGGTTAGGGGACGGGTACGGTTTAGGGTCCAGGTGAGGGTACGACAACGCTTTAGGGGGAGCGTACGTGTGAGGGTGTGGGTTAGTGTCAGCGTACGGGTTAGGATTAGGGGACGGGTGAGGGTCAGGCTTCAGGGAAGGGTTAGGGTTAGGGTTCGGGCTAGGGTTAGGGTTAGGGGACGGGGCCGGTTTAGGGTCCAGGTGAGGGTACCAGAACGCTTTAGGGGGAGCGTACGTGTGAGGGCGCGGGTTAGTGTCAGCGTACGGGTTAGGATTAGGGGACGGGTGAGGGTCAGGCTTCGGGGAAGGGTTAGGGTTAGGGTTCGGGCTAGGGTTAGGGTTAGGGGACGGGAAAGGTTTAGGGTCCAGGTGAGGGTACGACAACGCTTTAGAGGGAGCGTACGTGTGAGGGCGCGGGTTAGTGTCAGCGTACGGGTTAGGATTAGGGGACGGGTGAGGGTCAGGCTTCGGGGAAGGGTTAGGGTTAGGGTTCGGGCTAGGGTTAGGGTTAGGGGACGGGGACGGTTTAGGGTCCAGGTGAGGGTACGACAACGCTTTACGGGGAGCGTACGTGTGAGGGTGTGGGTTAGTGTCAGCGTACGGGTTAGGATTAGGGGACGGGTGAGGGTCAGGCTTCAGGGAAGGGTTAGGGTTAGGGTTCGGGCTAGGGTTAGGGTTAGGGGACGGGGCCGGTTTAGGGTCCAGGTGAGGGTACCAGAACGCTTTAGGGGGAGCGTACGTGTGAGGGCGCGGGTTAGTGTCAGCGTACGGGTTAGGATTAGGGGACGGGTGAGGGTCAGGCTTCGGGGAAGGGTTAGGGTTAGGGTTCGGGCTAGGGTTAGGGTTAGGGGACGGGAAAGGTTTAGGGTCCAGGTGAGGGTACGACAACGCTTTAGAGGGAGCGTACGTGTGAGGGCGCGGGTTAGTGTCAGCGTACGGGTTAGGATTAGGGGACGGGTGAGGGTCAGGCTTCGGGGAAGGGTTAGGGTTAGGGTTCGGGCTAGGGTTAGGGTTAGGGGACGGGGACGGTTTAGGGTCCAGGTGAGGGTACGACAACGCTTTAGGGGGAGCGTACCTGTGAGGGCGCGGGTTAGTGTCAGCGTACGGGTTAGGATTAGGGGACGGGTGAGGGTCAGGCTTCGGGGAAGGGTTAGGGTTAGGGTTCGGGCTAGGGTTAGGATTAGGGTTAGGGGACGGGGACGGTTTAGGGTCCAGGTGAGGGTACGACAACGCTTTAGGGGGAGCGTACGTGTGAGGGCGCGGGTTAGTGTCAGCGTACGGGTTAGGATTAGGGGACGGGTGAGGGTCAGGCTTCGGGGAAGGGTTAGGGTTAGGGTTCGACCTAGGGTTAGGGTTAGGGGACGGGGACGGTTTAGGGTCCAGGTGAGGGTACGACAACGCTTTAGGGGGAGCGTACGTGTGAGGGCGCGGGTTAGTGTCAGCGTACGGGTTAGGATTAGGGGACGGGTGAGGGTCAGGCTTCGGGGAAGGGTTAGGGTTAGGGTTCGGGCTAGGGTTAGGGTTAGGGGACGGGGACGGTTTAGGGTCCAGGTGAGGGTACGACAACGCTTTAGGGGGAGCGTACCTGTGAGGGCGCGGGTTAGTGTCAGCGTACGGGTTAGGATTAGGGGACGGGTGAGGGTCAGGCTTCGGGGAAGGGTTAGGGTTAGGGTTCGGGCTAGGGTTAGGATTAGGGTTAGGGGACGGGGACGGTTTAGGGTCCAGGTGAGGGTACGACAACGCTTTAGGGGGAGCGTACGTGTGAGGGCGCGGGTTAGTGTCAGCGTACGGGTTAGGATTAGGGGACGGGTGAGGGTCAGGCTTCGGGGAAGGGTTAGGGTTAGGGTTCGGGCTAGGGTTAGGGTTAGGGGACGGGGACGGTTTAGGGTCCAGGTGAGGGTACGACAACGCTTTACGGGGAGCGTACGTGTGAGGGCGTGGGTTAGTGTCAGCGTACGGGTTAGGATTAGGGGACGGGTGAGGGTCAGGCTTCAGGGAAGGGTTAGGGTTAGGGTTCGGGCTAGGGTTAGGGTTAGGGGACGGGGCCGGTTTAGGGTCCAGGTGAGGGTACCAGAACGCTTTAGGGGGAGCGTACGTGTGAGGGCGCGGGTTAGTGTCAGCGTACGGGTTAGGATTAGGGGACGGGTGAGGGTCAGGCTTCGGGGAAGGGTTAGGGTTAGGGTTCGGGCTAGGGTTAGGGTTAGGGGACGGGAAAGGTTTAGGGTCCAGGTGAGGGTACGACAACGCTTTAGAGGGAGCGTACGTGTGAGGGCGCGGGTTAGTGTCAGCGTACGGGTTAGGATTAGGGGACGGGTGAGGGTCAGGCTTCGGGGAAGGGTTAGGGTTAGGGTTCGGGCTAGGGTTAGGGTTAGGGGACGGGGACGGTTTAGGGTCCAGGTGAGGGTACGACAACGCTTTAGGGGGAGCGTACCTGTGAGGGCGCGGGTTAGTGTCAGCGTACGGGTTAGGATTAGGGGACGGGTGAGGGTCAGGCTTCGGGGAAGGGTTAGGGTTAGGGTTCGGGCTAGGGTTAGGATTAGGGTTAGGGGACGGGGACGGTTTAGGGTCCAGGTGAGGGTACGACAACGCTTTAGGGGGAGCGTACGTGTGAGGGCGCGGGTTAGTGTCAGCGTACGGGTTAGGATTAGGGGACGGGTGAGGGTCAGGCTTCGGGGAAGGGTTAGGGTTAGGGTTCGACCTAGGGTTAGGGTTAGGGGACGGGGACGGTTTAGGGTCCAGGTGAGGGTACGACAACGCTTTAGGGGGAGCGTAGGTGTGAGGGCGCGGGTTAGTGTCAGCGTACGGGTTAGGATTAGGGGACGGGTGAGGGTCAGGCTTCGGGGAAGGGTTAGGGTTAGGGTTCGGGCTAGGGTTAGGGTTAGGGGACGGGGACGGTTTAGGGTCCAGGTGAGGGTACGACAACGCTTTAGGGGGAGCGTACGTGTGAGGGCGCGGGTTAGTGTCAGCGTACGGGTTAGGATTAGGGGACGGGTGAGGGTCAGGCTTCGGGGAAGGGTTAGGGTTAGTGTTCGGGCTAGGGTTAGGGTTAGAAGACGGGGACGGTTTAGGGTCCAGGTGAGGGTACGTCAACGCTTTAGGGGGAGCGTACGTGTGAGGGCGCGGGTTAGTGTCAGCGTAAGGGTTAGGATTAGGGGACGGGTGAGGGTCAGGCTTCGGGGAAGGGTTAGGGTTAGGGTTCGGACTAGGGTTAGGGTTAGGGGACGGGGACGGTTTAGGGTCCAGGTGAGGGTACGACAACGCTTTAGGGGGAGGATACGTGTGAGGGCACGGGTTAGTGTCAGCATACGGGTAAGGATTAGGGGACGTGTGAGGGTCAGGCTTCGGGGAAGGTTTAGGGATAGGGTTCGGGCTAGGGTTAGGGTTAGGGGACGGGGACGGTTTAGGGTCCAGGTGAGGGTACGACAACGCTTTAGGGGGAGCGTACGTGTGAGGGCGCGGGTTAGTGTCAGCGTACGGGTTAGGATTAGGGGACGGGTGAGGGTCAGGCTTCGGGGAAGGGTTAGGGTTAGGGTTCGGGCTAGGGTTAGGGTTAGGGGACGGGGACGGTTTAGGGTCCAGGTGAGGGTACGACAACGCTTTAGGGGGAGCGTACGTGTGAGGGCGCGGGTTAGTGTCAGCGTACGGGTTAGGATTAGGGGACGGGTGAGGGTCAGGCTTCGGGGAAGGGTTAGGGTTAGGGTTCGGGCTAGGGTTAGGGTTAGGGGACGGGGACGGTTTAGGGTCCAGGTGAGGGTACGACAATGCTTTAGGGGGAGCGTAGGTGTGAGGGCGCGGGTTAGTGTCAGCGTACGGGTTAGGATTAGGGGACGGGTGAGGGTCAGGCTTCGGGGAAGGGTTAGGGTTAGGGTTCGGGCTAGGGTTAGGGTTAGGGGACGGGGACGGTTTAGGGTCCAGGTGAGGGTACGACAACGCTTTAGGGGGAGCGTACGTGTGAGGGCGCGGGTTAGTGTCAGCGTACGGGTTAGGATTAGGGGACGGGTGAGGGTCAGGCTTCGGGGAAGGGTTAGGGTTAGGGTTCGGGCTAGGGTTAGGGTTAGGGGACGGGGAAGGTTTAGGGTCCAGGTGAGGGTACGACAACGCTTTAGGGGGAGCGTACGTGTGAGGGTGCGGGTTAGTGTCAGCGTACGGGTTAGGATTAGGGGACGGGTGAGGGTCAGGCTTCGGGGAAGGGTTAGGGTTCGGGCTAGGGTTAGGGTTAGGGGACGGGGACGGTGTAGGGTCCAGGTGAGGGTACGAAAAGGCTTTAGGGGGAGCGTACATCTGAGGGTGCGGGTTAGTGTCAGCGTACGGGTTAGGATTAGGGGACGGGTGAGGGTCAGGCTTCGGGGAAGGGTTAGGGTTAGGGTTCGGGCTAGGGTTAGGGTTAGGGGACGGGGAAGGTTTAGGGTCCAGGTGAGGGTACGACAACGCTTTAGGGGGAGCGTACGTGTGAGGGCGCGGGTTAGTGTCAGCGTACGGGTTAGGATTAGGGGACGGGTGAGGGTCAGGCTTCGGGGAAGGGTTAGGGTTAGGGTTCGGGCTAGGGTTAGGGTTAGGGGACGGGGACGGTTTAGGGTCCAGGTGAGTGTACGAGAACGCTTTAGGGGGAGTGTACGTGTGAGGGCACGGGTTAGTGTCAGCGTACGGGTTAGGATTAGGGGACGGGTGAGGGTCAGGCTTCGGGGAAGTGTTAGGTTTAGTTTTCGGGCTAGGGTTAGGGTTAGGGGACGGGTACGGTTTAGGGTCCAGGTGAGGGTACGACAACGCTTTAGGGGGAGCGTACGTGTGAGGGTGTGGGTTAGTGTCAGCGTACGGGTTAGGATTAGGGGACGGGTGAGGGTCAGGCTTCAGGGAAGGGTTAGGGTTAGGGTTCGGGCTAGGGTTAGGGTTAGGGGACGGGGCCGGTTTAGGGTCCAGGTGAGGGTACCAGAACGCTTTAGGGGGAGCGTACGTGTGAGGGCGCGGGTTAGTGTCAGCGTACGGGTTAGGATTAGGGGACGGGTGAGGGTCAGGCTTCGGGGAAGGGTTAGGGTTAGGGTTCGGGCTAGGGTTAGGGTTAGGGGACGGGAAAGGTTTAGGGTCCAGGTGAGGGTACGACAACGCTTTAGAGGGAGCGTACGTGTGAGGGCGCGGGTTAGTGTCAGCGTACGGGTTAGGATTAGGGGACGGGTGAGGGTCAGGCTTCGGGGAAGGGTTAGGGTTAGGGTTCGGGCTAGGGTTAGGGTTAGGGGACGGGGACGGTTTAGGGTCCAGGTGAGGGTACGACAACGCTTTAGGGGGAGCGTACGTGTGAGGGCGCGGGTTAGTGTCAGCGTACGGGTTAGGATTAGGGGACGGGTGAGGGTCAGGCTTCGGGGAAGGGTTAGGGTTAGGGTTCGGGCTAGGGTTAGGGTTAGGGGACGGGAAAGGTTTAGGGTCCAGGTGAGGGTACGACAACGCTTTAGAGGGAGCGTACGTGTGAGGGCGCGGGTTAGTGTCAGCGTACGGGTTAGGATTAGGGGACGGGTGAGGGTCAGGCTTCGGGGAAGGGTTAGGGTTAGGGTTCGGGCTAGGGTTAGGGTTAGGGGACGGGGACGGTTTAGGGTCCAGGTGAGGGTACGACAACGCTTTAGGGGGAGCGTACCTGTGAGGGCGCGGGTTAGTGTCAGCGTACGGGTTAGGATTAGGGGACGGGTGAGGGTCAGGCTTCGGGGAAGGGTTAGGGTTAGGGTTCGGGCTAGGGTTAGGATTAGGGTTAGGGGACGGGGACGGTTTAGGGTCCAGGTGAGGGTACGACAACGCTTTAGGGGGAGCGTACGTGTGAGGGCGCGGGTTAGTGTCAGCGTACGGGTTAGGATTAGGGGACGGGTGAGGGTCAGGCTTCGGGGAAGGGTTAGGGTTAGGGTTCGACCTAGGGTTAGGGTTAGGGGACGGGGACGGTTTAGGGTCCAGGTGAGGGTACGACAACGCTTTAGGGGGAGCGTACGTGTGAGGGCGCGGGTTAGTGTCAGCGTACGGGTTAGGATTAGGGGACGGGTGAGGGTCAGGCTTCGGGGAAGGGTTAGGGTTAGGGTTCGGGCTAGGGTTAGGGTTAGGGGACGGGGACGGTTTAGGGTCCAGGTGAGGGTACGACAACGCTTTAGGGGGAGCGTACCTGTGAGGGCGCGGGTTAGTGTCAGCGTACGGGTTAGGATTAGGGGACGGGTGAGGGTCAGGCTTCGGGGAAGGGTTAGGGTTAGGGTTCGGGCTAGGGTTAGGATTAGGGTTAGGGGACGGGGACGGTTTAGGGTCCAGGTGAGGGTACGACAACGCTTTAGGGGGAGCGTACGTGTGAGGGCGCGGGTTAGTGTCAGCGTACGGGTTAGGATTAGGGGACGGGTGAGGGTCAGGCTTCGGGGAAGGGTTAGGGTTAGGGTTCGGGCTAGGGTTAGGGTTAGGGGACGGGGACGGTTTAGGGTCCAGGTGAGGGTACGACAACGCTTTAGGGGGAGCGTACGTGTGAGGGCGCGGGTTAGTGTCAGCGTACGGGTTAGGATTAGGGGACGGGTGAGGGTCAGGCTTCGGGGAAGGGTTAGGGTTAGGGTTCGGGCTAGGGTTAGGGTTAGGGGACGGGGACGGTTTAGGGTCCAGGTGAGGGTACGACAACGCTTTAGGGGGAGCGTAGGTGTGAGGGCGCGGGTTAGTGTCAGCGTACGGGTTAGGATTAGGGGACGGGTGAGGGTCAGGCTTCGGGGAAGGGTTAGGGTTAGGGTTCGGGCTAGGGTTAGGGTTAGGGGACGGGGACGGTTTAGGGTCCAGGTGAGGGTACGACAACGCTTTAGGGGGAGCGTACGTGTGAGGGCGCGGGTTAGTGTCAGCGTACGGGTTAGGATTAGGGGACGGGTGAGGGTCAGGCTTCGGGGAAGGGTTAGGGTTAGTGTTCGGGCTAGGGTTAGGGTTAGAAGACGGGGACGGTTTAGGGTCCAGGTGAGGGTACGACAACGCTTTAGGGGGAGCGTACGTGTGAGGGCGCGGGTTAGTGTCAGCGTAAGGGTTAGGATTAGGGGACGGGTGAGGGTCAGGCTTCGGGGAAGGGTTAGGGTTAGGGTTCGGACTAGGGTTAGGGTTAGGGGACGGGGACGGTTTAGGGTCCAGGTGAGGGTACGACAACGCTTTAGGGGGAGGATACGTGTGAGGGCACGGGTTAGTGTCAGCATACGGGTAAGGATTAGGGGACGTGTGAGGGTCAGGCTTCGGGGAAGGTTTAGGGATAGGGTTCGGGCTAGGGTTAGGGTTAGGGGACGGGGACGGTTTAGGGTCCAGGTGAGGGTACGACAACGCTTTAGGGGGAGCGTACGTGTGAGGGCGCGGGTTAGTGTCAGCGTACGGGTTAGGATTAGGGGACGGGTGAGGGTCAGGCTTCGGGGAAGGGTTAGGGTTAGGGTTCGGGCTAGGGTTAGGGTTAGGGGACGGGGACGGTTTAGGGTCCAGGTGAGGGTACGACAACGCTTTAGGGGGAGCGTACGTGTGAGGGCGCGGGTTAGTGTCAGCGTACGGGTTAGGATTAGGGGACGGGTGAGGGTCAGGCTTCGGGGAAGGGTTAGGGTTAGGGTTCGGGCTAGGGTTAGGGTTAGGGGACGGGGACGGTTTAGGGTCCAGGTGAGGGTACGACAACGCTTTAGGGGGAGCGTACGTGTGAGGGCGCGGGTTAGTGTCAGCGTACGGGTTAGGATTAGGGGACGGGTGAGGGTCAGGCTTCGGGGAAGGGTTAGGGTTAGGGTTCGGGCTAGGGTTAGGGTTAGGGGACGGGGACGGTTTAGGGTCCAGGTGAGGGTACGACAACGCTTTAGGGGGAGCGTACGTGTGAGGGCGCGGGTTAGTGTCAGCGTACGGGTTAGGATTAGGGGACGGGTGAGGGTCAGGCTTCGGGGAAGGGTTAGGGTTAGTGTTCGGGCTAGGGTTAGGGTTAGAAGACGGGGACGGTTTAGGGTCCAGGTGAGGGTACGACAACGCTTTAGGGGGAGCGTACGTGTGAGGGCGCGGGTTAGTGTCAGCGTAAGGGTTAGGATTAGGGGACGGGTGAGGGTCAGGCTTCGGGGAAGGGTTAGGGTTAGGGTTCGGACTAGGGTTAGGGTTAGGGGACGGGGACGGTTTAGGGTCCAGGTGAGGGTACGACAACGCTTTAGGGGGAGGATACGTGTGAGGGCACGGGTTAGTGTCAGCATACGGGTAAGGATTAGGGGACGTGTGAGGGTCAGGCTTCGGGGAAGGTTTAGGGATAGGGTTCGGGCTAGGGTTAGGGTTAGGGGACGGGGACGGTTTAGGGTCCAGGTGAGGGTACGACAACGCTTTAGGGGGAGCGTACGTGTGAGGGCGCGGGTTAGTGTCAGCGTACGGGTTAGGATTAGGGGACGGGTGAGGGTCAGGCTTCGGGGAAGGGTTAGGGTTAGGGTTCGGGCTAGGGTTAGGGTTAGGGGACGGGGACGGTTTAGGGTCCAGGTGAGGGTACGACAACGCTTTAGGGGGAGCGTACGTGTGAGGGCGCGGGTTAGTGTCAGCGTACGGGTTAGGATTAGGGGACGGGTGAGGGTCAGGCTTCGGGGAAGGGTTAGGGTTAGGGTTCGGGCTAGGGTTAGGGTTAGGGGACGGGGAAGGTTTAGGGTCCAGGTGAGGGTACGACAACGCTTTAGGGGGAGCGTACGTGTGAGGGCGCGGGTTAGTGTCAGCGTACGGGTTAGGATTAGGGGACGGGTGAGGGTCAGGCTTCGGGGAAGGGTTAGGGTTAGGGTTCGGGCTAGGGTTAGGGTTAGGGGACGGGGACGGTTTAGGGTCCAGGTGAGTGTACAAGAACGCTTTAGGGGGAGTGTACGTGTGAGGGCACGGGTTAGTGTCAGCGTACGGGTTAGGATTAGGGGACGGGTGAGGGTCAGGCTTCGGGGAAGTGTTAGGTTTAGTTTTCGGGCTAGGGTTAGGGTTAGGGGACGGGTACGGTTTAGGGTCCAGGTGAGGGTACGACAACGCTTTAGGGGGAGCGTACGTGTGAGGGTGTGGGTTAGTGTCAGCGTACGGGTTAGGATTAGGGGACGGGTGAGGGTCAGGCTTCAGGGAAGGGTTAGGGTTAGGGTTCGGGCTAGGGTTAGGGTTAGGGGACGGGGCCGGTTTAGGGTCCAGGTGAGGGTACCAGAACGCTTTAGGGGGAGCGTACGTGTGAGGGCGCGGGTTAGTGTCAGCGTACGGGTTAGGATTAGGGGACGGGTGAGGGTCAGGCTTCGGGGAAGGGTTAGGGTTAGGGTTCGGGCTAGGGTTAGGGTTAGGGGACGGGAAAGGTTTAGGGTCCAGGTGAGGGTACGACAACGCTTTAGAGGGAGCGTACGTGTGAGGGCGCGGGTTAGTGTCAGCGTACGGGTTAGGATTAGGGGACGGGTGAGGGTCAGGCTTCGGGGAAGGGTTAGGGTTAGGGTTCGGGCTAGGGTTAGGGTTAGGGGACGGGGACGGTTTAGGGTCCAGGTGAGGGTACGACAACGCTTTACGGGGAGCGTACGTGTGAGGGTGTGGGTTAGTGTCAGCGTACGGGTTAGGATTAGGGGACGGGTGAGGGTCAGGCTTCAGGGAAGGGTTAGGGTTAGGGTTCGGGCTAGGGTTAGGGTTAGGGGACGGGGCCGGTTTAGGGTCCAGGTGAGGGTACCAGAACGCTTTAGGGGGAGCGTACGTGTGAGGGCGCGGGTTAGTGTCAGCGTACGGGTTAGGATTAGGGGACGGGTGAGGGTCAGGCTTCGGGGAAGGGTTAGGGTTAGGGTTCGGGCTAGGGTTAGGGTTAGGGGACGGGAAAGGTTTAGGGTCCAGGTGAGGGTACGACAACGCTTTAGAGGGAGCGTACGTGTGAGGGCGCGGGTTAGTGTCAGCGTACGGGTTAGGATTAGGGGACGGGTGAGGGTCAGGCTTCGGGGAAGGGTTAGGGTTAGGGTTCGGGCTAGGGTTAGGGTTAGGGGACGGGGACGGTTTAGGGTCCAGGTGAGGGTACGACAACGCTTTAGGGGGAGCGTACCTGTGAGGGCGCGGGTTAGTGTCAGCGTACGGGTTAGGATTAGGGGACGGGTGAGGGTCAGGCTTCGGGGAAGGGTTAGGGTTAGGGTTCGGGCTAGGGTTAGGATTAGGGTTAGGGGACGGGGACGGTTTAGGGTCCAGGTGAGGGTACGACAACGCTTTAGGGGGAGCGTACGTGTGAGGGCGCGGGTTAGTGTCAGCGTACGGGTTAGGATTAGGGGACGGGTGAGGGTCAGGCTTCGGGGAAGGGTTAGGGTTAGGGTTCGACCTAGGGTTAGGGTTAGGGGACGGGGACGGTTTAGGGTCCAGGTGAGGGTACGACAACGCTTTAGGGGGAGCGTACGTGTGAGGGCGCGGGTTAGTGTCAGCGTACGGGTTAGGATTAGGGGACGGGTGAGGGTCAGGCTTCGGGGAAGGGTTAGGGTTAGGGTTCGGGCTAGGGTTAGGGTTAGGGGACGGGGACGGTTTAGGGTCCAGGTGAGGGTACGACAACGCTTTAGGGGGAGCGTACCTGTGAGGGCGCGGGTTAGTGTCAGCGTACGGGTTAGGATTAGGGGACGGGTGAGGGTCAGGCTTCGGGGAAGGGTTAGGGTTAGGGTTCGGGCTAGGGTTAGGATTAGGGTTAGGGGACGGGGACGGTTTAGGGTCCAGGTGAGGGTACGACAACGCTTTAGGGGGAGCGTACGTGTGAGGGCGCGGGTTAGTGTCAGCGTACGGGTTAGGATTAGGGGACGGGTGAGGGTCAGGCTTCGGGGAAGGGTTAGGGTTAGGGTTCGGGCTAGGGTTAGGGTTAGGGGACGGGGACGGTTTAGGGTCCAGGTGAGGGTACGACAACGCTTTACGGGGAGCGTACGTGTGAGGGCGTGGGTTAGTGTCAGCGTACGGGTTAGGATTAGGGGACGGGTGAGGGTCAGGCTTCAGGGAAGGGTTAGGGTTAGGGTTCGGGCTAGGGTTAGGGTTAGGGGACGGGGCCGGTTTAGGGTCCAGGTGAGGGTACCAGAACGCTTTAGGGGGAGCGTACGTGTGAGGGCGCGGGTTAGTGTCAGCGTACGGGTTAGGATTAGGGGACGGGTGAGGGTCAGGCTTCGGGGAAGGGTTAGGGTTAGGGTTCGGGCTAGGGTTAGGGTTAGGGGACGGGAAAGGTTTAGGGTCCAGGTGAGGGTACGACAACGCTTTAGAGGGAGCGTACGTGTGAGGGCGCGGGTTAGTGTCAGCGTACGGGTTAGGATTAGGGGACGGGTGAGGGTCAGGCTTCGGGGAAGGGTTAGGGTTAGGGTTCGGGCTAGGGTTAGGGTTAGGGGACGGGGACGGTTTAGGGTCCAGGTGAGGGTACGACAACGCTTTAGGGGGAGCGTACCTGTGAGGGCGCGGGTTAGTGTCAGCGTACGGGTTAGGATTAGGGGACGGGTGAGGGTCAGGCTTCGGGGAAGGGTTAGGGTTAGGGTTCGGGCTAGGGTTAGGATTAGGGTTAGGGGACGGGGACGGTTTAGGGTCCAGGTGAGGGTACGACAACGCTTTAGGGGGAGCGTACGTGTGAGGGCGCGGGTTAGTGTCAGCGTACGGGTTAGGATTAGGGGACGGGTGAGGGTCAGGCTTCGGGGAAGGGTTAGGGTTAGGGTTCGACCTAGGGTTAGGGTTAGGGGACGGGGACGGTTTAGGGTCCAGGTGAGGGTACGACAACGCTTTAGGGGGAGCGTAGGTGTGAGGGCGCGGGTTAGTGTCAGCGTACGGGTTAGGATTAGGGGACGGGTGAGGGTCAGGCTTCGGGGAAGGGTTAGGGTTAGGGTTCGGGCTAGGGTTAGGGTTAGGGGACGGGGACGGTTTAGGGTCCAGGTGAGGGTACGACAACGCTTTAGGGGGAGCGTACGTGTGAGGGCGCGGGTTAGTGTCAGCGTACGGGTTAGGATTAGGGGACGGGTGAGGGTCAGGCTTCGGGGAAGGGTTAGGGTTAGTGTTCGGGCTAGGGTTAGGGTTAGAAGACGGGGACGGTTTAGGGTCCAGGTGAGGGTACGTCAACGCTTTAGGGGGAGCGTACGTGTGAGGGCGCGGGTTAGTGTCAGCGTAAGGGTTAGGATTAGGGGACGGGTGAGGGTCAGGCTTCGGGGAAGGGTTAGGGTTAGGGTTCGGACTAGGGTTAGGGTTAGGGGACGGGGACGGTTTAGGGTCCAGGTGAGGGTACGACAACGCTTTAGGGGGAGGATACGTGTGAGGGCACGGGTTAGTGTCAGCATACGGGTAAGGATTAGGGGACGTGTGAGGGTCAGGCTTCGGGGAAGGTTTAGGGATAGGGTTCGGGCTAGGGTTAGGGTTAGGGGACGGGGACGGTTTAGGGTCCAGGTGAGGGTACGACAACGCTTTAGGGGGAGCGTACGTGTGAGGGCGCGGGTTAGTGTCAGCGTACGGGTTAGGATTAGGGGACGGGTGAGGGTCAGGCTTCGGGGAAGGGTTAGGGTTAGGGTTCGGGCTAGGGTTAGGGTTAGGGGACGGGGACGGTTTAGGGTCCAGGTGAGGGTACGACAACGCTTTAGGGGGAGCGTACGTGTGAGGGCGCGGGTTAGTGTCAGCGTACGGGTTAGGATTAGGGGACGGGTGAGGGTCAGGCTTCGGGGAAGGGTTAGGGTTAGGGTTCGGGCTAGGGTTAGGGTTAGGGGACGGGGACGGTTTAGGGTCCAGGTGAGGGTACGACAATGCTTTAGGGGGAGCGTAGGTGTGAGGGCGCGGGTTAGTGTCAGCGTACGGGTTAGGATTAGGGGACGGGTGAGGGTCAGGCTTCGGGGAAGGGTTAGGGTTAGGGTTCGGGCTAGGGTTAGGGTTAGGGGACGGGGACGGTTTAGGGTCCAGGTGAGGGTACGACAACGCTTTAGGGGGAGCGTACGTGTGAGGGCGCGGGTTAGTGTCAGCGTACGGGTTAGGATTAGGGGACGGGTGAGGGTCAGGCTTCGGGGAAGGGTTAGGGTTAGGGTTCGGGCTAGGGTTAGGGTTAGGGGACGGGGAAGGTTTAGGGTCCAGGTGAGGGTACGACAACGCTTTAGGGGGAGCGTACGTGTGAGGGTGCGGGTTAGTGTCAGCGTACGGGTTAGGATTAGGGGACGGGTGAGGGTCAGGCTTCGGGGAAGGGTTAGGGTTCGGGCTAGGGTTAGGGTTAGGGGACGGGGACGGTGTAGGGTCCAGGTGAGGGTACGAAAAGGCTTTAGGGGGAGCGTACATGTGAGGGTGCGGGTTAGTGTCAGCGTACGGGTTAGGATTAGGGGACGGGTGAGGGTCAGGCTTCGGGGAAGGGTTAGGGTTAGGGTTCGGGCTAGGGTTAGGGTTAGGGGACGGGGAAGGTTTAGGGTCCAGGTGAGGGTACGACAACGCTTTAGGGGGAGCGTACGTGTGAGGGCGCGGGTTAGTGTCAGCGTACGGGTTAGGATTAGGGGACGGGTGAGGGTCAGGCTTCGGGGAAGGGTTAGGGTTAGGGTTCGGGCTAGGGTTAGGGTTAGGGGACGGGGACGGTTTAGGGTCCAGGTGAGTGTACGAGAACGCTTTAGGGGGAGTGTACGTGTGAGGGCACGGGTTAGTGTCAGCGTACGGGTTAGGATTAGGGGACGGGTGAGGGTCAGGCTTCGGGGAAGTGTTAGGTTTAGTTTTCGGGCTAGGGTTAGGGTTAGGGGACGGGTACGGTTTAGGGTCCAGGTGAGGGTACGACAACGCTTTAGGGGGAGCGTACGTGTGAGGGTGTGGGTTAGTGTCAGCGTACGGGTTAGGATTAGGGGACGGGTGAGGGTCAGGCTTCAGGGAAGGGTTAGGGTTAGGGTTCGGGCTAGGGTTAGGGTTAGGGGACGGGGCCGGTTTAGGGTCCAGGTGAGGGTACCAGAACGCTTTAGGGGGAGCGTACGTGTGAGGGCGCGGGTTAGTGTCAGCGTACGGGTTAGGATTAGGGGACGGGTGAGGGTCAGGCTTCGGGGAAGGGTTAGGGTTAGGGTTCGGGCTAGGGTTAGGGTTAGGGGACGGGAAAGGTTTAGGGTCCAGGTGAGGGTACGACAACGCTTTAGAGGGAGCGTACGTGTGAGGGCGCGGGTTAGTGTCAGCGTACGGGTTAGGATTAGGGGACGGGTGAGGGTCAGGCTTCGGGGAAGGGTTAGGGTTAGGGTTCGGGCTAGGGTTAGGGTTAGGGGACGGGGACGGTTTAGGGTCCAGGTGAGGGTACGACAACGCTTTAGGGGGAGCGTACGTGTGAGGGCGCGGGTTAGTGTCAGCGTACGGGTTAGGATTAGGGGACGGGTGAGGGTCAGGCTTCGGGGAAGGGTTAGGGTTAGGGTTCGGGCTAGGGTTAGGATTAGGGTTAGGGGACGGGGACGGTTTAGGGTCCAGGTGAGGGTACGACAACGCTTTAGGGGGAGCGTACGTGTGAGGGCGCGGGTTAGTGTCAGCGTACGGGTTAGGATTAGGGGACGGGTGAGGGTCAGGCTTCGGGGAAGGGTTAGGGTTAGGGTTCGACCTAGGGTTAGGGTTAGGGGACGGGGACGGTTTAGGGTCCAGGTGAGGGTACGACAACGCTTTAGGGGGAGCGTACGTGTGAGGGCGCGGGTTAGTGTCAGCGTACGGGTTAGGATTAGGGGACGGGTGAGGGTCAGGCTTCGGGGAAGGGTTAGGGTTAGGGTTCGGGCTAGGGTTAGGGTTAGGGGACGGGGACGGTTTAGGGTCCAGGTGAGGGTACGACAACGCTTTAGGGGGAGCGTACCTGTGAGGGCGCGGGTTAGTGTCAGCGTACGGGTTAGGATTAGGGGACGGGTGAGGGTCAGGCTTCGGGGAAGGGTTAGGGTTAGGGTTCGGGCTAGGGTTAGGATTAGGGTTAGGGGACGGGGACGGTTTAGGGTCCAGGTGAGGGTACGACAACGCTTTAGGGGGAGCGTACGTGTGAGGGCGCGGGTTAGTGTCAGCGTACGGGTTAGGATTAGGGGACGGGTGAGGGTCAGGCTTCGGGGAAGGGTTAGGGTTAGGGTTCGGGCTAGGGTTAGGGTTAGGGGACGGGGACGGTTTAGGGTCCAGGTGAGGGTACGACAACGCTTTAGGGGGAGCGTACGTGTGAGGGCGCGGGTTAGTGTCAGCGTACGGGTTAGGATTAGGGGACGGGTGAGGGTCAGGCTTCGGGGAAGGGTTAGGGTTAGGGTTCGGGCTAGGGTTAGGGTTAGGGGACGGGGACGGTTTAGGGTCCAGGTGAGGGTACGACAACGCTTTAGGGGGAGCGTAGGTGTGAGGGCGCGGGTTAGTGTCAGCGTACGGGTTAGGATTAGGGGACGGGTGAGGGTCAGGCTTCGGGGAAGGGTTAGGGTTAGGGTTCGGGCTAGGGTTAGGGTTAGGGGACGGGGACGGTTTAGGGTCCAGGTGAGGGTACGACAACGCTTTAGGGGGAGCGTACGTGTGAGGGCGCGGGTTAGTGTCAGCGTACGGGTTAGGATTAGGGGACGGGTGAGGGTCAGGCTTCGGGGAAGGGTTAGGGTTAGTGTTCGGGCTAGGGTTAGGGTTAGAAGACGGGGACGGTTTAGGGTCCAGGTGAGGGTACGACAACGCTTTAGGGGGAGCGTACGTGTGAGGGCGCGGGTTAGTGTCAGCGTAAGGGTTAGGATTAGGGGACGGGTGAGGGTCAGGCTTCGGGGAAGGGTTAGGGTTAGGGTTCGGACTAGGGTTAGGGTTAGGGGACGGGGACGGTTTAGGGTCCAGGTGAGGGTACGACAACGCTTTAGGGGGAGGATACGTGTGAGGGCACGGGTTAGTGTCAGCATACGGGTAAGGATTAGGGGACGTGTGAGGGTCAGGCTTCGGGGAAGGTTTAGGGATAGGGTTCGGGCTAGGGTTAGGGTTAGGGGACGGGGACGGTTTAGGGTCCAGGTGAGGGTACGACAACGCTTTAGGGGGAGCGTACGTGTGAGGGCGCGGGTTAGTGTCAGCGTACGGGTTAGGATTAGGGGACGGGTGAGGGTCAGGCTTCGGGGAAGGGTTAGGGTTAGGGTTCGGGCTAGGGTTAGGGTTAGGGGACGGGGACGGTTTAGGGTCCAGGTGAGGGTACGACAACGCTTTAGGGGGAGCGTACGTGTGAGGGCGCGGGTTAGTGTCAGCGTACGGGTTAGGATTAGGGGACGGGTGAGGGTCAGGCTTCGGGGAAGGGTTAGGGTTAGGGTTCGGGCTAGGGTTAGGGTTAGGGGACGGGGACGGTTTAGGGTCCAGGTGAGGGTACGACAACGCTTTAGGGGGAGCGTACGTGTGAGGGCGCGGGTTAGTGTCAGCGTACGGGTTAGGATTAGGGGACGGGTGAGGGTCAGGCTTCGGGGAAGGGTTAGGGTTAGGGTTCGGGCTAGGGTTAGGGTTAGGGGACGGGGACGGTTTAGGGTCCAGGTGAGGGTACGACAACGCTTTAGGGGGAGCGTACGTGTGAGGGCGCGGGTTAGTGTCAGCGTACGGGTTAGGATTAGGGGACGGGTGAGGGTCAGGCTTCGGGGAAGGGTTAGGGTTAGTGTTCGGGCTAGGGTTAGGGTTAGAAGACGGGGACGGTTTAGGGTCCAGGTGAGGGTACGACAACGCTTTAGGGGGAGCGTACGTGTGAGGGCGCGGGTTAGTGTCAGCGTACGGGTTAGGATTAGGGGACGGGTGAGGGTCAGGCTTCGGGGAAGGGTTAGGGTTAGGGTTCGGGCTAGGGTTAGGGTTAGGGGACGGGGACGGTTTAGGGTCCAGGTGAGGGTACGACAACGCTTTAGGGGGAGCGTACGTGTGAGGGCGCGGGTTAGTGTCAGCGTACGGGTTAGGATTAGGGGACGGGTGAGGGTCAGGCTTCGGGGAAGGGTTAGGGTTAGGGTTCGGGCTAGGGTTAGGGTTAGGGGACGGGGACGGTTTAGGGTCCAGGTGAGGGTACGACAACGCTTTAGGGGGAGCGTAGGTGTGAGGGCGCGGGTTAGTGTCAGCGTACGGGTTAGGATTAGGGGACGGGTGAGGGTCAGGCTTCGGGGAAGGGTTAGGGTTAGGGTTCGGGCTAGGGTTAGGGTTAGGGGACGGGGACGGTTTAGGGTCCAGGTGAGGGTACGACAACGCTTTAGGGGGAGCGTACGTGTGAGGGCGCGGGTTAGTGTCAGCGTACGGGTTAGGATTAGGGGACGGGTGAGGGTCAGGCTTCGGGGAAGTGTTAGGTTTACTTTTCGGGCTAGGGTTAGGGTTAGGGGACGGGGACGGTTTAGGGTCCAGGTGAGGGTACGACAACGCTTTAGGGGGAGCGTACGTGTGAGGGTGCGGGTTAGTGTCAGCGTACGGGTTAGGATTAGGGGACGGGTGAGGGTCAGGCTTCGGGGAAGGGTTAGGGTTAGGGTTCGGGCTAGGGTTAGGGTTAGGGGACGGGGACGGTTTAGGGTCCAGGTGAGGGTACGACAACGCTTTAGGGGGAGCGTACGTGTGAGGGCGCGGGTTAGTGTCAGCGTACGGGTTAGGATTAGGGGACGGGTGAGGGTCAGGCTTCGGGGAAGGGTTAGGGTTAGGGTTCGGGCTAGGGTTAGGGTTAGGGGACGGGGACGGTTTAGGGTCCAGGTGAGGGTACGACAACGCTTTAGGGGGAGCGTACGTGTGAGGGCGCGGGTTAGTGTCAGCGTACGGGTTAGGATTAGGGGACGGGTGAGGGTCAGGCTTCGGGGAAGGGTTAGGGTTAGGGTTCGGGCTAGGGTTAGGTTTAGGGGACGGGGAAGGTTTAGGGTCCAGGTGAGGGTACGACAACGCTTTAGGGGGAGCGTACGTGTGAGGGTGCGGGTTAGTGTCAGCGTACGGGTTAGGATTAGGGGACGGGTGAGGGTCAGGCTTCGGGGAAGGGTTAGGGTTCGGGCTAGGGTTAGGGTTAGGGGACGGGGACGGTGTAGGGTCCAGGTGAGGGTACGAAAAGGCTTTAGGGGGAGCGTACATGTGAGGGTGCGGGTTAGTGTCAGCGTACGGGTTAGGATTAGGGGACGGGTGAGGGTCAGGCTTCGGGGAAGGGTTAGGGTTAGGGTTCGGGCTAGGGTTAGGGTTAGGGGACGGGGAAGGTTTAGGGTCCAGGTGAGGGTACGACAACGCTTTAGGGGGAGCGTACGTGTGAGGGCGCGGGTTAGTGTCAGCGTACGGGTTAGGATTAGGGGACGGGTGAGGGTCAGGCTTCGGGGAAGGGTTAGGGTTAGGGTTCGGGCTAGGGTTAGGGTTAGGGGACGGGGACGGTTTAGGGTCCAGGTGAGTGTACGAGAACGCTTTAGGGGGAGTGTACGTGTGAGGGCACGGGTTAGTGTCAGCGTACGGGTTAGGATTAGGGGACGGGTGAGGGTCAGGCTTCGGGGAAGTGTTAGGTTTAGTTTTCGGGCTAGGGTTAGGGTTAGGGGACGGGTACGGTTTAGGGTCCAGGTGAGGGTACGACAACGCTTTAGGGGGAGCGTACGTGTGAGGGTGTGGGTTAGTGTCAGCGTACGGGTTAGGATTAGGGGACGGGTGAGGGTCAGGCTTCAGGGAAGGGTTAGGGTTAGGGTTCGGGCTAGGGTTAGGGTTAGGGGACGGGGCCGGTTTAGGGTCCAGGTGAGGGTACCAGAACGCTTTAGGGGGAGCGTACGTGTGAGGGCGCGGGTTAGTGTCAGCGTACGGGTTAGGATTAGGGGACGGGTGAGGGTCAGGCTTCGGGGAAGGGTTAGGGTTAGGGTTCGGGCTAGGGTTAGGGTTAGGGGACGGGAAAGGTTTAGGGTCCAGGTGAGGGTACGACAACGCTTTAGAGGGAGCGTACGTGTGAGGGCGCGGGTTAGTGTCAGCGTACGGGTTAGGATTAGGGGAAGGGTGAGGGTCAGGCTTCGGGGAAGGGTTAGGGTTAGGGTTCGGGCTAGGGTTAGGGTTAGGGGACGGGGACGGTTTAGGGTCCAGGTGAGGGTACGACAACGCTTTAGGGGGAGCGTACGTGTGAGGGCGCGGGTTAGTGTCAGCGTACGGGTTAGGATTAGGGGACGGGTGAGGGTCAGGCTTCGGGGAAGGGTTAGGGTTAGGGTTCGGGCTAGGGTTAGGATTAGGGTTAGGGGACGGGGACGGTTTAGGGTCCAGGTGAGGGTACGACAACGCTTTAGGGGGAGCGTACGTGTGAGGGCGCGGGTTAGTGTCAGCGTACGGGTTAGGATTAGGGGACGGGTGAGGGTCAGGCTTCGGGGAAGGGTTAGGGTTAGGGTTCGACCTAGGGTTAGGGTTAGGGGACGGGGACGGTTTAGGGTCCAGGTGAGGGTACGACAACGCTTTAGGGGGAGCGTACGTGTGAGGGCGCGGGTTAGTGTCAGCGTACGGGTTAGGATTAGGGGACGGGTGAGGGTCAGGCTTCGGGGAAGGGTTAGGGTTAGGGTTCGGGCTAGGGTTAGGGTTAGGGGACGGGGACGGTTTAGGGTCCAGGTGAGGGTACGACAACGCTTTAGGGGGAGCGTACCTGTGAGGGCGCGGGTTAGTGTCAGCGTACGGGTTAGGATTAGGGGACGGGTGAGGGTCAGGCTTCGGGGAAGGGTTACGGTTAGGGTTCGGGCTAGGGTTAGGATTAGGGTTAGGGGACGGGGACGGTTTAGGGTCCAGGTGAGGGTACGACAACGCTTTAGGGGGAGCGTACGTGTGAGGGCGCGGGTTAGTGTCAGCGTACGGGTTAGGATTAGGGGACGGGTGAGGGTCAGGCTTCGGGGAAGGGTTAGGGTTAGGGTTCGGGCTAGGGTTAGGGTTAGGGGACGGGGACGGTTTAGTGTCCAGGTGAGGGTACGACAACGCTTTAGGGGGAGCGTACGTGTGAGGGCGCGGGTTAGTGTCAGCGTACGGGTTAGGATTAGGGGACGGGTGAGGGTCAGGCTTCGGGGAAGGGTTAGGGTTAGGGTTCGGGCTAGGGTTAGGGTTAGGGGACGGGGACGGTTTAGGGTCCAGGTGAGGGTACGACAACGCTTTAGGGGGAGCGTAGGTGTGAGGGCGCGGGTTAGTGTCAGCGTACGGGTTAGGATTAGGGGACGGGTGAGGGTCAGGCTTCGGGGAAGGGTTAGGGTTAGGGTTCGGGCTAGGGTTAGGGTTAGGGGACGGGGACGGTTTAGGGTCCAGGTGAGGGTACGACAACGCTTTAGGGGGAGCGTACGTGTGAGGGCGCGGGTTAGTGTCAGCGTACGGGTTAGGATTAGGGGACGGGTGAGGGTCAGGCTTCGGGGAAGGGTTAGGGTTAGTGTTCGGGCTAGGGTTAGGGTTAGAAGACGGGGACGGTTTAGGGTCCAGGTGAGGGTACGACAACGCTTTAGGGGGAGCGTACGTGTGAGGGCGCGGGTTAGTGTCAGCGTAAGGGTTAGGATTAGGGGACGGGTGAGGGTCAGGCTTCGGGGAAGGGTTAGGGTTAGGGTTCGGACTAGGGTTAGGGTTAGGGGACGGGGACGGTTTAGGGTCCAGGTGAGGGTACGACAACGCTTTAGGGGGAGGATACGTGTGAGGGCACGGGTTAGTGTCAGCATACGGGTAAGGATTAGGGGACGTGTGAGGGTCAGGCTTCGGGGAAGGTTTAGGGATAGGGTTCGGGCTAGGGTTAGGGTTAGGGGACGGGGACGGTTTAGGGTCCAGGTGAGGGTACGACAACGCTTTAGGGGGAGCGTACGTGTGAGGGCGCGGGTTAGTGTCAGCGTACGGGTTAGGATTAGGGGACGGGTGAGGGTCAGGCTTCGGGGAAGGGTTAGGGTTAGGGTTCGGGCTAGGGTTAGGGTTAGGGGACGGGGACGGTTTAGGGTCCAGGTGAGGGTACGACAACGCTTTAGGGGGAGCGTACGTGTGAGGGCGCGGGTTAGTGTCAGCGTACGGGTTAGGATTAGGGGACGGGTGAGGGTCAGGCTTCGGGGAAGGGTTAGGGTTAGGGTTCGGGCTAGGGTTAGGGTTAGGGGACGGGGACGGTTTAGGGTCCAGGTGAGGGTACGACAACGCTTTAGGGGGAGCGTACGTGTGAGGGCGCGGGTTAGTGTCAGCGTACGGGTTAGGATTAGGGGACGGGTGAGGGTCAGGCTTCGGGGAAGGGTTAGGGTTAGGGTTCGGGCTAGGGTTAGGGTTAGGGGACGGGGACGGTTTAGGGTCCAGGTGAGGGTACGACAACGCTTTAGGGGGAGCGTACGTGTGAGGGCGCGGGTTAGTGTCAGCGTACGGGTTAGGATTAGGGGACGGGTGAGGGTCAGGCTTCGGGGAAGGGTTAGGGTTAGTGTTCGGGCTAGGGTTAGGGTTAGAAGACGGGGACGGTTTAGGGTCCAGGTGAGGGTACGACAACGCTTTAGGGGGAGCGTACGTGTGAGGGCGCGGGTTAGTGTCAGCGTAAGGGTTAGGATTAGGGGACGGGTGAGGGTCAGGCTTCGGGGAAGGGTTAGGGTTAGGGTTCGGACTAGGGTTAGGGTTAGGGGACGGGGACGGTTTAGGGTCCAGGTGAGGGTACGACAACGCTTTAGGGGGAGGATACGTGTGAGGGCACGGGTTAGTGTCAGCATACGGGTAAGGATTAGGGGACGTGTGAGGGTCAGGCTTCGGGGAAGGTTTAGGGATAGGGTTCGGGCTAGGGTTAGGGTTAGGGGACGGGGACGGTTTAGGGTCCAGGTGAGGGTACGACAACGCTTTAGGGGGAGCGTACGTGTGAGGGCGCGGGTTAGTGTCAGCGTACGGGTTAGGATTAGGGGACGGGTGAGGGTCAGGCTTCGGGGAAGGGTTAGGGTTAGGGTTCGGGCTAGGGTTAGGGTTAGGGGACGGGGACGGTTTAGGGTCCAGGTGAGGGTACGACAACGCTTTAGGGGGAGCGTACGTGTGAGGGCGCGGGTTAGTGTCAGCGTACGGGTTAGGATTAGGGGACGGGTGAGGGTCAGGCTTCGGGGAAGGGTTAGGGTTAGGGTTCGGGCTAGGGTTAGGGTTAGGGGACGGGGACGGTTTAGGGTCCAGGTGAGGGTACGACAACGCTTTAGGGGGAGCGTAGGTGTGAGGGCGCGGGTTAGTGTCAGCGTACGGGTTAGGATTAGGGGACGGGTGAGGGTCAGGCTTCGGGGAAGGGTTAGGGTTAGGGTTCGGGCTAGGGTTAGGGTTAGGGGACGGGGACGGTTTAGGGTCCAGGTGAGGGTACGACAACGCTTTAGGGGGAGCGTACGTGTGAGGGCGCGGGTTAGTGTCAGCGTACGGGTTAGGATTAGGGGACGGGTGAGGGTCAGGCTTCGGGGAAGTGTTAGGTTTACTTTTCGGGCTAGGGTTAGGGTTAGGGGACGGGGACGGTTTAGGGTCCAGGTGAGGGTACGACAACGCTTTAGGGGGAGCGTACGTGTGAGGGTGCGGGTTAGTGTCAGCGTACGGGTTAGGATTAGGGGACGGGTGAGGGTCAGGCTTCGGGGAAGGGTTAGGGTTCGGGCTAGGGTTAGGGTTAGGGGACGGGGACGGTGTAGGGTCCAGGTGAGGGTACGAAAAGGCTTTAGGGGGAGCGTACATGTGAGGGTGCGGGTTAGTGTCAGCGTACGGGTTAGGATTAGGGGACGGGTGAGGGTCAGGCTTCGGGGAAGGGTTAGGGTTAGGGTTCGGGCTAGGGTTAGGGTTAGGGGACGGGGAAGGTTTAGGGTCCAGGTGAGGGTACGACAACGCTTTAGGGGGAGCGTACGTGTGAGGGCGCGGGTTAGTGTCAGCGTACGGGTTAGGATTAGGGGACGGGTGAGGGTCAGGCTTCGGGGAAGGGTTAGGGTTAGGGTTCGGGCTAGGGTTAGGGTTAGGGGACGGGGACGGTTTAGGGTCCAGGTGAGGGTACGACAACGCTTTAGAGGGAGCGTACCTGTGAGGGCGCGGGTTAGTGTCAGCGTACAGGTTAGGATTAGGGGACGGGTGAGGGTCAGGCTTCGGGGAAGGGTTAGGGTTAGGGTTCGGGCTAGGGTTAGGATTAGGGTTAGGGGACGGGGACGGTTTAGGGTCCAGGTGAGGGTACGACAACGCTTTAGGGGGAGCGTACGTGTGACGGCGCGGGTTAGTGTCAGCGTACGGGTTAGGGTTAGGGGACGGGTGAGGGTCAGGCTTCGGGGAAGGGTTAGGTATAGGGTTCGGGCTAGGGTTAGGGTTAGGGGACGGGGACGGTTTAGGGTCCAGGTGAGGGTACGACAACGCTTTAGGGGGAGCGTACGTGTGAGGGCGTGGGTTAGTGTCAGCGTACACGTTAGGATTAGGGGACGGGTGAGGGTCAGGCTTCGGGGAAGGGTTAGGGTTAGGGTTCGGGCTAGGGTTAGGGTTAGGGGACGGGGAAGGTTTAGGGTCCAGGTGAGGGTACGACAACGCTTTAGGGGGAGCGTACGTGTGAGGGCGCGGGTTAGTGTCAGCGTACGGGTTAGGATTAGGGCACGGGTGAGGGTCAGGCTTCGGGGAAGGGTTAGGGTTAGGGTTCGGGCTAGGGTTAGGGTTAGGGGACGGGGACGGTTTAGGGTCCAGTTGAGGGTACGACAACGCTTTAGGGGGAGCGTACGTGTGAGGGTGCGGGTTAGTGTCAGCGTACGGGTTAGGATTAGGGGACGGGTGAGGGTCAGGCTTCGGGGAAGGGTTAGGTATAGGGTTCGGGCTAGGGTTAGGATTAGGGGACGGGGACGGTTTAGGGTCCAGGTGAGGGTACGACAACGCATTAGGGGGAGCGTACGTGTGAGGGAGCGAGTTAGTGTCAGCGTACGGGTTAGGATTAGGGCACGGGTGAGGGTCAGGCTTCGGGGAAGGGTTAGGGTTAGGGTTCGGGCTAGGGTTAGGGTTAGGGGACGGGGCCGGTTTAGGGTCCAGGTGAGGGTACCAGAACGCTTTAGGGGGAGCGTACGTGTGAGGGCGCGGGTTAGTGTCAGCGTACGGGTTAGGATTAGGGGACGGGTGAGGGTCAGGCTTCGGGGAAGGGTTAGGGTTAGGGTTCGGGCTAGGGTTAGGGTTAGGGGACGGGGACGGTTTAGGGTCCAGGTGAGGGTACGACAACGCTTTAGGGGGAGCGTACGTGTGAGGGCGCGGGTTAGTGTCAGCGTACGGGTTAGGAATCGGGGACGGGTGAGGGTCAGGCTTCGGGGAAGGGTTAGGGTTAGGGTTCGACCTAGGGTTAGGGTTAGGGGACGGGGACGGTTTAGGGTCCAGGTGAGGGTACGACAACGCTTTAGGGGGAGCGTACGTGTGAGGGCGCGGGTTAGTGTCAGCGTACGGGTTAGGATTAGGGGACGGGTGAGGGTCAGGCTTCGGGGAAGGGTTAGGGTTAGGGTTCGGGCTAGGGTTAGGGTTAGGGGACGGGGACGGTTTAAGGTCCAGGTGAGGGTACGACAACGCTTTAGGGGGAGCGTACGTGTGAGGGCGCGGGTTAGTGTCAGCGTACGGGTTAGGATTAGGGGACGGGTGAGGGTCAGGCTTCGGGGAAGGGTTAGGGTTAGTGTTCGGGCTAGGGTTAGGGTTAGAAGACGGGGACGGTTTAGGGTCCAGGTGAGGGTACGACAACGCTTTAGGGGGAGCGTACGTGTGAGGGCGCGGGTTAGTGTCAGCGTAAGGGTTAGGATTAGGGGACGGGTGAGGGTCAGGCTTCGGGGAAGGGTTAGGGTTAGGGTTCGGACTAGGGTTAGGGTTAGGGGACGGGGACGGTTTAGGGTCCAGGTGAGGGTACGACAACGCTTTAGGGGGAGGATACGTGTGAGGGCACGGGTTAGTGTCAGCATACGGGTAAGGATTAGGGGACGTGTGAGGGTCAGGCTTCGGGGAAGGTTTAGGGATAGGGTTCGGGCTAGGGTTAGGGTTAGGGGACGGGGACGGTTTAGGGTCCAGGTGAGGGTACGACAACGCTTTAGGGGGAGCGTACGTGTGAGGGCGCGGGTTAGTGTCAGCGTACGGGTTAGGATTAGGGGACGGGTGAGGGTCAGGCTTCGGGGAAGGGTTAGGGTTAGGGTTCGGGCTAGGGTTAGGGTTAGGGGACGGGGACGGTTTAGGGTCCAGGTGAGGGTACGACAACGCTTTAGGGGGAGCGTACGTGTGAGGGCGCGGGTTAGTGTCAGCGTACGGGTTAGGATTAGGGGACGGGTGAGGGTCAGGCTTCGGGGAAGGGTTAGGGTTAGGGTTCGGGCTAGGGTTAGGGTTAGGGGACGGGGACGGTTTAGGGTCCAGGTGAGGGTACGACAACGCTTTAGGGGGAGCGTAGGTGTGAGGGCGCGGGTTAGTGTCAGCGTACGGGTTAGGATTAGGGGACGGGTGAGGGTCAGGCTTCGGGGAAGGGTTAGGGTTAGGGTTCGGGCTAGGGTTAGGGTTAGGGGACGGGGACGGTTTAGGGTCCAGGTGAGGGTACGACAACGCTTTAGGGGGAGCGTACGTGTGAGGGCGCGGGTTAGTGTCAGCGTACGGGTTAGGATTAGGGGACGGGTGAGGGTCAGGCTTCGGGGAAGGGTTAGGGTTAGTGTTCGGGCTAGGGTTAGGGTTAGAAGACGGGGACGGTTTAGGGTCCAGGTGAGGGTACGACAACGCTTTAGGGGGAGCGTACGTGTGAGGGCGCGGGTTAGTGTCAGCGTAAGGGTTAGGATTAGGGGACGGGTGAGGGTCAGGCTTCGGGGAAGGGTTAGGGTTAGGGTTCGGACTAGGGTTAGGGTTAGGGGACGGGGACGGTTTAGGGTCCAGGTGAGGGTACGACAACGCTTTAGGGGGAGGATACGTGTGAGGGCACGGGTTAGTGTCAGCATACGGGTAAGGATTAGGGGACGTGTGAGGGTCAGGCTTCGGGGAAGGTTTAGGGATAGGGTTCGGGCTAGGGTTAGGGTTAGGGGACGGGGACGGTTTAGGGTCCAGGTGAGGGTACGACAACGCTTTAGGGGGAGCGTACGTGTGAGGGCGCGGGTTAGTGTCAGCGTACGGGTTAGGATTAGGGGACGGGTGAGGGTCAGGCTTCGGGGAAGGGTTAGGGTTAGGGTTCGGGCTAGGGTTAGGGTTAGGGGACGGGGACGGTTTAGGGTCCAGGTGAGGGTACGACAACGCTTTAGGGGGAGCGTACGTGTGAGGGCGCGGGTTAGTGTCAGCGTACGGGTTAGGATTAGGGGACGGGTGAGGGTCAGGCTTCGGGGAAGGGTTAGGGTTAGGGTTCGGGCTAGGGTTAGGGTTAGGGGACGGGGACGGTTTAGGGTCCAGGTGAGGGTACGACAACGCTTTAGGGGGAGCGTAGGTGTGAGGGCGCGGGTTAGTGTCAGCGTACGGGTTAGGATTAGGGGACGGGTGAGGGTCAGGCTTCGGGGAAGGGTTAGGGTTAGGGTTCGGGCTAGGGTTAGGGTTAGGGGACGGGGACGGTTTAGGGTCCAGGTGAGGGTACGACAACGCTTTAGGGGGAGCGTACGTGTGAGGGTGCGGGTTAGTGTCAGCGTACGGGTTAGGATTAGGGGACGGGTGAGGGTCAGGCTTCGGGGAAGGGTTAGGGTTCGGGCTAGGGTTAGGGTTAGGGTTAGGGGACGGGGAAGGTTTAGGGTCCAGGTGAGGGTACGACAACGCTTTAGGGGGAGCGTACGTGTGAGGGCGCGGGTTAGTGTCAGCGTACGGGTTAGGATTAGTGGACGGGTGAGGGTCAGGCTTCGGGGAAGGGTTAGGGTTAGGGTTCGGGCTAGGGTTAGGGTTAGGGGACGGGGACGGTTTAGGGTCCAGGTGAGGGTACGACAACGCTTTAGAGGGAGCGTACCTGTGAGGGCGCGGGTTAGTGTCAGCGTACAGGTTAGGATTAGGGGACGGGTGAGGGTCAGGCTTCGGGGAAGGGTTAGGGTTAGTGTTCGGGCTAGGGTTAGGATTAGGGTTAGGGGACGGGGACGGTTTAGGGTCCAGGTGAGGGTACGACAACGCTTTAGGGGGAGCGTACGTGTGAGGGCGCGGGTTAGTGTCAGCGTACGGGTTAGGATTAGGGGACGGGTGAGGGTCAGGCTTCGGGGAAGGGTTAGGTATAGGGTTCGGGCTAGGGTTAGGGTTAGGGGACGGGGACGGTTTAGGGTCCAGGTGAGGGTACGACAACGCTTTAGGGGGAGCGTACGTGTGAGGGCGTGGGTTAGTGTCAGCGTACACGTTAGGATTAGGGGACGGGTGAGGGTCAGGCTTCGGGGAAGTGTTAGGTTTAGTTTTCGGGCTAGGGTTAGGGTTAGGGGACGGGGACGGTTTAGGGTCCAGGTGAGGGTACGACAACGCTTTAGGGGGAGCGTACGTGTGAGGGTGCGGGTTAGTGTCAGCGTACGGGTTAGGATTAGGGGACGGGTGAGGGTCAGGCTTCGGGGAAGGGTTAGGGTTCGGGCTAGGGTTAGGGTTAGGGGACGGGGACGGTGTAGGGTCCAGGTGAGGGTACGAAAAGGCTTTAGGGGGAGCGTACATGTGAGGGTGCGGGTTAGTGTCAGCGTACGGGTTAGGATTAGGGGACGGGTGAGGGTCAGGCTTCGGGGAAGGGTTAGGGTTAGGGTTCGGGCTAGGGTTAGGGTTAGGGGACGGGGAAGGTTTAGGGTCCAGGTGAGGGTACGACAACGCTTTAGGGGGAGCGTACGTGTGAGGGCGCGGGTTACTGTCAGCGTACGGGTTAGGATTAGGGGACGGGTGAGGGTCAGGCTTCGGGGAAGGGTTAGGGTTAGGGTTCGGGCTAGGGTTAGGGTTAGGGGACGGGGACGGTTTAGGGTCCAGGTGAGGGTACGACAACGCTTTAGGGGGAGCGTACCTGTGAGGGTGCGGGTTAGTGTCAGCGTACAGGTTAGGATTAGGGGACGGGTGAGGGTCAGGCTTCGGGGAAGGGTTAGGGTTAGGGTTCGGGCTAGGGTTAGGATTAGGGTTAGGGGACGGGGACGGTTTAGGGTCCAGGTTAGCGTTAGGGTTCGGGCTAGGGTTAGGGTTAGGGGACGGGGACGGTTTAGGGTCCAGGTGAGGGTACGACAACGCTTTAGGGGGAGCGTACGTGTGAGGGCGCGGGTTAGTGTCAGCGTACGGGTTAGGATTAGGGGACGGGTGAGGGTCAGGCTTCGGGGAAGGGTTAGGGTTAGGGTTCGGGCTAGGGTTAGGGTTAGGGGACGGGGACGGTTTAGGGTCCAGTTGAGGGTACGACAACGCTTTAGGGGGAGCGTACGTGTGAGGGCGCGGGTTAGTGTCAGCGTACGGGTTAGGATTAGGGGACGGGTGAGGGTCAGGCTTCGGGGAAGGGTTAGGGTTAGGGTTCGGGCTAGGGTTAGGGTTAGGGGACGGGGACGGTTTAGGGTCCAGGTGAGGGTACGACAACGCTTTAGGGGGAGCGTACCTGTGAGGGCGCAGGTTACTGTCACCGTACGGGTTAGGATTAGGGGACGGGTGAGGGTCAGGCTTTGGGGAAGGGTTAGGGTTAGGGTTCGGGCTAGGGTTGGGGTTAGGGGACGGGGACGGTTTAGGGTCCAGGTGAGGGTACGACAACGCTTTAGGGGGAGCGTACGTGTGAGGGCGCGGGTTAGTGTCAGCGTACGGGTTAGGATTAGGGGACGGGTGAGGGTCAGGCTTCGGGGAAGGGTTAGGTATAGGGTTCGAGCTAGGGTTAGGATTAGGGGACGGGGACGGTTTAGGGTCCAGGTGAGGGTATGACAACGCATTAGGGGGAGCGTACGTGTGAGGGAGCGGGTTAGTGTCAGCGTACGGGTTAGGATTAGGGGACGGGTGAGGGTCAGGCTCCGGAGAAGTGTTAGGGATAGGGTTCGGGCTAGGGTTAGGGTTAGGGGACGGGGACGGTTTAGGGTCCAGGTGAGGGTACGACAACGCTTTAGGGGGAGCGTACGTGTGAGGGCACGGGTTAGTGTTAGCGTACGGGTTAGGATTAGGGGACGGGTGAGGGTCAGGCTTCGGGGAAGGGTTAGGGTTAGGGTTCGGGCTAGGGTTAGGGTTAGGGGACGGGGACGGTTTAGGGTCCAGGTGAGGGTACGACAACGCTTTAGGGGGAGCGTACGTGTCAGGGCGCGGGTTAGTGTCAGCGTACGGGATAGGATTAGGGGACGGGTGAGGGTCAGGCTTCGGGGAAGGGTTAGGGTAAGGGTTCGGGCTAGGGTTAGGGTTAGGGGACGGGGACGGTTTAGGGTCCCGGTGAGGGTACGACAACGCTTTGGGGGGAGCGTACGTTTGAGGGCGCGGGGTAGTGTCAGCGTACGGGTTAGGATTAGGGGACGGGTGAGGGTCAGGCTTCGGGGAAGGGTTAGGGTTAGGGTTCGGGCTAGGGTTAGGGTTAGGGGACGGGGACGGTGTAGGGTCCAGGTGAGGGTACGACAACGCTTTAGGGGGAGCATACGTGTGAGGGCGCGGGTTAGTGTCAGCGTACGGGTAAGGATTAGGGGACGGTTGAAGGTCAGGCTTCGGGGAAGTGTTAGGGTTAGGGTTCGGGCTAGGGTTAGGGTTAGGGGACGGGGACGGTTTAGGGTCCAGGTGATGGTACGACAACGCTTTAGGGGGAGCGTACGTGTGAGGGCGCGGGTTAGTGTCAGCGTACGCGTTAGGATTAGGGGACGGGTGAGGGTCAGGCTTCGGGGAAGGGTTAGGGTTAGGGTTCGGGCTAGGGTTAGGGTTAGAAGACGGGGACGGTTTAGGGTCCAGGTGAGGGTACGACAACGCTTTAGGGGGAGCGTACGTGTGAGGGCGCGGGTTAGTGTCAGCGTAAGGGTTAGGATTAGGGGACGGGTGAGGGTCAGGCTTCGGGGAAGGGTTAGGGTTAGGGTTCGGACTAGGGTTAGGGTTAGGGGACGGGGACGGTTTAGGGTCCAGGTGAGTGTACGACAACGCTTTAGGGGGAGGATACGTGTGAGGGCACGGGTTAGTGTCAGCATACGGGTAAGGATTAGGGGACGGGTGAGGGTCAGGCTTCGGGGAAGCTTTAGGGATAGGGTTCGGGCTAGGGTTAGGGTTAGGGGACGGGGACGGTTTAGGGTCCAGGTGAGGGTACGACAACGCTTTAGGGGGAGCGTACGTGTGAGGGCGTGGGTTAGTTTCAGCGTACGGGTTAGGATTAGGGGACGGGTGAGGGTCAGGCTTCGGGGAAGGGTTAGGGTTAGGGTTCGGGCTAGGGTTAGGGTTAGGGGACGGGGACGGTTTAGGGTCCAGGTGAGGGTACGACAACGCTTTAGGGGGAGCGTACGTGTGAGGGCGCGGGTTAGTGTCAGCGTACGGGTTAGGATTAGGGGACGGGTGAGGGTCAGGCTTCGGGGAAGGGTTAGGGTTAGGGTTCGGGCTAGGGTTAGGGTTAGGGGACGGGGACGGTTTAGGGTCCAGGTGAGGGTACGACAACGCTTTAGGGGGAGCGTACGTGTGAGGGCGCGGGTTAGTGTCAGCGTACGGGTTAGGATTAGGGGACGGGTGAGGGTCAGGCTTCGGGGAAGGGTTAGGGTTAGGGTTCGGGCTAGGGTTAGGGTTAGGGGACGGGGACGGTTTAGGGTCCAGGTGAGGGTACGACAACGCTTTAGGGGGAGCGTACGTGTGAGGGTGCGGGTTAGTGTCAGCGTACGGGTTAGGATTAGGGGACGGGTGAGGGTCAGGCTTCGGGGAAGGGTTAGGTTTCGGGCTACGGTTAGGGTTCGGGGACGGGGACGGTGTAGGGTCCAGGTGAGGGTACGAATAGGCTTTAGGGGGAGCGTACATGTGAGGGCGCGGGTTAGTGTCAGCGTACGGGTTAGGATTAGGGGACGGGTGAGGGTCAGGCTACGGGGAAGGGTTAGGGTTAGGGTTCGGGCTAGGGTTAGGGTTAGGGGACGGGGACGGTTTAGGGTCCAGGTGAGGGTACGACAACGCTTTAGGGGGAGCGTACGTGTGAGGGCACGGGTTAGTGTCAGCGTACGGGTTAGGATTAGGGGACGGGTGAGGGTCAGGCTTCGGGGAAGGGTTAGGGATAGGGTTCGGGCTAGGGTTAGGGTTAGGGGACGGGGACGGTTTATGGTCCATATGAGGGTACGAGAACGCTTTACGGGGAGCGTACGTGTGAGGGCGCGGGTTACTGTCAGCGTACGGGTTAGGATTAGGGGACGGGTGAGGGTCAGGCTTCGGGCAAGGGTTAGGGTTAGGGTTCGGGCTAGGGTTAGGGTTAGGGGACGGGGACGGTTTAGGGTCCAGGTGAGGGTACGACAACACTTTAGGGGGAGCGTACGTGTGAGGGCGCGCGTTAGTGTCAGCGTACGGGTTAGGATTAGGGGACGGGTGAGGGTCAGGCTTCGGGGAAGGGTTAGGGTTAGGGTTCGGGCTAGGGTTAGGGTTAGGGGATGGGGACGGTTTAGGTTCCAGGTGAGGGTACGACAACGCTTTAGGGGGAGCGTACGTGTGAGGGCGCGGGTTAGTGTCAGCGTACGGGTTAGGATTAGGGGACGGGTGAGGGTCAGGCTTCGGAGAAGGGTTAGCGTTAGGGTTCGGGCTAGGGTTAGGGTTAGGGGACGGGGACGGTTTAGGGTCCAGGTGAGGGTACGACAACGCTTTAGGGGGAGCGTACGTGTGAGGGCGCGGGTTAGTGTCAGCGTACGGGTTAGGATTAGGGGACGGGTGAGTGTCAGGCTTCGGGGAAGTGTTAGGGTTAGGGTTCGGGCTAGGGTTAGGGTTAGGGTTAGGGGACGGGGACGGTTTAGGGTCCAGGTGAGGGTACGACAACGGTTTAGGGGGAGCGTACGTGTGAGGGCGCGGGTTAGTGTCAGCGTACGGGTTAGGATTAGGGGACGGGTGAGGGTCAGGCTTCGGGGAAGGGTTAGGGATAGGGTTCGGGCTAGGGTTAGGGTTAGGAGACGGGGACGGTTTAGGGTCCATGTGAGGGTAAGAGAACGCTTTACGGGGAGCGTACGTGTGAGGGCGCGGTTTAGTGTCAGCGTATGGGTTAGGATTAGGGGACGGGTGAGGGTCAGGCTTCGGGCAAGGTTTAGGGTTAGGGTTCGGGCTAGGGTTAGGGTTAGGGGACGGGGACGGTTTAGGGTCCAGGTGAGGGTACGAGCACGAGCCGGCGGCCACGGGACGGACGGACGGACGGGGCGGGGAGGCCGGGGGTGGCGGCCGGGAGACGCACGACAACCCGAGCGCGCCGCAGAGCCGGCGCCGTCACGGAGGGGAGGACGGCAGACGACGGGGGTGGGGGTGGGGGGACGGGAGAGGACGACGAGGTGGACGAGGAGCGGGAGCAGCGGACGGGAGAGGGCGGCGGGCGGCGCGGAAGGCAAGGCGGTGGGGAGAAAACCCGGCGGTCGCCCCCCGACCGCCGGGCCCTCCTCCCACGCCTCCTTCCGCGACCGACCGAACCGACCGACTCCCAACCCTCTCTCGCTCTCCCCTCTCTCTCCCCCCCCGTCTCCGTTCTCCGCCTCTCCACGCCTCACGCCGCCGACGCCACACAGCCTCCACGCAGCCGCCAGACGGCCCCGCCACGACGAGCGACGGACGGACGACGCCGTGCGCCCCCGCCCACCACCGACAGGCGCCCACCGCCGGCCGGCTCGGGGAGCGTGCACGAAGCGCCGAGCGGCGCGGCCGCAGCCCGGGGGAAAGCGCGCGGCGGCAGGCGACGCCGCAGCGTCCCGCGGGTCGCCGCCGGGGCACGCATCCCCGGGGCGCGGCCGCGCACGCACGACTCGGCCTCGGCCCGAGACGCCCGCCCCGACACGGCGAGGCGAGGCGAGGCGGCGGGGGCGGGCACGGATCCCGGACGCGCGGGTCGGGGCCCCGCGGAGGAGGCGGGCCGGACCTCGCCGGGACGCCGCCGGGGGCGGGCGGCGTACGACGGCGGAACGGACGCGGCCCAACCACCACCGCCGGCCCCGGCCGCGAGGGCGCGGGACCGTCCCCGCCCACCGACACCCCGGGGGTAGCGCCCAGAGACCGCTTGCGGCGCGAGGGCGCTTCCCGAAGGGGGACCGACCGCGGAGGCCACGCGGCCAGGGCCTCGTCGCGAGCTCTCTCTCTCTCCCCTTCTCTTCCCGCTCGCGGGCAGCGCGCCCCCGCGGACGGGGGGCGCCGCGTCTGCACTTAGGGGGACGGAGGGCCCCGGCGGCCCTGCGAGCAAACCCCCAGCCGCGCCACCCCCGGGAAGGCGCGCGCGCGCGCGCACGCACACCCCGGGGGGGGCGATTGATCGTCAAGCGACGCTCAGACAGGCGTAGCCCCGGGAGGAACCCGGGGCCGCAAGTGCGTTCGAAGTGTCGATGATCAATGTGTCCTGCAATTCACATTAATTCTCGCAGCTAGCTGCGTTCTTCATCGACGCACGAGCCGAGTGATCCACCGCTAAGAGTCGTACGAGTTTTGGTTTCTCTGGGTTTCGGCGGGGGGGGTCCCCGCCGGTGGCACGGCACCTTCCCCCGGAGGGGCTGCCTCTGGCCGGCCAAGTCAGACAGAAAACAAGCAGACCGGAGGGGGCCGGAGGGTTTCACCACGGGGCGCCCGGCACCGACCCCGCGGGCGGGGCGGGCTCGGACACCCCACAGGCGCCCGGGGGGTTCCCACCTGCCCCCCCAACCCGACCGTGCGCGCAACACACACACACAGGGGACGCGGGGCGCGCAGGCGCGCGGCGCACGGCCCCGGCCCGCACCACGGCCGCCGGGTAGCCCCCTCCCGACGGCCGCGGCGGGGTGGACCGGCGGCGGCGCGGCGCCCCGGCCCCGTGTGCGGTGAGGTGCCGGTGGGGGGGGGTGAAGCGGAGCCTGGGGGAGAAGGGAGGGGCCTCCCGACTCCCCGCGGGCCCGACCGCCCCGACCCCAAGGCGGACGGGCGACCCCCCATGGGTCTTTAAACCTCCGCGCCGGGACGCGCTAGGTACCTGGAGAGGGGGGAGGCGGGCGAGGCGTGGGGGGTGGGGCTGGGCGCGGGGCGCCCCCACGCTCACCGCCGCCCCGACACCGACCGACACGCTTCTCCGCCCGCGGCCGCCCGCAACACGCGGGGCCTCGGCGCTACCGGCCCGTGACGCGGGACCCCGGCCGGGGGGCCGGGCCGACCGCCACACGAGACACCACGGCCACCGCCCGACGACGCCCCCACACCCGTGTCCCCGAAACCGGGCGGAGACCTTCCCCACGCTCGCGCCCGGACGCGGCCCTCTCTGCTCCTGAACCCCAAACCCCCGGCCCCCGTGGCCCTAGCCCGGCCCGCGCCCGCGTTCCCGGGGCACCCCTTGTCGCCACCGAGGGCGTAAGGGGAGCTTCGACGGGAAGCGGGTGGCGAGCGCGGGCAGGGGGCGCACGGGGAGGGAGGGCGCGAAAGAGAGAGAGAGAGCCGGACGGACGACGGAGGGAGGCGAGGTCCCGGGGCTCGGGACACAGGTAAACAGGCGCCCGCCGAGGGGGCGGAGGGCACGGAGCG